>NW_012116955.1:488731-559988 GCF_000951035.1 Colobus angolensis palliatus
CACTCCTATTCCACATAGTATTGGAAGTTCTGGCCGGGGCAATCAGGCAAGAGAAAGAAATCAAGGGTATTCAGTTAGGAAAAGAGGAAGTGGAATTGTCTCTGTTTGCAGATGACATGACTGTATATTTAGAAAACTCCATCATGTCAGCCCCAAATCTCCTTAAGCTGATCAGCAACTTCAGCAAACTCTCAGGATACAAAATCAATGTGCAAAAACCACAAGCATTCCTATACATCAATAACAGATAGAGAGCCAAATCATGAGCAAACTCCCATTCACATATACTACACAGAGAATAAAAAATACCCGGGAATACAACTTACAAGGGATGTGAAGAGCCTCTTCAAGGAGAACTACAAACCACTGCTCAAGGAAATAAGAGAAGACAGAAACAAATGGAAAAACATTCCATGCTCATGAATCTGAAGAATCAATATCGTGAACATGGCTATACTGCCCAAAGTAATTTATAGATTCAGTGCTATCCCCATCAAGCTACCATGGACTTTCTTCACAGAATTGGAAAAAACTGCTTTAAATTTCATATGGAACCAAAAAGGAGCCCAAGACAATCCTAAGCAAAAAGAACAAAGCTGGAAGCATCACACTACCTGACTTCAAACTATACTACAAGGCTACAGTAACCAAAACAGCATGGTACTGGTAACAACACAGATATATAGACCAATGGAACAGAACAGAGGCTTCAGAAATAACACCACACATCTACAACCATCTGATCTTTGACAAACCTGACAAAAACAAGGAATGGGGAAAGGATTCCTTATTTAATAAATGGTGTTGAGAAAACTGGCTAGCCATATGCAGAAAGCTGAAACTGAATCTCTTCCTTAAACCTTATACAAAAATTCACTCAAGATGGATTGAATACTTAAACAGAAGACCTAAAATCCTAAAACCCTAGAAGAAAACCTAGGCAATACAATTCAGGATGTAGACATGTGCAAAGACTTCATGACTAAAACATCAAAAGCAATGGCAACAAGAGCCAAAATAGACAAATGGGATCTAATTAAAGTAAAGAGCTTCTGCACAGCAAAAAAAAAAAAACTATCAGCATAGTGAACAGGCAACCTAGAGAATGGGAGAAAATTTTTGCCATCCATCCATCTGACAAAGGGCTAATATCCAGAATGTACAAAGAACTTAAATTTACAAGAAAAAAACAAACAACCCCATCAAACAGTGGGGGAAGGATATGAACAGACACTTGTCCAAAGAAAACATTTATGCAGCCAACAAACATATGAAAAAATGCTCATCATCACTGGTCATTAGACAAATGCAAATCAAAACCACAATGAGATACCATCTCACACCAGTTAGAATGGTGATCATTAAAAAGTCAGGAAACATCAGATGCTGGAGAGGATGTGGAGAAATAAGAACGCTTTTACACTGTTGGTGGGAGTGTGAATTAGTTCAACCAATGCGGAAGGCAGTGTGGTGATTTCTCAAGGATCTAGAACTAGAAATACCATTTGACCCAGCAATCCCATTACTGGCTATATACCCAAAGGATTATAAATCATTCTACAATAAAGACACATGCATATGTATGTTTATTGCTGCACTGTTCACAATAGTAAAGACTTGGACCAACCCAAATGCCCATCAATGATAGACTGGATGAAGAAAATGTGACACATACACACCATGGAATACTATGCAGCCATAAAAAGGAATGAGTTCATGTCCTTTGCAGGGACATGGATGAAGCTGGAAACCATCATTCTTAGCAAACTAACACAAGGACGGAAAACCAAACACCGCGTGTTCTCACTCGTAAGTGGGAGTTGAACAATGAGAACACATGGACACAGGGTGGGGAACATCACATACCGGGGCTTGTCAGGGGGTGGGGGTCTGGGGGATGGATAGCATTAGGAGAAATACCTAATGGAGATGACGGGTTGATGGGTGCAGCAAACCACCATGGCACGTATATACCTATGCAACAAACCTGCACATTCTGCACATTTACCCTAGAACTTAAAGCATAATAAATTGTAGATATCAGGTACAGCATAATGTTTTGAAATATATATACACTGTGAAACAGCTAAACTGAGCTAATTAACATATGAATTACCTCACATATTTATCACAGGAGAGTAAATTTCAAATGTTCTCATCATGAAAAAGATGTGAGGTGATGAATGTTAATTAGCCTGATGTAATCATTCCACATTACACACATATAGCATCACATTGTATCCCATAAATATACACAATTATAATGATTTTTAAATAAAATGGTAAAAATCACCTCATAATATTTGACAATAAATGTACTATATGAGAGTTATTCTTTAGTAGTTAGAACTACAATAATGGCCCAGCCATACCTAGGTAAGTGAAGAAACCTCTGAGAACTAATATACTTGTGTTCATCCTTCATACATTTATCAGGCACCTACTGAAGTGCTAGTTGCCAAGGACAGGAAAAAGAGGAGATGTTTCCTGCCTAGGAGGCTCCCAATTGGCTAGAGCAGATGACACTTTCACAGCTGATCATAATACAATATGTTAAATGCCATAAAGGCTGATGAATATTGTGCTCTAAAAGACAGGGTGGAAAGCAGGAATGGACTGCACTGGTAGGGTTGCTTAGGTAATTTCAGGCATAGGGATCCTGTGTGAGCCAGCAAAGTGCTTGGAGGGAACAACTGGTGTGGTCATGAACGGAATGGTGTGTGTGCACAAACAGTCTGATTTGAAAATAATGCTCTTGCAGCTTCACTTATTAAGAATTTATACCACATGGGCCATTCAATGAAGAAATAAAAGCTTATTAAAAATGCAATATTAAACTTCAAATTACTTACAATCTTAAATATATTTTTATTGAAATAAGCCCATGAAATAATATATGATTAAAATGTAATCTATAAAATTAATATTACATACTTGGATACTAGCTGCTGAAAGTTAGTTCTCAAGACACACATCTTAGGTAACTAAGGGAAAGAAAGTTTTAAAATAGAAATAAGAATATGTCTCACTAAAGAAATACTTCTATTTGAGACTGGACTACTTTTTGAGACATAACAATCTAGTTGTAGGCATAATGTCACTAATTTTATTAACATAGGCTAATCTAGGTATTGTGTGAGAGTATACATGTGTGCCAGTGTGTCAGTACACTATAACCTACCTAAAGTCATATTATTCTTCAACTTTCATGGCTAATTCTCATAAAAATGATTACAAGACTTTAATTGCACATTTTAAAAGAAAGTTCACCCTAAAAATACATATACATCTTGAAATATGGAATTTCAACTCATTTGGCAGCAGCTATGGAGACCCAAGTTTAATGAGAACTTGTTAAAATTGCTTTTTCATTGTTTTTAATTTTTTGTAAAATAATCAAAACTCTATTGGCATGAACAGCATTTTAAAATCTTCAATATTATGTCTGCTGTGTGTGTCATTTGAAACAGAACTTTTTCCCAAAACATAATCAAAGAGAGAAGGGTTATGTTTGCATTTCTTTGTTCAAGGTGTTTATTGCATCTCAGAGGGCATACATGCACTGGGTTTTTAAACTGAAATACAAAGAAAGCCATTTTGAAATTGGTTTTAGGTAATTTTTCCCCATTACAGTGTATGTTATCCCCACAGTAAATTCAGATACAACCACTTTTAAATGGTACCATACATCTATTAAATAATTTGAAAAATAGGCAAACACCTTCCCAACCCAATATGCTTTTATGAAGAGCTGCCAAGCCACTAGCAACACTGATCAACAGTGACCTCATTTGTGCATCAAAATCTTAAGCCAAGCCATCAGCACAGACAGTATGACGACAAATTAAAACTTAAAGAATACAGTATGTACAGTAAAAGATACAATTCTCTGAATTAGTTTAAATCCTAATCACAATGTTACAACAAAACCTACTTTGAGCTCAATTGAAGGATGGAAGAACACTAGTCTACAAAACACACAAAGAAATACTAAATTAACAGATGTACCAAAAACCCACAGTAAAGTAAAAATATCTGCAGTAATATCTTTAAATTACAGATACACCTTGGGGTGCCTTCAGAATAACTTGAATAGTACCTCTCTAACTGCATTTTCATGAACATGATACAAACAGAACCTTTACTTTTCAGTGCATTTAATCAAGAATGAATAAATAGGTCAATTTAGATGCAAAACCTGTCAAATATAATTAAAATATATATATTTTAATATAGCAGTGATAAATAGGGGATTCTTCCCATATGATTTTTCATTCTTGATAAGGTAGCTTCAAAGAGAAGTATTTATTATGGACGTTAACCTTTATATTTTTTAAAATAAAATTTCTTAACATATACAGTGCCACAAAAATAAACATTTCTCACAACAGTTGAAGTTCCTGTGATTGGAAAAATGTACCCCACACTGAAAAAAGTTTTGTATATTTATGAGTGTTTTCCTTATTATCTGATATTATCGCACTACGCTTGTAACAGATACAGAAGAAAAGATAATTTATGGGAAGAGTTTAGGGTTTGTTCAAAAGTTATATGTACATTGAAACCTTCAAAAACACAGACACATCTTTCCAAATAGCTCACCACACAACAGCTGCATCATCTGTCCTCAGGCGAAGTCCAGAAAAGCACTAAAGGCATCAGTAACATCCATTCATTGTTTACATTGTACAATACACAAATAATCCAAATACACTACAATTTCGAGAGTAGGGATAACAGCTAAGGTAGTACACATTCCTAATGTTCACTTTCACGGCTGTGCTACACATTTTGGAAGAGAAGTTATGAGTAAGCATTGGGTTTGGTACTGGTGGCTCCCTTTGAAACTGAGCATCAATCTTATTTGAAGTCTCCAAATTCATTTAGTTTCCTATTCAGTCACAAAAATTGCAGCTGTAAAGAAAACAAGAATTAGAATTAGAAAAAAAGAGTATTACATAGTCCTCAAACATTTTACCTCCCTTGCAATTTTACTTCACAGTTTCTGCACACAACTTTTACATAAAAAGGTCTCTGCATGGACAAATTCACATTTACATACTTTTCACAGCTTTTTAAAACAAGCTTAAAATTTTTAAAATTTAGCCAGAAATTAAAAAAAAAATTTCGAGGTATAGTTTCATTTTAATAATTATATCAACAAAAATTTGAAATTTAGACATGTATTAGAAATTTTAGTAGCAGGACATTCGGTATAGCATTCAGTATCTAAGAGCAGCTAACCTTTAAAAAGGTCAGCCAAAGAAAAAGGGGACATGGCCATGACCTTACATTATTTTTTTATGTATTCAGTTACGGTGTTCAATGAGTCACTTACTAAACAGCTGAACCAGTGACAGAATAGAAGAGAACGGAGAGATCCCTGGTGACTCAATGCCTTTTCTCAGCCACTTCCCACTCATCTCCTTGGCTAATTCATGCATCATTCATTTCTGCTGGAAACATTTGTAGGGTCTTAAGGCTTAGTCGCATAGATAACTCTTCATAAAATAGTCATTCTCTCTGTGTGTCTGTCTTTGTCTGGCTCTGGCTCTGTCTCTCTTTCTCTGTTTCTGTCTCTCTCTGTTTCTCTCTCTCAGGTAAGGACTGTCTCAAGCATATCTGTTTCCTGTACTTATCAAAGTTCCAGGCATATGATTAGAGCAACATTTACTAAGTAAGAGGTGAATACAGGCTGCTCTATGCAGTTTCCTTGATCACTCCTGAAAGTTATTAAGTGTTCATTGTCTCACTTATGTCTACATTAGCCAATCCAAAGTGTAATAGAAAAGCTGGGCATAAGGAGAGTTTACTTGACTGAGATGTCAACACCTTAAAATAATACATCATTAATCTTGTATATTAAAAAAAATCAAGAATCCACAAAAATCTTAGTAGGCATTAGAGAAGGTTTTTAAGAAATATATGTAGCACAGTAGGTGCATACTGAAAACAACACTGGACAGAAGTCCAAAAACACTGAGTTCTTCCTTGTGGGACACTGGGCAAATTCCTTAATGCCCAAGGATCAGTTCTTTTGGCTGTGAAATGGAGACAAAAAATTTCTGGCTAGTTTATCTCACACGATTGATCTCCTACTAAGAAGTGGATGTGAAAAGTACCATGTAAATTATGTTCGTCCATTCAGCAAGGATTTGTTGAGAACGTACCCACTGTGTTAGGTGCTGGGTCAATAGTGAACATTTTTCCTTCATTAGTTTCCTTCCATAACTTCAGCATGACTCATTTCATAAATTATATGAAATTTGTGAAATTTAAAACATGAACATTAGAAATTTAAAGTTCTGCTTGAATGCAGAAATGTAAAGAGTAATAATCTAAGTTTTATGGGGCAAAAGAAGGATAAACAAAATAAAAATACAATTATGCAGTCAAATATATTCTTAGATGATTTCTAAATGCAATAGTATAAATGTTGACTTTCTATAAATTCCAGTCATCATGTAATAAAGTGGCAATTTTCTAATTTACCAAGTAGCTTGGACAGCTTTTTGTTTTATTAAAGCTAATCGTTGTGCTTTCCAGGATAAGGACAATTTGGAGGTTACTTTTCCTCCCAGTTACATAAATTAAGATTTTAAAAAATTCTTAAAGATAGCTTTTAATATCTTTAATAAATTATTTTAATAAATTATTACTATTACATACAGCTATTCAATGCACAGAAATAATGAATACCTCTTGAAATAGCTAAGCATTGTATACAGCTCATTGTTACAAGCCTATAGGAAAAGCTCAATATTAGATACCTTAAATTGTTTACAAGAAATCCTTGATGTTAAGATCCGCTAATGGGTCCTTTGCTGGAGGTTTCTTGGGACTCTGAGTGGCAGGTGTAGGGCTTGGAGAAAGCTAATGGGAAAAAGCCAGCCCCAAAGAGCAGGAATAGAAAGGAGAGAGAGAGAGAAGGAGGGAGAGAGAGAGAGAGAGAAAGAAGCATTAGACAGAACACATATCAAAGAAAACAAACATGCAGAAGATTAGGTGGTTAAAGGCTTATAAAATCTACTTGATCTACATAGTCACAGAGTTGTGTTTAATTCTGGGCTGGTAAAATATACTTCAACTGATATTTGGCTTTCTTGAACTTCTCTGACGTCGGATTTAGCCAAAGTAAAATTTGGGGACTCCAGTAGAACAATATGGATATGACTTAGGGAAGATGTGAAAAACTAGTACATAAAGATATTATGAACAAACAGTAAAACAAACAAACAACTGTTTTCTCTATACAAAAGCATTTTTACTTTGAGTCATTAGTACTGCTAAACTAATAAAGCAATTTAAATGGCTTTTCTTATAGTGAGAGTGAATTTGAAGGAAAAATAGGAAACAGTTTGCAGAAAGCTATTTAAGAAATTACTTACACTTACTAGCTAAATATACTAGAATTTCATATACATTATTTTACGTGAAAATCAGTCACGTTTGAGGGCACCGTTTGTTTCACATGACCAAATAGTTTCCTAGTAGTGAGTGCCACTAAATCCTAGTGCAATCTATTCAGCTCTCAGAGAAGGCTAACATTTATTATTAAATACAATAGGAAAGAATTATATTGGACTTGCAGCAAAAGTAACAAATAATTAACTTGCCTTGTTTCTGTTTAACCAGAATCTAAATTATTTTTTCATTGTGTCACAGATACAACTTCTGGCAGCTGACTTTTACAGGATACAAGGTCTTGAAAAATCTCATGTAGTCTATAGAGTAATAGTTGACATCTAGGCTTTGAGTCTAATTAATCTCCTATGCTTGTAGTAACATGCTGGGACTGTGGGGCAGTGATGTATATTTTTATTAGTTCAGTGAACAGAGTTCCAGAAGTGTGGATTTTGAGATTTGGTCCTATGTCCAGAAACTACTGCCTAATTATATTATCTATTTGTCAAATTTTCCATGTTTAAAACTGGGACATGGGTTGGGTGTGATGACTCACATCTGTAAAATTCCAGCACCTTGGGAGGACGAGGCAGGAGGATCACTTGAGGCCAGGAGTTTGAGACCAGCCTGGGCAACAAGGCGAGGCCTCATCTCTACAAAAAGTAAAAAAAAAATTAGCTGGGTGCAGTGGCTTGCACCTGTGGTCCCAGCTACTCAAGAGGCTTAGGTGAGAGGATCCCTGGAGCCTGGGAGTTCAAGGCTGCAGTGAGCTATGATTGCACCACTGCACTTCAGCCTGGGCAACAGAGTGAGACCCTATCTCAAACAAACAAACAAACAAACAAATAACAAAAAACCTTGGATCTGCTTCATAGAAATATAAAAGAAAAAAATGTAAGACTTGAAGTTCCTTAGATCAACTCAAAGATTGGTCCATTATTGATAATTAGGTGAGATGATGATATCATGATACCAACCAATGAAAGAATGCTAGGATAGTCCTGGCATCAGTAATAAAAAAAACTACTTTGCTTTCTGAAGCTACCAACTCAACATTTATTTTATTATCTAGTATAATTATGCTTCTCCTCTGATATAGGAAATATAATCTAAAAATTACATAAATATGATGTATCATTACCTGGCTTATTATGAATTCAATTACTGATTAAAACAATGTATTTCCATGATACTATCTATCTTTTATTTTCATTCTTCTAATTAAGTAAATAAATTGTTGCTAGCATTGGTATTACACAAGAAAAACAACTGCCTTAAGTAATAAAATTATATTCATTTATTTCTGAAGCTTTCAGTATATCAAACACAATAAGGTTAAAAGAAATCTCAGTAACATTGCTCCAAGTTCATAATAATAGAAATATTTCTTTTTTTCAAAAAGATGATAGTCATGGATCTATTCAAACATCAAGGAAACATTTATGATAAATGAGATCCCTTAGAATTTAAGTATATCTAAGTTACACTTAATCTCAACCATTATACCCAAAACCTTCCTCACTGGCCTCAAAAACAACACTACACAGGGTTCATTAGTCTTCAGGTAGACTAGAAAATTTCTCCTGAAGCCAGTTATGGCCAATAATGGCCGTGAAGGCTAGGGCTTCTCACATTCTAAATTTCTGTCTTTCAACATCCACCATTCTTTCTCTTGGTCCCTGTTGCTTTTGAGGGGCAAAGAGAAGAAGCTGAAAGGAAATCTTGGGAATAGGTCCATGGATTTAGAGATGCATCAAGGAAGCAAAAGGGATTAAGGTATACTCAGTTCACAGCAGGTATTCCACAGATAAGACAGTATAAATACTGATTTGATAAGTTAAAAATATTATAGGACTGAAAACATTTACTCATATCATTAAAATATATTTGAGCTATTTGGTCTAGTTTATAAAGCATGCTGCTACCAGAGTAGTAATTTGGTGTCCTGACTCCATCCAAGTCAATTTCTCATGAGGAAAACTTCTTTGGTTTGACATGTACCATCACCTCAGCCAGATAATTTAAAAGAGGAATCAGGAAAGCATGATTCATCACTAAGACTAGCACCTCTAGCAGCAAAACAGTTCAACAAAGTGTAATATATTTTGGCATTTTTGAAGAGGAAGTAGCACAGTGTGTAGTAAGGAATTTAGGTTTACCTAAACTGAGGTTTTTCCTTTTCCCAGAAAGGTAACCTCTAAATCCTTCTAATTTCCCAAATGGTAGGCATGTCTTTGTTATTCAAGGTGGGCTCCAGGAACACCTGACAGTTTATGCTAACAAGGTGACTCAGAGTGGAGGCAGAAAGCCCAACCATGTGATTTTAGGGCTGGGTCTTTGGGCCGCATGAAACCAGTCTGATCTTCAGGGAGGAACAGGGGTTGAAGATTGAGTTCCACAAAATGGGTAACAGTTCAACCAACGAATCCTACATAATGAAGCATCAATAAATGCTGGATGCTGAAGCTCAGGTGAGCTTGTGATACTGCATGTGTACTGTCACACAATGATGCCCGGAGGAGAACCCACCTCTGAGGACAAAGAAGCTTCATGTTTAGAACTTTCCCAGATGATGTTTAGGCATCTTTTCCTATAACTGGATCCAATTTGTATCCTTTTACTACAATAAAACTCTTATAAGTTTAGTGCTTTCCTAAGTTATGTGAATCATTCCAGGAAACTGCTCAACCTGAGGGTGGCCATGGAAAAACCTTGAATTTGTAGCCAGCTAGTCTTAAGTGGGGGTGGCCCTGAGGACTCACAAATGTGTGCTTTTTTTCTGGAGTGAGGAGATTCTAAAAGGGACTATTCTCACAGACTATGCAGTTTGGCAAACTTATTGCAGTTAGTGTCACGAGTCTTGAGCGGACATGGCAGTCTAGAGGACTGTGCTGCCAACCTTTCTGGTTAACAATGGGAACACATGCTATAACTACAGACTAGAAGCACCTACTTCTCTGGGACAAATGCCTTGGATGCCCTGAATATCTGGATGTTCTCAGGAACCAATTTGAATTAAGTAGGAAGAGAATGGAGGGATCTTTAGACAGTAAGTTATTTCCATCATTTTTTCCCCCAAATCTCATACTTTTGCAGATCTGTCTTCCATGCTCCCTTTACTTCTGAAGCAACAGGAATGAGGATTACATTAGGTAAAAACACTTTTTAAACAGTTTGCTACACCAATGTTTTATACTTATTAGTTAATGTCACTGGCTGGTTTGTGGACATTGAACAAACTGACCTGCGTGCCAGGTACAGCAGTAGCTCCAAAGGGCGGCCTCATCATGGGCTGTGCAAACATGACTGGCTGCTGAGGCATCATGGGCATGCCTGTCCCAGCAGGAGGCTGAGGAGGAAGAATGGAGAGTGGTTCAGAGCATGAGTGGAACCCATTAGGGCACTATCCTGACATTTATTGCTTTTATGTACTTCTGACAATATTTGAGGAATGCAGGACTATGAGGAAGTATAATTTGTAATTTTAACTAGGGATAATGTGAGGCTGTACTGTGAGACAGAGAGTCGCTAAGGTGGGTGGGTAGCATAAGCCTGGTTGGCCACATGGTATCCTCATCCTAACCAAACTTTATTGTTGTTTATTCATTTTCTCTAAGCATAATTCTTGGAGAGATAAAAATTTGTTTCTTTATGAAAGATGGTCCTAAAATTGGCTGGTAAAATTGGTGAATAAACAGTCCTAGTATAATAATTAAGGGTTGATTTTGATGATGGGCTAACACTATGTTTTGTAAATATTCTAGTAAAAATGATATAACAACGTACTATAGAAATTAATTTGATGGTAGAACATATTTTATGACTGATTTTATCACTTCATGTGTAGACTACTTAAGGTTTAAAGCAGATGACAACTTTTTAAGTTTTACTTACTGTGTTTTGGGAAGAATTATATTCTGTAGGAATATTTACTAATTTGGGATTTGGCAAATAATTTAGAAATGTCGATTACAATTTTTAGCATAGGTCATCACTTACCATTCCAAATCCTGCTCCAGGTTGTCCAACCGATGGGGCCCCGGCAACAGGAGGAACTGAACTGGTTGGAGGTACAGCTCCTTGCTACACAGATAGACAGACAGACATACACAAATAACACGAAAACACACAAAACAAACGAAAAGAACAATACAATTGGTTATTGTTTATTTATTTTAAAGATGGGGTATCCCTCCATTGCCCAGGCTGGAGTACAATGGCATGATCACAGCTCACTGCAGCCTTGAACTCCTGGGCTCAAGCAATTCTCCCACCTCAGCCTCCTGAATAGCTGGGACTACGGGCACATGCTGCCATGGCTGACCAAGTTTTAAAAATTTTTTGTAGAGATGGGTCATGCTATACTGCCTAGGCTGGTCTCAAGCTCCTGGCCTCAAGCAATCCTCCTGCCTTGGCCTCCCAAAATGCTGGGATTACAGGCATGAGCCACTGTACCCAGCCGAGCATAATTTGGTTTTAAAATGACAGAATTTTAAAATGAATGCAAGTCAAATATGTATGAGTGGATATGTAAAGAAAATCTCAAATTTCAGTTTTAAATTTAAAAAGGAAAATGGTTTTAGCACCACACCAATGATATAAACAAGATTACTGACTTGATCTTCTCTGTTACAGCGTCATTTGGACTTGCTGGCTTGCAGTTTGCTCACAACATTGGACTTCCTCTCTATCTTTTTAGACCCATCCTTACTGGAAATGAGTCAAACTTCCCTAAGCTTGTCTTTTCCTATCATTATATCCTCTAACGGTATTGGGTTAGACATTTGAGAATTGTTCTAATCTTTCTATATGGCTCCAATTTATATTAAGCAAGGTTTACAGGTGGATGTGGTGGCTCATGCCTGTAATCCCAGCATATTAGGAGGCCGAGGCAGGAGAATCACTTGAGACCAGGAGTTTAGGACCAGCAACACAGCAGTATGGGCAATGTAGCAAGAACCCATCTTAACAAAAAAATTTTTAAAAGTTAGCTGGGCCTAATTTTTGGTGGTGTGTGCCTGTAGTCTTAGCTACTCGGGAGGCTGAGGTGGGAGGATAGCTTTAGCCCAGAGCTTGAGAATGCAGTGAGTTGTGATAGCACCACTGTACTTCAGCCTGTGTGACAAAGTGAGACCCTGTCTCTAAAAAACCATCAATAACAACAAAAAACTTCCATCAAAGAAAAATCCAGAACTACATATCTTCATTGGTGAATTTACCAAATATATAAAGAATTAATATCAATTCTTCTCAAGCTTTTCAAAATAAAGGTAACAGTTTTTAACCATTCTTTGATGCCAGTATTACCCTGACACCAAAGCTAGACAAAGATATCACAAACAAAAGAAAACTACAGCGCAATATTCCTTATGAAAGTTGATGAAAAAATTCTCAACAAAATGCTAGCACACTGGATCCAGGAGCATATTAAAAGATTATACGCCATGACCAGGTTTTACCCAGGAATGCAAGGTTGGTTTAATATATAAAAATTAACACATGCGATATACCATATTAATAGAATAAAAGAAAAAATTACATGATTATAGTTAACTCCTATAATTTATGTTACCTCAGCATCTATTTAGGATACACCTTTAATTTTCTCATATCAGAAGCAGGGCTTAGTCACTCTTGACACAGTTTCTAGTTCTCTGCCTCCTCCCAGTTCCTTAAGGTGGTCATCTAGATATCTGCTTCATACCAACACCTTCCCTATGGGATAGCTAGATACAACCTACTTGATTTACCCCACTGTCCCCCACACTCTGCAGAGCTAACTGTGCAGATACGCCACAACAACTAACTCTCAGTCACAGCGTCTTTCCATGGAACTTGTGCCTGCTTGCTGTAAACCTACCAATTAAATTCCTGTGGAAAATCTGCTTGGGTGATATACTAGACCCCAATAAAGGCCTTGGCCCACAGATCCCTCACTCTCACTCTCTTTTGCTCCTACCCACTGGTTGAACACATGTGTCCTTGATGGCTCCCCACTTCCCTTTGGCATGTTGCCCTCTTCTCCCTGGAATCTGTAAGTTTTATTACTTACAGACTCTGTAATTTCATGTGTTTTATTGTATGCCTCCTCTGTGTCTCACTTGACTGACACCTAACTTCTTTGCAGGTCAAGTTCTCTTAGAGAGTGGCTATCTTGGTAGAAATAAACAACACGGTTTAGACAAGAGCCACAAGGGCATTTGCCAGTATAAACAAGCTTCCTGTGAGAGAGACATCTTAGACATGAGGCTTCCATCACAATAAAGAAGTATCCCATGAAAGGCACATTGTAAACAGCAACCCGCTTTGAGGCCTGTCAGGGCAGGGTTAGAGTTTGCAGCCACTTTCCTAAGAGAGACCTCAAAAACGAATAAGGGAAAATCACAACAATGATCATATCAATAGATGTAGAAAAGCATTTGACAAAGTCCAACAGCTTTTCATGACAAAAAGTACTCAACAAACTAGAAATAGCAGGGAAATTCCTCAACCTGATAAAGGGTATCTACAAAAAGCCCACAGCTAACATCATACCTAGAGACTGAAAAAAAATGACTGAAAGCTTTCTACCTAAGAACAAGACAAGGAGGTTCTGAAAGTTCTAAGTCAGGGCAGTTAGCAGGGAAAAGCAAGAAATGGCATCCAGGTGGGAAAGAAAGAATGAAACTATCTTTACTCACTGATGACATAATCTTTTTTATATGTAGAAATCCCTAAAGAATCCATGTACAACAAAACTGTCAAAGCTAATAAACATGTTCTTCAAAGTTGCAGGATACAAGACCAATATACAAAACTCAGTGCAGTGTTCCTGTGGAACTAGCAATGAACAACTGAAAAATGTAATTATGAAAACAGTTCTACTTATAATAGCATCAACAATAAAATATTAAAAAATAAATTTAACAGAAGTATGAGTCTTGAACACTGCAACTATAGAACATTGTTGAAAGAAATTAAAGAAGAACTAAATAAATGGAAAGACACCCTTTGTTCATGGGTTGGAAGACTTAATATTAAGATGGCAATAACCTGCAAATTGCTACACAGATTCAATGAAATCCCTATCAAAATTTCAACCACTTTTTTTTGGAGAAATGGATAATCTGAACCTAAAATTTATACAAAAATGCAAGAGAACCAGGATAGCCAAAACAGTTTTGAAAAAGAACAAATTTGGGAGAATCACACTTCCTGGTTTCAAAACTTAAAACAAAGGTACATTAATCAAAACAGTGTGGTACTAGCATAAGGACAGACATATAGATCAACATAAGCAAATAAAGAGTCTGGAAATAAACCCACACATCTATGGATAATTTTTTTTCTCTTTCTTAAATTATCCAGCCCAATATGTCAGATGGTCAATTAATTTTTGACAAGGTTATCAAAATCAATTAATCAAGAAAGAACAGTCTCTTCCTTTTTTTCTTTTTCTTTTTTTAGACAGGATCTCGCTCTGTCACCAAGGCTGGAGTGTAGTGGCATGGTCATGGCTCACTGCGGCCTCTAGTTCCCTGGCTCAAGTGATTCTCTACTTCCCTGGATCAAGCAATCCTCTTAATTCAGCCTCCTGAGTAGGTGGAACCACAGATGCATGCCACCACACCCGGCTAATTTTATTTTATTTTTTGTAGAGATAGGGTCTCATTATGTTGCCCAGGCTAGTCTCAGACTCCTGAGCTCAAGTAATCCATACACCTTAGCTTTCAAAAGTACTGGGATTACAGGTATGAGCTGTTGTACCCAGTCAGAATAGTCCTTTAAACAAATAATTCTAAGACAACTGAACTTCCACATGCAAAACAATAAATTTGGACCCCTATCATATAAAAAAAAAGAGCTCAAAAGAGGTCAAAGATTTAATATAAGAGGTGAAACTATAAAACTCCTGGAAAGAAACATAGGTAAAAAATTTCAAGACCTATGATTAAGGCAATAGTTTTTAGAAATATGACACCAAAAGCACAAGTAATAAAAGCAAAAAATAGATAAATTGGAGTTTATAAAAATTAAGAACTTTTGTGCATCAAAGGACACTATCAAGAAAACGAAGAGCTAACTCACAGAATGAGATAAAAATACTGGCAAATCATTTATCTGATAAGCATCTAGTATCCCGAATATGAAAGATCTCTTTCAACTCCATAATAAAAAGACAACCCAATTATAAAATGGGCTAAGGATGTTGTAGGGCAGCAGAATGTGCCACCCCAAAATATGACACTTCGGCATAATAATTACTTTGAGCTGAAGGCAACTGAAAAGAAGCAGATACAAGAAAAGCTCTCTTCCTTCTCACTATTTGGAACATAAATTTACAGAGAGATTTCTCCTCCCCTCTCTATCAGGGACAAACGCTTATCACCAGAGATGACTTGAGACCCAAATCAGCCTGAAAAGGGCATCAGAACAAAATGCCTAACAAACTTGACTAATTAGCCTTGAACTGCCATTATTTTCTCATATATTTGCCACCTTAGAGAGTCAAAGTCCTTTTCCTTTGTCTTGTGACTTCTCTAAAAATTTATTGTTCCTTTGCTAAGATGCCACTTAAGCCCATGTTCTAATCAAGCCTCTGAGTTACTCATCCTGAACGCTTCCATGAGTAAGCATGATGCATGTGCTAATAACTTCTGTTTGCTTTATTCTTTTTAATTTGTCTTTGGTCAGTCCAGTGTTCACAGCCCCAGCCAGAGTGTCTAGGCACGTAGTAGGAAAAAAGGATTCTTCCTCCTCTACAACATAAATAGACATTTCTCTAAAGAAGATATACAAATGATCAATACATACATGAAAAGATGTTAAACATTGTTAGTCATCAGGGAAATGCATATCAATGTCATAATGAAATACCACTTCATGCTCATTAGAATGATATAATAAATAATGAAATGAAAAATAACAAGTGTTGGGAGGATAAAGACAACTTGAAACCCTATGTATTTCTGGTGGCAATGTAAAATAACGTAGCTGCTATGGAAAAGCTTGGCAGTTCCTCAAAAGTTAAACATCGACTTACAGATGACCCAGAGTTCTATTCCAAATAGAATTGAGGATATATGTTCATATGAAAACTCATATATGATAATAAAAATCTATTATGTGTAACAGAAACAACATAAGTGTTCATCAACTGATGAATGGATAAACAAAATGTGATATATCCATAAAATGAAACATATTCAGCCATAAAAATGGAGTACTGATACATGCTTCAATACGGATAAACCTAGAAAATGTTATGCTAATTAGTAAAAGAAGCCAGGCACAAAAAGCTATAAGGGTAAGGGGAAATTGAAAGAGACTGCATTTCTTTTTGGGGTTATGGAAATATTCTGAAATTAGATAATAGTGATGGTTTTGCAACGCTGTAAATATACTAAGAATCATTGAATTGTATACTTGGGTTGTTAAAATAGTGAATTTAAATCTTACGTGAATTTTATCTCAATAAAAAACTTTTCAAAAGAAAGAAAATACCTATAAAATTATATTTCACATTAATGCTTTACCCATCATTTCAATAGGGTTGGTGGTAGGCTATTTACTAGACCTGAATTGCATCATGAGGACTCCAGGCTATAAAAGAGAAAAGGGCTTTATTAGCTCTCAAAGCAAAATGAACCTGCAGAAATTCCTGATCAAATAAATGGTCAAACACTTTGAAGAAATTGTATGAGTTAGTCATTTTGCTAAAATGGCAGATTAACTCTTAGATTCAGTGGTGATAAGATTTTAATTGGGATGCCACTTGACTGGTGCAGCTCTAGCACCTTGAGTTCTCATGTAAGCAAAATGAAGCCCAACATAAATAATAAAATGAAACTGGAGACTTTACCAATCAGAAATTGCCAACTAACAGATTCTAACTAGAGACTTTATCAAGTAGAGATCAACAACTAACCTCTAATTAGGGTCTTTCTATTCTGATCAACCAAATATATTTTGTTGTACTTCTCTATCAGCCAACAGAAGTTCATGGTCCACACTGCTGTGCTGGAGCTCTCTGAACCTCTTCTGTTTCCGACTGATACCTGATTCATGGATCATTCTTCACTTAAATAAACTCTGTTAAACTTGCATAATCATAGCTCACTGTAGGCTCAAACTCTTGGGCTCAAGCAATCCTCCTGTCTCAGCCTCTCATGTAGCTTTTACCACAGGCATGTGCCACCACATCCAGCTAACTTTTTAATTTTTCTAGAGATGGGGCCTCACTATGCTGCCCAGGCTGGTCTCAAATTCCTGGCCTAAAGTGATCCTCCCGCCTCAGCTGCTGGGAGTATATGGGTAAGTCATTGCACCCAGCTCAACTCTGTTAAATTTATTTTGTCTAAAGCTTTTCTTTTAACAGTGATCTTCTTGCAAAGTGCACATATTTCTGAATTGCAAGTATCTTCCCACTTCTTCAATAAAAAGTTAATAGGTCTGCTGTGCACTATAAAACAGGAATAAGTAACCCAGGAAGCACAGGGCTCCTGATGGCAATGAAGACAGAGCCCTGCCAGCAGACATAGTTCAAATTCAAGTCCTGCTAAGGTTTTTAGATCTAACTTGGGTTCTGTGATCTGAAAAATGTTATAGCTACACCTCTAAGAAGCAATTAAGGGAAATTTGGAATAAGTGGGGAAAAGTAATCTTAGTTCTTATCTATCAATAAAAACTGTAAAAAGGCAGCAAAAAGATCCCCCTTCCCAAATCTGCATCCTTCATCTCCTTCTCAATAGCAAAGACCTGTAGATTACAACGAAAATTGGGAAACATTGCTTTGCTGCTTCTGAAGCACTTGTTTCTGGTGTCTCTAGCTTCTTTTCCTTGAGTATTCCTAGAAAGAGACTATAAAGGAATAGAAGGATGGAAGAGATCAACCGGGGAGGCAGGGTATAAGGGCATGTCAGAGAAAGCTAGATTAGTTCCCTCAGAATAATTTCTTAAGTAAAAGCAAAGCCAGAGCTTTGTTAGGAAAGAACAGCTTTGTAAAAAATAAATGGAGTAAATGGCAGTCAATTTATAAAAGAATATAGATAAAACTAAGAATTAATAAAGGTAAAATATGCATGAGAGCTTTTATATTGTGGTGTAAAATGGTAAGTAAAATAAAGGAAATAAAACTTTATGTAACTCTTTATTGTAACAAATAGTTTCTGTTGTTCTAATTTCTCTTTCCATAGCTGCTGTGGATACTTTATGCTAAAACTTTCCATATTTAACTTTCTGGGGTTTAATTACCAATAATTAAAAATTTTCTGCTTCATAAACAAAAATAAGGAGTTCTGGGGTTTAAAAAATGAGACATTAATCTCAGTCTCTGTGAAAGTGCCTACCAATCAGTCGGCAGCTTTGTTATCCTAAAGATGTCAAACAGTTGTTAATTAAGTACTTGATGAATTCTTAACTTTGCACAGTTAAGTCTTGATCTCAGGGTGGGTAATGGCCAAGGGAGTTGTTCAACTTAATATTACTTTTAAAGTGCTTTTCCCTTGTTCCCTGCTGGGTTAGTGACCTCATTATTTAGCAAACTGCCTCACATAGAAACCTGGGTGATATGGTTTGGCTGTCTTCCTACCCAAGTCTCATCTTGAATTCCCACATGTTGTGGGAGAGATGCAATGGGAGGTAATTGAATCATGGGGGCTGGTGTCTCCTGTACTGTTCTTGTGGTAGTGAATAAGTCTCATGAGATCTGATGGTTTTATAAGGGGGAGTTTCCCCAAACAAGCTCTCTCTTTGCTGGCTGCCATCCATGTAAGATGTGACTTGCTTGTCCTTGTCTTGCACCATGATTGTGAGGCCTCCCCAGCCATGTTGAACTGTAAGTTCATGAAACCTCTTTCTTTTGTAAATTGCCCACTCTCAGGTATGTCTTGATCAGCAGTGTAAAAACAAACTAATACAGTAAATTGCTACCAATAGAGTGGAGCGCTGCGGAAAAGACACCTGAAAATGAGGAATCAACTTTGGAACCGGGTAATAGGCCGAGGCGGGAACAGTTTGGAGGTCTCAGAAGACAATGGGAAAATGTGGGCTGCGGTGGTCTCAGGTAGAGATGAGGAACTTCTTGAGAATTAGAGCGAAGGTGACTCTTGTTACGTTTTAGCAAAGAGATTAGTGGCATTTTGCCCCTGCCCCAGAGATTTGTGGAACTTTGAACTTGAGAAGGATGATTTAATGTATCTGGTGGAAGAAATTTCTAAGCAGCTAAACATTCAAGAGGTGACATGGGTGCTGTTAAAGCCAATCAGTTTTAAAACAGAAACAGAGCATAAAAGTTTGGAAAATTTGCAGCCTGACAACGTGATAGAAAAGAAAATCCCATTTCCTGAGGAGAAATTCAAGCCGGCTGCATAAATTTGCATAAGTAACGAGGAGCTGAATGTTAATCACCAACACAATGGGGAAAATGTCTCCAGGACATGTCAGAGATCTTTGTAGCAGCCCCTCTCATTGCGGACACAGAGGTTTATGGGGGGGAAAAAGTGGTTTCATGGGCCAGGTCCAGGGTCCCTCTGCTGTGTGCAGTCTAGGGACCTGGTGCCCAGTGTTCCAGCTGCTCCAGTTGTGACTCAAAGGGGCCAAAGTACAGCTCGGTCTGTTGCTTCAGAGGGTGGAAGTCCCAAACTTTGGCAGCTTACATGTGGTGCTGAGCCACCGAAGCCAAGAATTGAGGTTTGGGAACCTCCACATAGATTTCAGAGATGTATAGAAACACCTGGATGCCCAGGCAGAAGTTTGCTGCAGGAGCAGGGCTCTCATGGAGAACCTTTGCTAGGGCAGTACAGGGCAGTGCAGAAGGGAAATGTGGGGTGGGGGCCCCGATGTAAAGTCCCTACTGGGGCACCACCAAGTGGAGCTATGAGAAGAAGGCCACTGTCCTCCAGACCCCAGAATGGTAGATCCACTGACAGCTTGCACCATGGGCCTGGAAAAATCATAGACACTCAACACCAGCCTGTGAAAGCAGTCAGGAGGGGGGCTATAACCCTGCAAAGCTAACGGGGTGGAGTTGCTCAAGGACCACTGGAGCCCACCTCTTTTTTTTTTTTTTTTTTTTTGTGGAGATGGAGTCTCACTCTGTCACAGGGCTGGAGTGCAGTGGCGTGATCTTGGCTCACTGCAACCTCTGCCTCCCAGGTTCAAGCAATTCTCCTGCCTCAGCCTCCCAAGTAGCTGGGACTATAGGCACGTGCGACCATGACCAGTTAATTTTCATATTTTTAGTAGAGATGGGGTTTCACCATCTGGCCAGGATGGTCTTGATCTCTTGACCTTGTGATCTGCCTGCCTTGGCCTCCCAAAGTGTTGGGATTACAGGCATGAGCCACTGTGCCCGGCTCGGGAGCCCACCTCTTGTATCATGTGTGACCTGGATATGAGACATGGTGTCAAAGAAGATCATTTTGGAGCTTTAAAATTTGACTATCCCACTGGATTTCAGACTTGCATGGGGCTTGTAGCCCCTCTGTTTTGGCCAATTTCTCCCATTTGGAATGGCTGTATTTACCCAAAGCCTGTATACCCACTGAATCTAGGAAGTAACTCACTTTCTTTTGATTTTACAGGCTCATAGGTGAAAAAGACTTGCCTTGTCTCAGATGAGACTCTGGACTGTGGACTTTTGAGTTAATGCTGAAATGAGTTAAGACTTTGGGGGACTGTTGGGAAGGCATGATTGGTTTTGAAATGCGAAGATGAGATTTGGGAGGGTCCAGGGGCGGAATGAAATGATTTGGTTTTGTCCTCACCCAAATTTTATCTTGAATTCCCACATGTTGTGGGAGAGATGTGCTGTTCTTGTGATAACGAATAAGTCTCACAAGATCTGATGGTTTTATAAGGGAGAGTTTCCCTGCACAAGCTCTTCCTTTACCTGCTGCCATCCATGTAAGATGTGACTTGCTCCTCCTTGTCTTCCACCATGATTGTGAGGCCTCCCCAGTCACGTGGAACTGTAAGTCCATTAAACCTCTTTTTCTTGTAAATTGCCCAGTCTCGGGTATGTCTTTATCAGCAGTGTGAAAATGGAATAATACACTGGGCAACCACTGTCTTGGTTGTCTCATCTATAAAAATTCCCATTGTGTGGATTCTAACTGAAAATTTGCCTTCTCCTCTTCCTTTCTACCCTAACCTCGGGCTCTAAACTTTTTTTTCTTTTGTTTTTTTGAGACAGGGACTCATTGTCGCCCAGGGCTGGAGTGTAGTGGTGCAATCTTGGCTCACAGCAACCTCCTCCTCCTGGGTTCAAGTGATTCTCCCACCTCAGCCTCCTGAGTATCTGAGACTACAGGTACATGCCACCATGCCTTGCTAAGTTTTGCAATTTTTTGGTAGAGATGGGGTTTCACCATGTTGGCCATGGCTGGTCTTGAATTCCTGACCTCAAGTGATCTGCCTGCCTTGGCTTCACAAAGTGCTGGGATTACAGGCATGAGCCACCATGCCCAGCCAACCTTTTTTCCTTTTCTTAACCTATAGTCTGTCTGCCAGATACTAATATTCTCACCATCAAGCCTTCCAATCCCCTTAACTCATTTTAGACTGTGCTACTACCAGTGATTGTTCTGAAACTTGTTAAAAAACAAAAGTTTTATCCTGGTGATAAGGGCAACATCACCAAAGTATAAATTCCTTAGAACAGCAAATAAGGCCTTTCTAATCCTGCACAGAAGAGAATAGGAAAATTAATTCCTTTACTTTGATAATGATAATATAGACACATTGTGAGATTTTATGTCATTATGTCGTATTAATAGACTTACCAAATCAGTTCTAAAAAAGCTTGTTTTTTCCTTTGGGAATTTTATTCAGATCTATTTACTCTGTCTCCCCCTTCCCACAGCAAAATAGAGGCTATCAAATGTTTCATACCTAAGAATGGAGGGCAGTCCCCTGGGCTGGAGTGCTACTTGCTTATGGTCTCAGCACCTGGGCCAACAGGCACAAGCCATGTTTAGGGTCCCAGGGCAATAATGACAGTCCTTTTCACCCTCAAACCTTTATTCCTGGTTTGGAAATAAATTATGTATCATCCTAGGCAAAAGTTAGTTTAAAAGAGATTCGTAGTTTTCTACTAAATATCCTTCATAAGAATTAAATTGAAGCCCTTTATTTTATAGCTAAATATGAAAACTGTCCTCTTAGGCACTGTTTTAAAATAATGCACAGAAAGATGTAAATAGAAAAATATTTAGATTTAATAGGTATTTTTATCATTGTTATCTGTTAGAAACCATTTCTTAAAACTAAGTTATTTCATACTGTGAACTCACCAAAGTCAGAGAACATTAAGTGCCTAAATTTCCTGCTCTCTCACAAACACCAAAAGACGAGGTGGAAAGACCAGAGGAAAATGAGTTTAGAGAATCCAAGTCTAAGCACAAAAGGTATTTTCTTTAGAAACTATGTAATTTAATTAATGCTACTAGTACTGCTTAGTGGCAAATTCTTCATTCAAAAGGCCATTTTCAGATTGATTTGAACTTATTAAACTATTTAAAAAACTTTTTATATATAAAAATATCAATACAGCTATTTAAAAGAAAATGTGTTCTAGGCCTGGCGTGGTGGCTCATGCCTGTAATCCCACCATTTTGGGAGGCTGAGGCAGGCGTATCACCTGAGGTCAGGAGTTCTAGACCAGCCTGGCCAACATGGTGAAACCTTGTCTCTACTAAAAACTACAAAAATTAGCCAGGCATGGTGGAAGGCACCTGCAATCTTAGCTACTTGGGAGGCTGAGGCAGGAGAATCACTTGAACCCGGGAGGTGGAGGTTGCAGTGAGCCAAGAATGCACCATTGCACTCTGTCTCAAAAAAAATAAAATAAAATAAAATAAAATGTGTTCTACATCCCAAAACTCAGATATTTAAATCAATTTCTGGAACACAATATTTTTAATGGTGTGTTTCTAAAACATTTTAATTAGAATTTATATTAATTTACTTCTTGTATGTTTGTTTGGCTGGCAGAAGTGAATGATGGTTAAGAATTAATTCAGGTAACAAGGAAAGGATGACATCAAGAAAGCCTTAGAGATGGGTTTTATTTAGATAGGTGGAGGTGGTAAGCAAAGGTGGAAAAATGCCAGTAAGTTTGGGAAACAGTGATTAGCTTAGTTTTGCTAAATACAGAGTATATATAGAAAAATTATACATTTTGTTACTCCAAAAACATGTTGTTTTTGTGTCATCTAATTTCATGGAGCAATAGTTAGTCTTTATTTCCAGTGATATGTTCTTTCCCAGAGTGAATGGCAGTATTGATATATTAATAGAAGTTTAAAATACAGAAATGAAATCTATTTAAACCTTATAGAAAATATAGTGTGAGTAGTTCCAATTTTTTAAATGGTGAGCAGAAGTAATAGGATTTTAAAACGAACTTTTACTTACACAATAGAAAACTGCCCAGTCTTTCTGGTAAGAAAAAAAGTTATTACTTGGTAAGACAATCAGAAAATTTGGGCAAGAAATATGATAAGATAGATAAAATGATCAATGATATGATGTGCTTTTGATAAATCATTTTCATAATTTTACAAATATGGAAGTATAAATATTAATTAAAATAAAAATTTTAAAAGGTCATAATCATTATCAACTATAAAGTGAATGGAATCTGCATTTTGGTAACTTCTGCACCTTGCTTAGTTTTTGCATCTTGCTTATTTACTCTCTCTCCCCCTTCTCACAGCAAAAGAGAGGCTATCAAATGTTTTCATACCTAAGACTGGAGGGCAGCCCCCTGGGCTGGAGTGCTATTTGCTTATATTTCTTCAATCCAGAGGAATAAGTACACCGTTGGCAGCAACGTTAGCAAAATGCACTCTACTCTACACACTTGGAAACTGGCAAACTGCCTGCGCTGCCCTGGGCTCTACCTGCTACCTACCAAAGGTGCACTTGGTGGAACGCCTGCTGACCAGGTTGCTGGAGCTACTTTCGGCTGCCAGTTGGCTCCACCAGTCAACTTTTTCTCTCCAGCATTCCACTGAAGATCTCCCCTAAAATCAACCATGCAAAACAAACAAACAAACAAAAAACCACAAGTCAGAAAAAATGGTGTGTGGCTCCTTAGATTATTTTATTCGGGTTTAAAAGCAGTTTGTTTGAGTCAAATGGTATAGTAATAAGAACAGCAGTTAAAACTTACAGAAGAATCTTGCCATGCTGTTTCTAAGAAAGCTTAAAAGCATTTGAAAAAATATCATTTAGAGTTTGGACCTCAGTAAGTACAGGAATTTCCTATCCTCTATAAAGAAAAGTATCTCAGAAAATCTAACTGAATGCATTTGTTACTAAAAATGCAAATAAATATAACATATATACTGTACACTTATATTTTGTTGAATTTAAGATGCATTGATGATGGCACTTTCTGGATCTTAGAGGGTTCAGCAGAATGTTTCATACAACTGTATCATGACTGCAACTTGCCTTACAGTGATTGTAAGACACCATCCACTGAAAAATATGTCTCAATTTCAATGACAAAATATACATCTAAAAAAGAATATATTGCTTACGATTTTTACTATCCTTCCTTACAATTAATACTTCATGAAAGACTTTTTAAAATTCATGTTAGCTAGAACTATGGTAATGAATCTAGAATTTAATGCTATTAAAATATTCAAGCCACAATTCCCAAATATTTCTAGATATAACTTAGTGACAACCTCAGAGATTGAAATAGATTATTTCTTTTCATTGCAAAGCAACAGTTTGGAGCTTCCAGTAAAATAACAACAAAAATCTAGGATGAAATAAAAAAACCAATTGTGAAATTATCTAGCATGAGAATGAATAATTACTCCAATGAGTAAAATGGTTGATAGTCTCAAATGAATATAAATATACTGTCAAAAGGAAATCACATAATTTCCAAACACTTACTTTTTTGATGTGGTACCAGAAATTCCAAGATCTATAAATGGATAAAAGAAAAAAGATTGTAAATCCCTATATTCAGCTTATATGATAGGACATTTAAAAGATCAAAGAATCAGAAGTCTATAAAAAAGTCCTTATTTTGCCTAGGAATGACTGCATTCAGTTATATAGAAAACAAACTACATTAGGAAATATTTTCATAAATTAAAGATTTTCTTTTACTTCATGTTAGACTTAAAGATCCATTTTAATGTCAACTTGTGTCCAGAAAAGGGCAAACATACCAGGTTTGATGTTGCTATTTTAGAAAGGCTGCTATCTGGGGACTTGGTTAGTAAATTGTTCTCTATACTGGGATAAAACTTTCCCTAAATGATAAAGGTGGATCACTGTGCCTACACTATTTGTACAAATGATATTGCTTATGCTGAATATCCACTTCTGTTCTACAAGTCTGAAATTTTGGTACATGCCAGGCAGAAAGTGCCTACATGATCACTGCCCAATAAAGACTCTGGGTGTGGAGTCTCTAAAGGTCTTTAGGCATAAACACCTCACACATGCTGCTGCATTTCTGTTCCTGGGTGAAGAGTATGTTCTTCTCCTCAAGGGAGAGACAGAGCATAAGGAAGTCTGCATGTGGATTCTTCTAGACTCTGTTTGTCTTTTCCCCTTATCATCAGCCATGTATCCTTCCTCTGCTTCCGTAATAAATCTCAGCTGTGAGTACAACAATGCGCTGAGTCCCACGTGTCCTTCTAGTGGCTCTGTGAATCCCTTGACATAGTCGGCTTAATCAGTCTGCTCTAATGTCAATTCATTTATTACTTCAGAAAATATTTATTGAGCATCTACATAAGTCAGGCACCGTTTTAGGTATTTGGAACATGTTAGTAAAGAAAACAGTCGGAGAGTCCTATCCTGGAGAAACTTGCGTTCTGATGGTGCCAGACAGATGACAAAATAATAAAAAGGTAAATGATATAGGCTGCTAGAAGGCGATATGGAAAGCTTACGGAAAAAATGAAAAGGAAGGGCAGAGTAAAGGGTACTTTACTCTGGGGCTGAAGGGATAGGATAAGCATGGGGCTAGAGAATATTACACAGGGCACTTGGGGAAGGATTCATAGAGGTGAGACTTGGGCAAAGCTGAGTAGAGATCTGGGTGAGAGCTTTCTAGGCAGAGGGAACAGCCAGGACAATAGCCCTAATCAGGTGAATAATCAATGTATTAGAGGATGAAGTTAATATTTATTTCTTACCAAATCTTGGCATTACAAAATAGAATAAGGTATATTTTAACTGAACACCAAATATAAAAATGATTACCCATAATTTTAGTTATTTTTTTCTTTTTTAAAAGACAAACCAAGTATTTATGCCTGTTCATGTGAAAAAGCAAAAGAAAGCAGAAGTGTATCTTACACATGTATATATGAATCCCTCGTCAAATTTTGTGGCAGACAGGAAAGAGCACCTCAGGGCCTGGGACTCTGTTGCAAGCTAAGTCTCCTGGGAGGAAGGCTCTGGGATGGAGATTAGCATGCAGGAGATTTATTTTGAAAGGGAAGAGAGGAAACTGTGATTGGGCAAGACTGCAATGCAGTCTCAATAGAAGCCTCAGCTAACACTGAAAAATGTTTTATAGAAACATTTTTATTGAGATATAATTCACATACCATAAAATTCACCCCTTTAAAGTGCATAATTCAATGGTTTTAGTTTATTCACAGTGTTAATATAGAACTTTTTTTGTCACAACAAAAAGAAACCCTGTACCAATTAGCAGTCACTCCTCTTCCTCTCCACTTCCCTCAGCCGCTTGAAGGCCCAGTCTACTTCCTGTCTCTATGCATTTGTCTATCCTGGACATTTCATATAAATGGAATCATATATGAAAATACATAGTCTTTTGTGTTGGACTTCTTTCACTTGGCTTGTTTTCACAGTAAATCCAGTTGTAGCATGTATTAATACTTCATTTCTTTTTATTGCCAAATAATATTTCATTATGTAGATATATCATGTTTTGTTTGTCCATTCATCAAGTGATGAACATTAGGGTTGTCCACTTTTTGGCTATTATGAATAACGATACTATAATCATTCGTGTACAAATTTTTGTGTGCATACACATTTTCATTTTCACTCCATACACCTAGGAGTGGAAATGCTGAGTCATACGATAATCTATGTTTAACATTTTGAGTAACTATCAGACTTCTTTCTATAGCAGCTAAACCATGTCACATTTTTACCAGTGATGTCTGTGGGTTTCAAGTTTTCCGTATCCTCATCAATACTGGTTATATGTCCTTTTAATTATCTCCATCCTAATGGGTATAAAGTGATATCTTATTTGGTTTTGATTTGCATTTCACTGATGAATAATGGTGAGCATCTTTTCATGTGCATATTGGTCATTTGTACATATTCTTTGGAGAATTACAGGTGCTTGGGTCAAAAGGTCTATTCAAAAAAAATTTTGGCATTTAAAAAACTGCATTATTTGTTTTTTCATTATTGAATTGTAAAAGTTCTTTATTCTGAGTACAAGTCTCTTTTCTGATAAATAATTTGCAAATATTTTCTCCCATTCTACGGTTTGTCCTTTCATTTTCTTACTGGTATTGTCTACAGCACAAAAGTATTTTGATATATTCCTATTTATCTTTTTTTCTTTTGTTTCTTGTACTTTTGGTGTCATATCTAAGAACTAAACATAACCTAATCTAAGGTCATAAGGATTAACTCCTATGTTTTCTTCTAAATGTTGTATAGATTTAGCTCTTACATTTGGTTGTATGACCTACTGTGAATTAATTTTTTTTGTATAAGGGTAAAATTTCATTCTTTTTCATGAAGTTATTTAGTCTTTTCCCAATATTTTTCTCCTGAAAAGAATGTCTTTTCCTTCACTGAATGGTCTTGGTATCCTTGTCAAAAATCATTTGACTATATATGTGGATTTATTTCTGGGATCTTTATTCTATACCTTTGGTCTCTATGTCTATCCTTATACCAGTACCATTTGTCCTGATTATTGTAGCTTTGTAGAAGTTTTGAAATTGGAAACACAATTAATTCAAATTTTTTCTTTTTCAAGATTATTTGGCCATCACTCTAGCAGGTTAGCTTCTTTCAGCTGGGATCATTCTCAAAGGTGGTTGACAGCTGAGGGCTGTGTGTTGGTGGCACTCTCAGCAGCTGGAGGTATGAGTCCTTTATTTCTGAAAGGGGATACATTATAGCATGCAGAAAAAACAATCACTTAGTGAGATGAAATTTTAGTGTAGGAGGAAATATTCACATAACCTCTCCCTAGGTGTTATGAAAGTATTTTCATGGTTGCTAAAACCACAGAGAAGGAATGGAAAACAAAATGTATGTTCACAGGCAAATTCACAGGTAAAGAAGTCTGTATCAGTGATCTGCTAAACTTTTGATACTGCCTTGAATATTACATATCTACAGTGGTAAACCCATTCACATGCATACAAAATTCAGAATTAAGAGCAAAGGTCGATCTTTATAATAGCTGTCCTCCTCCCTAGGACTCTCTCCTTCACCCACTCAGCTCTAGTCACTCATCTCCTGGATGTCCCTTGAATCTGCCACGCAAACTTCTGCCTCAAAGCCTTTGCACTGACTATTTCATTTTCCTGCAGATGTCCTTCTTTAGATCATCACATAGTTTACCCCTTTACCTTCAAAATCTTTGCTCAAATTTTACCTTCTTATTGAGGTTTGCTTTAACTCCTACCCTGCAGCACTCCCAGCTCTCCTTTGTCTGTTCTGTTTTTCTCCATGGAACTTATGATCTAACATACTATACAATTTATTTATTTTAAAGTTTGTGTCTGCCCTTCCCAAGTGCCACAAGTACAGACATTTTTATCTGTTTTGCTTACCGGTTTACCTCTAGAGCCTGGAATAATGCTTGGTACTCAATAAATATTTGTTGAACAAATGACTGAAACTCAGTTGGATACTAAATTTATAAAGATACTGTGCTTCATGTAAGTTACTCTATGTTCTTATTTCCAAATTAAATGGAAAGTTAAGTGCTTATTACACATAATACACTTGGTTTCATACTTGTATATGCTCCCTAATTATATCTTTAATACTTTAGATTACAATGACATGGGTATTGCTCATGAGCCAATGGTATAGGAACTGTTTGCCTTCCAAAGACCTGCACTGGGTAAAGCACTAAGTATTTCTATTCCCTCCCTGCTATACTCACCCATAAGAGACTCCAGAAACAAAACATATGAGATAAGAGGATGAGAGAGAGAGAGAGAAAGAAAGAAACAAAAAACAATTCACATATGCTTCAGTTAAAAAAAAAAAAAACTAGATTACTCACTGCCTACTAAGCTGGCAAGAGAAGAATCAAGATCACTTCCAAGTGCTTTGCTGGCTGCCATCGCAGGACTGGGTGGTACCATTGAGACAGGTGCAGGCTGCCCAGCTGGTGCCATAGTTGGCATCAAAAGATCACCTAGACCATCAAACACTGGAAATCAAATGGACTAGGTTCAGAATAATTGAAAACAAAAAAAGTTCATATGCAAAATTAAAGCAAAACTGTCTTTTGATAAACTATGGAAACAAGTGAATACACAATCTTATAAAAGAAGGCATGTAATTCACACTTTCCATGACTGTAACACCAAGAAGAACATGTCGACATATGTCTACTCATAAAGTATGAAAATACTAATGAACATGAACAAGGATGGAAAAAAATCTGTATAATGTATAGGAATGAGAACACAGACTTTGCAGCCAGAACTGGGCTTCAATTCAGCTGCATGACTCACTGGCTATACGGCTTTAAGAAAATTACTCTCTGAGCTTTTTAGTTTTCTCATCTGTAAATGGGGAAAGTATGACCACGGCTTTGTTATAAATATTAAATTAGGTGATATATGTCATGTGTTTATTATAATGCTTGCTTTATATGAGCACTCAATATTGCCATTGTTGCTCTTATTCAAGAAAATAGCAAAAAGACTTCTAATGTGCTTTATGGTGAAGTCTAAATAATTTACTCTGAAAACCTAAAATGTTTACTTTAAAAATAATTCTTAAATGAGAAAATAATGCATCTCTTAGCTTCCTACAAAATTAGGAAACAAAATAACATCTGATATAACAGTCAGCATCTAGTAATAGGTACCTGAAAAAGTTGATCACATTGTAGAAGTAATAATTTTGATTTTTTTTCTCTCTAATTAGAGCAATCATTTCTGGTTGTAACTCTAAGGGCATAAGTAAATTAAATATTATTTTAAATATCAGGGATCAAATGCATCACTGATGGCTCCTGATCACCAAATAAGTTACTAATTGTTCAGTTCCTAGAATACAGAAAGTCCATTCAAAATGCAGACACATAGCATTTGCATAAGACATTGCTAATATGTTATCTATGTCAAAAACTTTGTAGTTATAAAATTTTATCAAAAATCTATGCATATCTACCACAACAACTACTATACAATAATTTTAAAGTGAAAAAGGATAGCATTCAACTAGGCACTGGCAATAGAAGCAACCAAATTGTCAGGCAGAGGATTTATTTGGGGTGTTTCTGAAACACATTTAATTGCCGAAAACTCACCAATTGAAAATTTGTAGTAAGGACCCAGCATGGGAAGAGTAGAATGGAAGAGAATACAAACAAAATGACAGCAGTGATGAAAGGTTAAAGGCAGGCAAAGAATACTATTTGTGTCTCAACTTCATAAAACTGAGGGCCATGCAGGCTTCAGAAGATGTAAGCAACAGCAGTGGGAGTGTTCACATATTAAAACACTGTACAACAATTTAGTACAAAGTATTTGTTTTTCTTTAACCATCTCTAAACCATGTGCATGTAAGCTCAGGCAAATAGATAGTGTGAGATTAAGTTAGATTTCTGCTAAAAATAAACAGAAACAGAGAAAGGATTGCAGGTTATTCTTATGGATACCAATATGTACTGTAAATTTTAATTTAAGTTACTGAATGATTTATTAATGTTTTATAAACCAAATTATCACTCAATTTTTGCTTATTGTAAATTTCCTGATAGCATACTAACCTTAGGTAGTTTTATTATTATTATTATTACCAGGACACATGAAAAGAATGTTTGAAAGTCACTGCCTCACCTGATGGATCAAAGGAGCTGCTGCTGGAAGTTGAAGGCGTTGTCCCAAAAGCTGCCTCAAAATTGGGCTGTAGCAGGTTATTCTGAGCTGGAGTCACTGGAGACGGGGAAGGGGCCATGAAAGAACCCCCAAATCCTGAAAAAACAGTTCCAGAAAAACATAAGCAGAAATAATATAAAGGTGGGTAAAGCCATAAAAACAGAATTTAAAAAGTTACAGAAAAGTGAAAAGGAATTGATTGCATGTTGATTAGCAGTGAGTGAAACAGAGTAGCTCTGAAAAGTTGTTCAAGCATAATATTTTGATATCTGATATGCATTAATGAGAGATTTAATTAGAAATAAGATAGCACACAAGTATACCCTTATTAAGAGGAAACTATAGCAAGTATATCTATTATTACAGTGGAGTATATAAAACAAAGAAGGTATCACTAGGGTTAAAATTCAGATATTGAAATTTTATGTTTCTTCAAATCATAATATCTGGTTTCAGAAAATGTTTACTGCAAATTATAATAAAATGCAAATACAAATCATAAAAATACACATCAAATCTTTAACATCTATCATGTTAGCCCCACTAGCCCCACTGCTGTTACCACCAGTGCAGATCCCTACAACACTGCTCTCTGGATTCATGAACAGTCATGGAGTGGGATGGCATCCTGTCTCTAGTCTAGATCTCCTCCAATCCAGTCTCCACAGTGCAGCCAGAGTGATCTTTCCAAGTGGAAAATGTTGACAAAGTTACTTCTCCAAAATCTTCTATCAGCTTCCCATAATTTTTCAATTCATATAATTTGAATTCCTTTGGATAGCGATCAGGTCCTTCTGTCTCTACCCACTGGCCCCTGCAGCAAAGCAGGCTGCAGCTGTGATCCGCCACTAGCAGTGTCAGATGCCTGCTCTAGGAGGAATTCCTTGCTCTCACATTGCTACCCACTACCAGCTGCACCCCACCCACATCCCCATATACATGCCGAGTATTCTCAGCACTTGGTACATGGCCCCATGCTACTCTCATTACATGTATTTATCCCCACTGCCCTGACTCCAACCCCAAGATGGCTTTATGAGGCCAGGAACTGTGTCTTCTTTTCATGTTTTTTCCACTAATATCCTGCATAGTGCCTAAAACACTGAATTAATGCTTATTAAATGAAGGACACTTTTGAATATAAAAGGTGAGGACAAATCAAAGACTACTGTAAAGTAATCCAACCTCAGCTTAACTATTTATCCTTTGATGGCTAGAAGCAAAACATTTCTCTCAATCAACAGACAGAAACAGAAGCAGAGATCACTCTGTATTGCTGCTGAACAAAAATATACAACCTGTGAAGGAAGTGATTTCTTAACAAGACACTGGATGATGTTCTGTTATAAAAGAATTTATTACTACCAGAAGTCATTCCTATATACAGCTTAAGTATATATTCCTTTCAAATCCAGCCACATTGTCTCTTTTTCACAAACTGCTTGCCAACACAGTGTTTCAGAAAACATCCTTAAGTTTATATTCCATAGAATCAATATATAATTTTGAAAATGATTTCCACTAAAATTCTCTACTATTTTCTAAAGAAAGTGGCAATGCTGTTTAAGTTATATTATTCCTAGAAATTGACAATGACGTGGGTTTAGGCTTTCCTCATATGTGTATGAAAAAATTTTAATTTGGAAAAAAAGTTACTTATTAGATGATCTTTACAGTTCATGATGGCTACTTTAAGTGATTTTAGTATTTGAATGGCATAAGTATCATGTAACTTTCTTTACTGGAGAAGACATTCTCTAAATCAGTAAGAGCTTAGCCCAGCAAAGGTAGGTTAAAAGTAATTATTTTTGTGAATGTGACCATTTTGATTTTAGGAAGATTGGTAGCTGTATTAATGTTGATTTTTAAAAAACATTATCCTGCACCTCAAGCTGGAGTGTGTCTGGTTAATTTAGGCAACTGTTGCCTAAATTATGTTGTGATTCTCTTTCTATAGGTGAATGTAGAGACAACCTGACTCTTGACTTCTTAAAACTTGGCCACGGAAAGGGCAATTTAGCTTAGAATCACAGCAGATGAGTGTTGGAAAGGGCCTCAGGATCATCTGATTCAGTCCTGTCATCTCATGGCTAGAGGAAATGACTCTAAGAGAAGTGAACACACTGGTAAGCTTCAGCAAAAAGAGGAAAAGGAGTGCATTTACCTAGGACACTCTGCTTAGTGCTATTTCCACTTTATGCTAAGATCACATCTATAGGTGAATAAATAAAGCTGTCCACTGAAAGAAACATAGCGCCTTCTCTAAGAAAATTAAAGGTAAAGCCAACATTGGCCTGGGGTTCACCAAGTGCCAGGCACCGTTCTAGGTTTCCTTTTTTAGGATGAACCATATGAATGACACGAATGACTGATATTTGACTGTTTTGATCCTAGAAAACCAGCAGTTTTAAACGGTTCAATCTAAAACACACGTTAGCTTATCTAATCTTTATAACAACCCCATGAAGTTCAAAGATGAGAAAGCTGAGGTCAGAGATGTTAAATAATTTCTCTAAGGTCATATGAAGGCAAATGGTGGATCCAGGATTCCACACAGGAATTCTCCAGAGTCTGGACTCTTTGCCACTGTACCACACAGCCTCTTTCCCACATCCAGAAAAAATGCTGTAGTGGTAACCTTCCTATACATTTATAAAATTTTCGAGATCTGGCAGGATGACTTTTTCCCATTATACTTGGTTCTTATGAAGTAAGTGCCCTCACAAGCCTAGAATAATTAAACAGCTATTAGGTGATATAAAATGACAAACTGATTACGTCAAAAAATTGCTATAATGAAGAACTAAACAGGAACATTATAGACATTAATGAAGAGTTTGAGGAATTCCTCCTGGTAACTAACTGAAAAGTTTTAAGGCCCTGGAATAGAGTTAATAGGAAAATCTAAACAACTAATCTTTCTATGTGGTTCTAATGTACATTAAGAAAGATGTTTACATGGGTACAGTGGCTAATGTCAGTAATCCCAGCACTTGGGGAGAGGTTGTGGCAGAGGATCATTTAAGGCCAGGAGTTTGAGACCAGCCTGGTCAATATAGCGGACCTCATTTTGTATATATATATAAGCCAGGGGGCATGATGGCACATGCCTGTAGTCCCAGCTGCTCAGGAGGCTGAAGTGGGAGGACTGCTTTAGCTCATCAGTTCTAAAGGCTGCAGTGAGCTATGTTCACACCAGTGCCCTCCAGCTTACGCAACAGAGGGTGACCTTGTTGCTTAAAAAAATAAAAATAAAAACAAAAAGAAAGGTGCTCTATGGAATGGAATTAGAAACAGGGTAAGGCTTTTGTGCTTCCTGTAGTCATATTTGAACTGTCCTACATTATAACTGAAGAGCCAACTGTTTTCAGGTACTCAAGCATCTGTTGACACACTGCTTTTTAATCACAAATGATTAGTCTTATGAATGTATTGTTCTAAACGGGAGTTGCCTAGACACTTAATGAAGTTCTATTGATTCAGATATAACAAATCTGACTGGCATAGTCTACTTGGTCTGTATAACACATCATATCGTTTCAGTTGCAAGAGTACAATCTTTTTTTTTTTTGAGACATCTGTCTCGGTCTGTCACTAGGCTGGAGTGCAATAGCACCATCTCGACTCACTGCAATCTCTGCCTCCTGGGTTCAAGACATTCTCCTGCCTCAGTCTCCCAAGTAGCTGGGATTACAGGTGCATGCCACCACACCCAGGTAGTTTTTGTATTTTTAGTAGTAATGGGGTTTCACCACGTTGGCCAGGATGGTCTCAATCTCCTGACCTCGTGATCCACCCGCCTCAGCCTCCCAAAGTGCTGGGATTATAGGCATGAGCCACTGTGCCTGGCCACAAGAGTACAATTTTAAAACTATTGCTACAGACACTCCCACACAGGATGACAGAATTGATCCTCTGTAGACCTTTACCCTTTAGAAAAAATTTTTACTTTTTAATTCCACACTGGGCATGTTTATATTTTAAATTCAGTTCAAGGACTTCTGTGGCTCATTTTAAGCAATTAATGTGGTTAAGAGAACAAATGCAAAACTACAAAGAGCCTCATAGGCTGGACCATATAGTCCCCTGTCTTTGCAATTAAAGATAGGATGTGAAATACTCTTATACTAGTACAGATTTATGGTGCAGTCACCCTAAAATTGTGTCTATTATGGAAAAACATGGTTGTCCTGCTTGATTCCAACCTCAGATGTTAGGCATATTCCTCAACACACCTAACTTTCTTAACAGTCCATTTTTACCTTTGTCATCCAGTAATCTGCCTCTAGCTTTCAAACATCTATATTTTCAGTTGGTATATTTTGAGCAGAGTTTGACAGCTTTAAGCTTCACTGTATGAAATATTTACTTTTATTATTTAAAAACTTAACTTTCAAGTTTTTATTCAGATGCTACCTGAGATATGGATAATACCTGTATCCTACCAGTAATCTCAATGGCTTGGAGAGAATTACTCATTGTTGCTACTGATTCTCCTCTCTGCTTCCCCCTCCCCCCATTACTCCCTTTCTTCATTATTTTGAGAATGATTTTTCTAGTGTGGCCTCATTGGAAGTTGTCTCCTCCAGAATTTTTTATCATTTCACTATATTGCATGCACCAAACACCTTAAAATTTTTACTCAAGGGGTAGAAGACGACTAAGGCAATATTTCAAGTGCTGTTTAATTCTGGAATTGGTATTATCTGACAGTTCTAGAACTGAATTTGAATAAAGAAGAATAATAGTTTTTATGACAGATAGGTTCATTTTCAAGAGACTATCCACTTAGTCTTTGTTTTCAAGTTTCAAAATACACACCAATTTTTAATAAAGCCTTCTCCTCAATTTTAAAATGGTTCTTAATTTTTAGTTTAAAATCTCTAAAATCATTTTAACATTTAATTATATATTTATTGCCTTATCTTTATGATTCACATGTAAATATATTCCCTCAAAAAAATGTAATCTTAGGCAAGGGGTAAGAGTCCTTAGTCCAGTGACCAACGTAACCTTTGAACAGTCTAAACCTCCCATGACAGTGTCTGCATATTATTATTTTTTCATTCTTTCTCAAAACAGTTTTATTACTAACAGACAATCACAGGATTTTAGAGAATCTGTTTCTCTCTTCTCTCTCTCTGATTCTGATCATATTTGTGGGCTTGTTAACCATGACTAGGCCCATTTATTTATTTATTTTAAAAAAAATCCTCTTAAGTTTCAATAGACTCTGGACTTACCTGATTCTTCCCCCAAATAAACACAGACACAACTATAATACAAATGCTAAGCTTCACTGCAAATTACTATACACAGTGCCCCCAAATATTTGTCCTACTTAATATGCATTAAACAAAAAATGTATGAGAATTGTGAAAACTCAGAAACAGCCAATTGTCAGCTAGGTTACATATATAAATGTGACTGTGGTTTTATATTGTGCTTATTAGCAGAAATTTTTTCATTTTTCATTTTTTTCTTTTATTGTTTTTGGCTAGGAAAGCTGCTCCTAGTTCGTAGGATAGAATTATATTAATATTCCATGATGCTCTTTAGTGAGAACATGACTTTCTTATGCTTTGATACTTGAACAAGTGTGAGAAATATTTTTCTATAAGAAAACAGGGAAGTATGAAAAATTAGCCCCCCAAATTAAGCCCTACAGAAATTAAAAGTAAGTTAAAATTTCTTACACTAGCTTTTTTTTTTTTTTTTTTTTTTTGTAGAGACTAGGGTTTCACCATGTTGGCCAGGCTAGCTCAAACTCCTGACTTCATGTGATCTGCCCATCTCGGCCTCCCAAAGTGGTGGGATTATGATTGTGAGACACTGTGCCAAAACCCTTATATCAGGACATAAGGTGAAATAATAGTTTACACTGTGCCAAATAAATCAGGCACTGACATATGTATACATTAAATTACAAGAATTGTTTTGAAAGCAAATGAGACGTTAAAACTCATCTATACTGATTTACACTGAATATTAATTTATTTAAATAGAAAAGACAGAAGAAAGAAAGTGTACACAATATATAACTTTTCCTATCACTGAAAGAGTCACAAGAAGACGCAGTAGAAGAAATGGAAAGTGTACAGTAAATGAGACCTATGTAGATGATATTGGGTACTTTCATTGCTGATTTTCTCCTTTTTACCCCATTTTAATAAGACTTCAGAATGGACAACACAACTGAATAATTTTATTTTTTGTAAAGTGAACTAACATACTTTTGTTGTACACTTCCCCTGCTGGACCTGTCCATATACCAAGCTGTGCAGTTGTGGCACAGGTATGTGCAGTTACACCTGGCAGCAGGTGACAAACCCCTTCAGGCTTGTTCTAGATGTGTTTTTAGATCTTATTATGGGCCCCAGGGTCAAACCTCTTGGCTCTGTTACTGACCTCTGACTTGGAATTGAATGGGAACACTCCCTTTTCCCACAGGCTTTGGCCTTTCAGCTCCAGTTTCCAGTGTCCTGGGCTCTTCTGGAAACACAGTATCTCAGGTTCTAGCCTTGGAGGGCATAGAGAGGCCACAATGGAGGAGGACCCTGGAGTAGACAGTGTGGCTATGCAGCACTGGAGGTGGTCAACAGTGGCTGACCGCTCTGCCAGGCTCCTGTCTGGTAGGCTTCAAATCCTCATTTGAGATCTTTGGCAGGGGATGGGTTATCCAAGAGAGAAAGAAAGAATTCACAGGTTTCTGTGAAAGGCCAGAGCATTTGATTTTATGGGCCGTTTTAACCTTAATTATAACTTCAAAGCAAAATGTTTGTAATCGCTAATCTCATTTTAAAGTTAACAAGGTCATGATCCCCCAAATAGCTATGAAAACTATGCTATTTCTGTGGCATGTTAAAATCTTATTGCTGAACCCCCAAAATGTGTATGAAGTTTAGTGGTTTAGTAAAAGTTTGAAAGTTTCTGTAGCCAATTTGAAGCTGATATAAGAATATGTAGGCCTGGAGAAAAGCCAGGCAAACGAGCGGTTTATTTCACCAAGTAACCAGCTGTGGTTTGTGCTAAATATACTGCCTCTTACTATCTCTGCAACTTCCAAAGTTCTCAGCAATATCATGGTGGGTCCCTAGTTCTTCAATGTTGAGAAAAATACCTAGTGGTAGTCACTGGTATGAGTGGTTTCAGCACACAAAACTGTCATGTTTGATCAAGGTAGTCTGGAAAGGATGGGAAAGACACTAGAGAACTATTGCCCCTGGGAAAGACTGTTAAATAGCCAGTCTGAATTACTGATGGAAGGAAAGGCTAACAGCTGGGCTATGACTACCTGCTTCAGCTTCCTGAGGAAAGATTTGACCTCAACTCAAACTTCTTACAACTCCAAAGGCTGATGAGAATCCTTTAGGATCCACGAGCTCACTGCAAGCTCCGCCTCCCGAGTTCATGCCATTCTCCTGTCTCAGCCTCCCAAGTAGCTGGGACTACAGGCGCCTGCTAACGTGCCCGGCTAATTTTTTGTATTTTTAGCAGAGATGGGGTTTCACCGTGTTAGCCAAGATGGTCTCAATCTCCTGACCTTGTGATCCGCCCGCCTCGGCCTCCCAAAGTGCTGGGATTACAGGCGTGAGCCACCGCGCCCGGCCTAGCATGGTATTTAAGATGTAAGATTTTAGACATGCATGGCAGCTTCCCAGTGGTGATGTGACCCATGCTCTTGTCAGTCCCTTGTCAACCTTAGGACCAAAATTCATCCCTTGGGGTGACTGTGGAAGGACCTCAGAATCTGCATCTGAGTGAATGAGTGTTCTGTGATACTACTGTTGTGCTTCCTGTTACATATCCTTCTAAGTAAAATCAGAGTAAGATAAGCCAACAATGTCTTGTGAGTTTGACTAATAATCTGAACTTAAACTTACTACTGTGGTCTTGCAACTGGTCTTTCATAATGCTTTGCTTATGAAAATAATAATTTCTAAGTCAAGGCTATCACTAAGCACAACTTTGTCTTGCTCCCAAGGAAGACCAATACTTGGCTTTTACCATTTTTGAGTCCTTGAACTGTTTCCTTTTATCATATATATACTACCTGGGCCACAAGCAGTAATCCTAGGCAAACTGTACCAATCTATTTCACACTATGACCCTGTTGAACTGAGATCACCCCACGTGTTTTCATGTAGAAAAATGATCACTTTGTTTAAAAAAAAAAAAAAAAAAAGTGGTCTATGTAATAGCAGTTTTGACCCAATGGTAGGAGTCTATAACAGTTTCTCGTGGAGTGATTCATATATTATGAAACCTATTTTCAAACATTATGGTACATTTCCCCACAAATTCCTTTAAAAAATGATAGGCATAGACATTCCAAGACAAAAATTGTTACATAAGCATATTACCTTTTAAATAATCTAAAGGAAACATGTTGACTGAAACTAAAGCAGATCTGGAGCATCCAAGAAGCCACAAAGGTGGCTTGTATACAGCTGCAATTTTAAGACTAATTTCATACAGCCCTGAGAAATAATCAAACTTCTATTGTACAATGACTTAATTTTCAATTTCATGTCTTTTAAAATTATTTTTAAAAAATAATTTCAATTTTGTTTCAGATTTGGGGGGCAAGTACAAATTTGTTACATGGGTGTATTATGTGATGCTGAAGTTCAGGGTATGATTGATCCTGTCACCCAAGTAATAAGCATAGTACCCAATATTCAGTTTTTCAGTCTTTTGCCCCCTCCCTCAATTTCATGTCTTGAAAGAAAAAGAGAACATGCACCCTGCAATTTATGTAATTTTTATAATTGTTACTTATAAAAATATATCCAAATTTAATTTCTACAAAATACCATTTTAATTGAATTACCAGCTAGTAGGTCTGCCGATGCTGATGAACTAGAAGCAGCCTGAGATGCAGGTTGGGGTTCAGAAGCACTACTTCCAAACGCATCTATCCATTATCCATTGTGCAGCAGAAAAGTAAGAAAGCGTAAAAAGTAAGTACAGTAAGTAATTTAAGTATTATGTAGAGAAATGAGAAATGCAGAGACATGACAGTGTACAGTGAGCTTGTCTTTTGTGGGTGTGTGAAATGATCACATGAATTGAATTATGCTCTGACAGAGGTATTCTCTCAAAAAGAGTTCTAAAATATTAACAAGTAAAGGGAATTCTTTTTTTTTTTTTAAGAATAAAATTTTTAGGCCAAACCCTGTCATCTGTCAAAACAGAAGCAAGGTTTTAAACTTTTCACCTAAAGGTATTAAAACAGAATTTTTCAATTTAAAATTATATTAAATGTTTAAAAAATTAATAGACTTAATTCAAGGAGCAGCAATATTATTTGTACCTACGTGTCAAGGTTTAGTGTTTATTTGACACAAGTCTTGAGCCCCCAAATGTCAGATACTACAACATCTTTGTATTCCTCATGTACCCATCACGGAAAGTCCACGATGCTTTAATGTACAGGAGGTACTCAACGTGGGTTAAGCTTTCTAAGGATGGTATTTAAGCTCAAGAGTTAATTCAGTACATCTTTCTGCCCTCAGATAACATATAAAGGCAGAGGGAAATATATTCAGTTTTAACTGGCTTATTTTAATTTCTAAATTATCTATTAATAGGTCATGTTTATTTGGCTTTTAGGAACTTAAAGATGTTGATTTAGCCAACAGATCAGGATCACCAAAGAACAGTAAAAGGAAATTCCAGTCAGGTAATTCTACATTAGGATGAACAAAATGTTGAAAACATCGAGTGAAAAATTATGTGTTTTGTTAGGTCATGCACTGAAAATTATGATGAAATGATGAGGATGAAGATGATGATGGCAAAGAAATGAAAATGATCTTAAAAACTTAACTTTACATTTAAGAGATAGAAGTTTATATAGCCTAAAGAAAAAGATGATGAAATATAGTAAAATAGATCTAAAACTTATTCTGAAGAAAAAAAAATTCCTAAGTGTTGATGGAGGAGAAATACGCACCCCCAAAAAGGTCTATGACACCTGAAGAATCCACCTTTGCTGGCGAGGCAGTGGTTGCAGGAGATGGTGCTGCAAATGCATCCACTGCAGTGAGGCACAGACAGGAAAAAGTGCATGTCACCCAAGGGAAAAGAAAACCATGAGCCTTGACAAATGGCATCTTGGGATTTCATGGTTCACTCCAGGCAGAAAGACTGTAGACAATCTTAACAGTTAAGGAAAAGCAAACGGATTTTAAAATACACACTCTCCAGAACAAAATAAAATTTTGATTCCTTGAGGTCAGAGGTTTCAGTGTGAAAAAAATTTTCACTAGCCTTAGATTTGAAATATTAACCCTCATCAGTTGATGATGGTACCAAGAGTGAGTTTTTCTTTTCCAATAAATTTTAAATTTAAAAGAACTCAAGAAAAACCTACATGTCATATCCTTCTCTCCATGCATTACTCCCACAAGACATCTCTGAAGGCCTGACCTTGGCAAAGCACTCACCGGATAAGAGGTCAGCAGTGAGAGAACTCTCAGGCACAGGAGAGGCCCCTTGTGGTGGAGAGGAGAAAGCATCTTCCAAAAGTGAAACAAACCAAAACCAAGCAGAGGTAAGTAGTAGAAAGCTGAAATCAAAGTCAAAAATCTAACAAATGCATTATCACAGGTGAGTACTAACAGCTTAATCAGGAAAACATCTAAGAAACTAAAGTGAAAACAAAGGGTTTCTTTGGTTTTACCTGTACCAAACAGGTCTATGCTAGGAGCAGCATCTGGCTTAGGCGCTGCAGCAACTTCAGGAGCGGACTCAAATAAATCTAAGACCAAGAACACACATGCCTTTACTCAACTTGAACAATAAGCCTGACACAGCATCACTTCCTAGACCTGAATTAGCACTTTGCAGAACTCTGAATTAAGCAGCAAATGGTTTCTAGAGAACCATTTAATTACACAGTCTTCATGCAGTACATCTCAAGGACCAGAATTCAATCCACTAGATGGAAAGAAGTCGACAACAATAAAAAATTACCACCAAAGATATCTAGAGTAGGAGGAGCAGTGGTGGCGGTGGCAGCGGAGGTGGTGGTAGTGGTGGTGGCAGCGGCGGTGGCAGCGGTAGTGGCAGCAGCAGCAGCTGCAACGGCAGGAGCAGGAGAAGGAGCAGTTGCGGGAACCGGAGGGGCTGTGCTAGCTGTAGGGGTAACTACAGGAACACTGGTCTCAGGTGGCTTCATTGCAAAGAGGTCCAGCTCAGGTGCAGCCTCTGCACTACCTTCAGACGGGGCAAAGGGGTCTTTTGGAAAGGAAAGTGGAGACACACACAGCATCAGTAAGGAAAGACACAACAGACAGCGTCATAACTATGGCAAGAGACATCCTATACAGATATTTACACACTAGCTAGGTGTGAGGCTCCTTGGATTTAACTGCTATCCTATTGGCAGGGGTGAGTGATTAGGATGTTTTTCTAAAGAAAAGGGGAAACTTAGTAGGTACCACAAGTTAGCAAACTAAAGCACTTTGCAAAGTGCTGTAAGATTAACCTACAGTCTAGGATCAGAGATTGCTATCCCTCAAATCTTCACTTAATTTGGTCAATCTGGTAGCTTTGAAAATCATTAAAACATGCCAATATATTTGAACTCAATGTTACAAAAGAGTACAATATAGCATTAGAAAAAAAAACATTAAGACAGCATACTTGCACTGACAAAAATTGTCAATCTTAAGAAATTGTCAATTTTAATAAGTATGTACTTCATTGTCTTAATGTTTTAAATGCTGGCATTGTTTATTCAGTTATGATGAATGATACTTTATACTCAGAAAAAAATAAAATTAGAAAAACATATGGCCACTTCTAACTATGGGGGTTTTACATTAGGACAGAAAAATAACAGACTGGCTAATGACTTTAAACCCACCATTTCCTGAACATGCATCAAGTGCTGCTGCTACAGGGGTTGGGGTAGCTGGTGCGGCGGCCCCTTCGGATGCTGCAGGGGCCTCCCCAGGAGAAGCTGCAAAGGCATCTTGGGCGCAGTTTTTAAAACAATAGAAATTAAAAGAATAAAAAGAGAAGAAAATATAGTAAAAGAACCAAGTTAAATTGTGAAGAAGGCTCCCTTATACAACATGAATTTTTAAAAACACATTTTTATGGCTCATGCACTGTTGGTGGTCACAAAACAATTATTCTTTGCACACCTTCATGTTAGTTAACATGCAAGTGATATAGTGTTGATACTGCTGAGGTCTAATAGGATCCAAAAGGTAATGAGATTCTCATTGTATAAGGGCTCTGAGAAGCATGTTTTATGTATCATTAGAAATGGATGTAAAAATTAAAACAAAAAATATTTTTATTATGTAATTTAAGACATTAAACTTTCATGTCCAGGTAATACTGACTCACTGTGTTATTAAAATGTCCCTGTCTCATAGTTTCTAGCAAACATAATATCTTCTTTAATGCCAACAAAATTAAATATACAATGGCAATGTAAATAATTCTAGTTTTAAGACTTTTTATAATCTAGTACAGGCAAAATTACAGTGTTAACATGAAAGGTTTACTAAGCATTCTTAAATGTTAAATCTTCACTATCCTTGAAAAGCATTTTCAAACATAACCAATGTCTTATTTTAAAGACATAAAGAGATAAAAATAGGGTATGATACCATAAAGCAATTACATTTTTCAAGTTATTCGAAAAATAATTTATTTTCAACAGATTAAAACTAGAGTTTCACATTTTAAGACTATAAGCATATTATTACTTATAGTAGAATATCATTAACATACAAGCAGCCACAGTTCATAAATCCCCAATTTACAAATGGTTCATGTGTACAAATGCTTCCCAGTGTGTTTCTACCAACAAACAATGTTAGCTAAGGTAAAAAGTCCTTGAGCTTGCATACAGATACTATAGTTTCAAAAGTACAGAAGGAATCAAGCCATGATACACATGACAGGCTTAGGATAAGAAAACCCTGGAGAGCGAGACCAGCACCCACCTAGAACCTGTCACTTACCTGCTAAACTTCCCATCCCCAAGTACGTCTTCCGCAGTATCTACCCATGTTTCCTGGAACACTGTTCCTTCAGTCATGAAAATAACTTGTCATATATACTTGGGGAGTGCTACACAGTATATGCTCTTCCTTGGTGATTTACTTGGTATATTAGGCTCTAGGACATGCTACTGTCAAGATACTTGTTTCTTAGTTTGACCTGGCATGTCCCAAACTGAGTATGAAACACTTTTTAGTAATGCAGAGTTCTAGTTTTATGCAGAATAATAAACATTAAACTAGATACTTGCTTGGGTTAAAAGGCCCTTTACCAAATCACAGATATCTCTAGAAGGGACAACAGGACATCAGTTGTTCATATCTTATGGATTAATCTGATCTGATTGTTCCTCTTGGTTATACTGAGGAAATATATTTCAACTTATTTATTATTAGAGACAGAATCTTGCTCTGTTGCCCAGGCTGGAGTGCAGCAGCACTGTCACAGCTCACTATAGCTTTGAACTACTAGGCTCAAGTGATCCTCTGGCCTCAGCCTCCTCAAGTACTGAGATTACAGGCCTAGGGCACTATGCCCGGCCATGAATATATGTTTTGAGTGTCAGGTCAGCTGAGAGGCCAAATTAATAAAACTAAAGAAAGAAGAATACATCAAGGGATAGGGTAGGCATACTTTCTAAATGCCATGTTAAGGATACTATACTTGAGGACTTAGGGCAACACACCCCCTAAGAGTGGGGCAGAAGAATATAAGAGAAGTATGAAGAGATTTTGGGAGGGCTGTAAATATTTTGCCATGAGTCAGGTTAGTTGTTTTCTTTTTTTTCGTTCCTATAAAATTTGGAACCGAGGCCAATAATACTGCAAAGAGTAGAAACACATAGCAGTCATATATATTGCCATTATTAAACTTAATTTCTGTAGCCATCTTGTGATTTAGGTTCTACTGTCTCCATTCTGCAGATAACAGAACCAAAGCTCAAAGCGTGTGTGTTCTCATCACAAAAAATAAGTGAGGCAATGTATATATGTTGATTAGCTCAACTTAGCCATTCCACAATGTATACATACTTTAAAACATCATGTTATACGTGATATATATATATATTTATATATACATATACTTTTTCAATTAAAAATTATTATTTTTTAAAAGTCTGATTACTAAAGTTACACAGCAAGAAAATGGCAGAGTTAGGATCTGGCTCAGAGCTGTCTGACTGAGCTTTGTGTGTTTAGCCACTGTACTGCATTTTTTATGAAATATGCCTCATTCTACTATATTACTCCCTTCTTTATAATTGAATAAACATCAGTTACATTAGTGCCAGGGATCAAATAGATATTTATGGGCTGACCCCTTTAGGTTATCACTTATGTGTAAGGAGATAAAGCCCATATTGTTATAGCTACATCCTTAGAAGAGGGTTTTAAAAAATCCCCTTGTCAGCAAGATATCTCCTTTTAATGCTTCTCTTGTTACTTGAAACTAAATATTATCAACTTAATTCATCTACACCTGTCAGAATTTTTCTTAAAGGTAGGAGCTGCAGCTGCTCCCACCCCCAGCTGTTTGAATCTTCCTAGCCCCAAAGGAAACATGAATGAGTGTCCAGATGGTACCAGGCCCAATCACTGTCTGACTGCAGCCACAAAAGGGACCTTGAGTGAGAATTGCCCAGCTGAGCTCAGTCAGCCACCAGAACTGTGAGAGATAAAATTTGAATTTGTTAAAAAACAAATGAAACTTTTTTTAATATCTAGTTTTTTCATTACAAATGGCAGCATTATCTTTCCAGTATTGTAAACTAAAGCTATTTCCAGTTTAGTTCTCTTTTTCATGTTACCCATTTGCAGTTAATTTCTACATTCTGTCAGTTTTTCAACCAGTGCTATTTCTTAGAAATGCATGCTCCTGCTGTTCGCTATTCTTCAATTATAGACTCAGTCTAGGCCTTAACCCATAAACTGATCTGACTGCTGCAGACTAGTCTTTTTTTCCCTTCTAGCACTCTAAGAAAGAATTTTCCTCTCAAACTTTTTATCATGTGACTACCTCTCTCATGAGAACTGTTGTTTTCCCCCAGGCTGACCTTTTCTCGCCATTTACTTTGGGCACATAAGCCATCTTAAATCACACACTCAGCACAAAGGTTCCAATTGTTCTCAACAGCCCAAATGTCACATTCTGGTTCCTCTTTGTCCCCAAAGGTCCCAGGTTATATGGCTCTTACATGAAATCTAGTTGAAAGTGTTTAAGTATTGGTTTTAAGGAAGGTTGGTGAACTTAGTTCTTTGACCAACATATACCCAATGTGATCAGGGTTTTGAGGTAAGTTCTTTGGTTTTCCAGCCGCCACCTGGTTTAATGTTTGCAGACTACTAACCTCATGAAGGTTTGCTCACAAATTGACACAGCTGATTGAAAGAGTATCCTTGTTGGTGTGCAGAGGAATTAGCATCAATTTAGCATTCTAGTGTTTAGAAAAACCCTGTGTTCTTCAAATCAATGTGCTATTGTTGGTAAAATTTGCATCAACATAAAATAGGTTATTTTTAAGGATTTTATCTTTTATTTTTGTCAATATTTATAAATTTTACTAAATTTTTAAAGCATAACACTGCCTTGCAATCCTGTTCTGCATGATCATAAAAAGATCTCATTTCTTAAAAGTTCATTTTAAAAAATGAAGCATTTAATAAATATAATGTACTGACAAAAATTTTTTAATGACTTACATGAACCACTTACATTGAAAGGACTAAAACATTATTTGTGTATCAATCAGAATATTTCTTTTAAAAAATAACAGAAATTTATTATTTTCAAAATTTATAATTTAAATATAGTACTAAAATACATTAACAGTTTTAATATGTCATAGAGATGAAATTAAATAGCCATCTTTCTGAAATTAAAATCTATTAAGCTTTCTTTCTAAAGAAATCTACTTAGTTGCTATACATATTGCATAGGACCTCAAAAAGGCATGTTTTAAAGTTGTAAAGTTATGCTGTGTTAAACAAAACATAACTGTTTTTCTAATTATTCTAGAGTTCTACTACTTGTCAATTGTAGAGAGACAAAGTATTTAAAAAATGGTCACACAAAATGGCCAAAAAAATTAAATCTCTGAATAATTTCTTAAAAACCAATGAAGGGCATGAAAGAAATTACAGAAAATCACTGAAAATCACAAAACAGATAATGACATATATAGACTCCTGAACATAAAGGATGGAGATTTTATAGCTATCAGAAGCCAGGAGACAGTTTATAGAACTATACAGATCAATAGAATAATTATGATGTGATTTTCAGATGTAATTGTCATTGTACACTCATTTCTCAGCTAGATGACTGGAAAGGATATTGATAAAATCACAAGAACAGTCTCATTCTTTGGCAGTAAGTTACATGATTCTCTGCAGTACTCCTCCTTTAAGCTTATATTTAAAGCTATAAAGAATGCCATCATGAAAATTTTCTAAACACACAGGTTTTTCTACTTGATGAATATAGTCAAAGCAGAAATAAATGAACAAAAACAGCATAATGGTACAAAGAATATTTCAAAGAAATATCTTTAGTCTTTATTATTCTAGATGGCTATGCAGGAAGTGAGATAGACTTGATTGATTTCTTTGAGGTAATCAGCTCCTTATAAGTGGACTGAAAACAAAAATCTAAACAGCTAAGGTGTAGAAATGTTTCAGCACAAAATTATTATGCATCCTGTCCATATTTTCCTAACTTTTTTTTTTTTCTGTTAAGATAAGCCTATGAGAAACCACCCATAGCCACACCAATAACAGAGGGTAGGGGAAGGATAAATTTTAAATTAAAACATTTATTAAGTGTATTACCTATTATTATTATGGAACTTTCAAGCTAGAAAGACCTTAGAGATATTCTAGACCAAGTTTCCAATTGTATAGATGGGAGAACTGAGGCCAAAGGAGGTCAAGAGGCTTACCTTAAGTCAGGCCTAAACAACTTTGACAAACTCTATTTCCCACCTGATTTAGATTTGTGGAAGGAAGAGGAAGTTGATTTTATAAATGTAAGCTAAAATTAAAATTTTTGATTTCAAAGGATATAGGGGCATAAATGAAAACCTAACCCTCTATAGTGGGTGACTCTTTTTAATTTAATTTTATTTTTGAGACAGGGCCTTGCTCTGTCACTCAGGCTAAATTGCAATGGCATGATCATGGCTCACTGTAACCTCCACCTCCTGGGCTCAAGCAATCCTTCTGCCTCAGCCTCCCAAGTAGCGGGGACTACAGGTGTGCACCACCACAACTGGCTAGTTTTTAATTATTTTGCAGAGATAGGGTCTCATTATATTGCCCAGGTTGGTCTCAAACTCCTGAGCTCAAGCAATTTTTCTATCTTGGCCCCCCAAAGTACTAGTATTACAGACGTGAGCCACTGCGCCAGACCATAGGTGACTCTTTATTCAAGGGTCTGCAATCCTTTCTCTCCTACTCTTTTACAAACAGGTTCCTCCTGTAATAGGAATGACAGTACAGCAAGGCAGCAGAAAATGTCTTTTGTGTAGCAGTGGCAACAACGATGTGTCTAGTGGAGTGCTCCTTGTCTTGGATGATGTTGGCCAACCTTAGAGACTGGAGCATGGCATGTAGCAGAGTGGTAGGTGACAGTGTGTTAAATGTATGTTTCCAGGGGTACATATTGATTACACCAAAGCCTGCCAAATCTCTCCTGCTCTCACCATTTTCTTCCTCCAATTTCTTTACCATATTCTCAAAATGCCCTGGGAAAGATGTTATATGGTAATGAAGATATACAAAACTATAATGACTATAACATCACTTGATGTATGTGTTTGATGTAAGAACTTCTTTAGGTGTGGACATTAGCACCACACAGATGGGGATACATATATGAATATATGGCTTCACATGGCTCATCAGGTCCGGGCATATTATACTGGCAGAGTCCAAGATATTTTAGTGGGTCAGAATTTACATTTCCATGGAAAGCATATTTTTAGACAATCATTTCAAAGACTGACTTAAATCTGTTTTCAATCAGCCTTTCAAGTGCTACTTCAGATGTTTTCTCAGAGTTCCAAAACCACAGATGATCCAAGTTTTTATTTGGACAGGACAAGCTTAAAGCTCTAAAAACAGGCACATCCCTAAACTCTCTTCAGAGGCTTCCAAACCTGAATTACTCTTATTTTTTGCCCTAAATATTAAGAAATAACTTAGGCCAGTATTGCTCCTCCTACATTCCCCAAATATTCTCTGGGCTAGTTCTAATCTGACCAAAAAGCTAAATAAACCTAAAGGTGACAGAGAGCTTTGGTACCACTTTTACACAGACACTGGAGAGCAGGAACATAAAGGCAGGAGTTCTGAAGGTAGCAACATGATTTCTAATGTTAAAAAACCTGAAAATCAAATAGGCCAGATACATTGAAATCTCTGCTATAAAACTACTAAAATTAAGTGAAGAGAAAGTTGATGAATTAAGTGAAGATAAATATACATAAACATTGAAAAAGTACTTAAACACTCTGACATGCTGTTACATAACGTAAAAAAATTTAAAGACCTTAACTCCCAAGTAATTTTAGCAATCCTGAAAGGAACATGAAAATAGTGGCGAGACTAACTAACCTCCAAAGAGATCCACTTCAGCAGTGACAGCAGTAACAGTTGTAGTAGTGGAGGCAGAAGCTGAGGCAGTTGCAATTTCAGCAGTTGTAGTAGGAGGGGTAGGTTCTGGTGCAAATGGATCTGAAATCTGTGCTTCAGAGGGAACAGAGGAAAGTGCAGCCAAAGAATCTATATTTCACCAGAGACAGAGAGCAAATGGAGAGAAGAAAAGCAAAGGACAAAAGATATACCAGACTCCAAATGATCAAAATGAGGCCAGTTGTTACACACAGAAGTCTGTCAAAATGGAAGTTTAAAAACAAAGCTTTACTCACCCTCTCCCAAAAGGTCTACCGATGTCCATTACATGGCAGCATATGAATAAATAAGAGCTAAAGTTGAAACATGCAACCATACCAATGTCCAAGCCAGATAAGGCACTAACTAAAAAAAACCTTAGCTTTATGTGTCTTTTACACCATTTGTCATTAAAAACATAAATATACTACCTATTATCATGGAACTGTCAAACTAGATGGGACCTAGAGATCCTCTAGACCAAGTTTCACCTATAGACATGTACCCCAGATTTTATTAACAAGCAAATGGGTCACAAAACTACTTGTGCTGTAGCTAACCTTATACATGAAGATATCAAAGTCATATGATCACATAATATTGATGAGCTTTCAAATACATGTTGGTAAATAATTTTAATTCTAATAAATTCTGGCAGTAATCCCATATTTCTCAAAAAAGTAGAAATTTCACTTTAAGCATATATAAAAAGAAACTGTTTTCCCATGTTTAAAATATACAGACACACAACACACACTTATTTGTGCTTCTGCAACATGAATTTACCATGAAAAAAATAAATAAATAAAACACTCTCTCTATTATGGAGCCAAAGATGAGGATTTAAAAAATCCTCTGTATTCTTTCAGCCGATTGGGTTCATCGCCAGCCTGTAGAAATGCCAAATTTTACATGCACAATTTAAATTAAATTTACTAAAATGAATTTGCCAAAATTTGGTTGCTTTACACCAACAGGAAAAAAAATGCTATCATTACAATATGTCCCCTCAAATAAAAATGTGTGTTAGTACCTAAAACCTCCAAGAAAAATTTAGAGACATCTGAAGTGGCTATGATCCTTAGAAATGAGACCATCCAATTAGGCTTATAGACTTTTAGAGTTTATAATTTACTGCCTAGTTATACAGAATTCAAATATGCTTCAATAATAGAAGTGGCTTGATCTTATCAAACAAGATTGAGAAAACAATTTTTTATTTTTGCTTAGTCAAACGAACAAACACATATCTGTTACAATTTAGCATCACCTTTAACCATGACTGGGTATCTACTGGCCAAATTATAGAAGTTTATTTCAATTTCTTAAAGTCTTATAATTTTTACTATTTTGCTTAGAAATTAGAGAATTTCTTTATTAGCATTTCCCCGCAAAGCTGACTTTTCTATTGCTATGAAATGTTGCAGTTGTAGATGTTTTGTTGAGGCAAAGTGCTGTCTAATCATCAAAAGATGAACATCAGGCCCTATAAGGTGCCTTTGTACTAATTATAAAAACATACTCCCTGGGGCAAGGGGAGGGAAAGCATTAGGACAAATACCTAATGCATGCAGGGCTGAAAACCTAGATGACAGGTTGATAGGTGCAGCAAACACCATGGCACATGTATACCTATGTAACAAACATTCTGCACATGTATCCCAGAATCTAAAGTTAAAAAAATAGAAATAAGAAAATTTACATGGTTTTCACATATTTATCATTTTAAACAGGTTAAAGATAGTACCTTTCTTGTGTAAGTGTAGTGATGACCAGCATAGTACTTGTCACAGAAGGAGCACTCAATCACTACTAGCTTTCATTGTAACTTGAGAACTATCTTAGTTTTTATTTTAAAACGAATCTTATGTGTTTATCAAAAAAACTTTAACCTTATATAGTCATTTAAAATAATTGAAAAAAGCATAAAAATATGCTTTAAAAATCAAACTACTATGGAAACTGCTTTACCCCAAATTTTGGCCCATTAGCTTGCCTATTGGGACAATTGATGTTTAGCCATGTGAACAGACCCCATTTTGTCAGAAATATAATGTGGATCCAACTGCCTTTTTGGTGTTTTTTTTTTTTCTTTTTTTGAGAAAGGATCTCACTATGTTACTCAGGCTGGACTCTCAACTACTGGGCTTAAGTGAAATTCTCATCTCAGCCTCCTCAGAAGCTACATGCATGAGCCACTGTACCCAGTTTTTTAAATCCAACTGTCTTTGGTAAACCAGTGAGTTTGTTTTACTGTTTTATGGTTAAAATTTGAAAATAAAATAAAAGCTATATTCTAAAATAAAAGCTATAATATCTTAAAAAGAAAAAACAGGTACTCTCTGTAGTGAGACAGATTAGAAAAAGTAAAGCATCTCTTTCTCAAGGATAATGAGACAGGCTCACAGCCTGGCTACAGAGTTCTGGCTGGATTTCAGCTTCCTTGCCCTGCCTTTGAGCAATGCACGATCTACATGTCCATATAGTACAGCCCTGGCTAAAACCATACTGCTCTGCTTTCTCTTTTTATGTCTAATGATATTTTAATGTTTCAATCATCAATAGTTACATATTTCTAACTAGTAAAGGCTAAAATGTATCCTAATGAAATTGGTTATTACAATCAATTCCTTACAATATTATGTGTCTTAGCAAAAAGTATTTAGAGATGAATATGAATAAAAATGTTATACTGCAATTCAACAAAATTTCACCTTTTATTTTTATTTTTTCCTTTTATTTATTTGGCATTCTTCTTTTGGTGTCAAAAATTTTTTTAAAAAGATAAAAATTATCCTTAGTTTCATGCCAGGGAATATGGAAAAGGGACTAGTTTACAGTTTCACTGTTTATTCATTAAACTTCTAACAAAGACATTAAGGTAATGAAAATAAATTATTAGCAAATTAATCAGTGATGAAGCTCAGAATAAAAACATGAGTAAAAAAGAATGCTCTTATGAAACCTCTTCAGCAATACTTTCCTTTACCAACTGAAATTTAATAAAGTTAAATAAAGCTGAAAGAACAATTTCATCTTAAAAATTGATAGCTGTAGCCTTAGGAGTTGAACATTTCAATATAGGGTAAGGTTTATATATTTAAAATGGAAATGTGCCAACATTTTAAATGTTCTTATTTATAGTTAGCAACATTATTTCAGAACTGGTTATCTTTCTCTTATTTTTGTTACCAAAATAACTCGGAAATGAGATCAAGAGATTACAGATAGGACTTTTGATGTTATACTGACACACTGTTTAACAAGACCACCAAAGGATATTTAATTATTTAGAGAAATATAACTTCATTTGACTTAGTTATTATTGTGCACTAAAGGCTCTGATTCTGCAATGTTAAGTTGTTACAGATCCTGTCTGCTAGTGATGCAAATAATCTCTGTATAGGAGAAAAGATAACCTCAAGGCTATGGTTTTTATTACCCGATAGAACATTAACAGCTTTCTATCTAACCTAGCCATCTTATTCTAACATTCCTTTTAAAATACCTATAAATACTCAGTTCCTCAAAATGTTCTTTGAGACAGCTTTATCATCTTACTGGTTCCTCATTAGTGAGTTAGTAAGTCTTTTATTTGTGTTGCTTCTATAGTTGTACAGGCATGTCTTAAACTTTTTGCAAATTTTATTCTGATAGTTTGGTGCATCCATTAAAACCAACTCTTCGCAGCTTTGAGCATTATGAAGCAATCACTTTAATTTTTATATTAATATTAAATGTTTTAAATCAAATATTTGTAAAAGGCTGATTTTTTTCCTGAGATCCATAAATAAAATTGGAATCAAGTGGTTAGATGTGATTCCTTTCAGTCAATCAGTTTAAGTATGGATTTTTTCTGGTACAAATAAGAATCTGCAAAAAGATTTCAACTGTATGAAGCCAAATACAATGTGAATAAAATCAATTCAGGCCTAAAAGAATCCAGGAAGGAGGCTACACCTGACCAAACCAAATTAGAAATGCTAACTTTGAGTAACCATAAATTAAGGGGAATACTCAATCCTCTAAGGCCTGAGTCTCTAGACAATAATTACTGAAAATAATCAGAATTTTATAGTAATAAAAAAGAACAACAAAAAACCCACAAAACTTCCTTGTTGCAATAGTTAAAATAAAAACTATATGACTATTTGAACATTCTCACTGTATTATAGGCACTTTCTCTGTGCCTATATATTTCAATAAATAAATGCCATTCTTAGCATTTTCCCTCCAAGTTGCTAACACCATTTTGGATAATCAAAAGGTAAATATTAACAATTATAGCCTAAGTAAAAACAATGAAATAAAATGAATAGAGAAATGGCAAGGATGTCTGGTTTCACTCACCTCCCCATGCAGTGGCTCCTCCAGCAGGTGGTGGTGGTGCTGGTGCTGCGGCTGCTGCTGCCCCTCCAGAGGAAAAGTCTGGCTGGAGGTCCAGGAGATCACTAGATGGTTTAGAAGTGCTAAAAGGAAAATAAAACATTAAAATCAGATTTTGAAATTTTATAACATAAAGGTGTTTTTGAATAAAGACATGCAGAAATCATCAACTATTTTAGGTATTTTAAATGCAATAAAAGAATAATACTTTGGAAAGTATAGAGATATAGCATATACCAAGAGTTGGCAAACTACTTTTGTCAAGGGCAAGATGGTAAGTATTTTAGACTTTGAGGGCCAGTTGGTTTCTATCATTACTTGACTCTGCTATTGTAGAATGAGATTAAGACATAGACAATACATAAACAAATCAACAGGTCTTTCTTCAAATAAAACTTGCACCCTATAGGGAAATCAAAATCATAACCTTGAGGTTATCTTTTCTCTATTTCCCAAAATCTTTTGTATAGAAAAAAAATTCATGTCTTGAGAAGAATTTATTTATAAACCAAAGGACACTAAAGAGAATTATTAACCACTAATTTATCTTTTTCCTACATTAGACTATAATATATCAATGTTTTGTTGAGGCAAAAGTGTTGTCTAATCATCAAAAGATGAACATCAGGCCCTATAAGGTGCCTTTGTACTAATTATAAAAACATACTCCCTGGGGCAAGGGGAGGGAAAGCATTAGGACAAATGTCAAGAGGACTCACCTAAAACAACTACTGCATTTTTTATTTTTACTCAGTTGAGGCTGTGCTTTTCAAAGCTTCTCTGTCTGTGTAGAAGCTCCAAGGAGCAGCCTTACTATTCAAAGTATAGACCTCAAAGTAGCAAAGTATAACTGGGACGTTGTTATAAATGCAAAATCTCAGGCATACCCTGTATCTACTACTTCAGAATCTTCATTTTAATCAGATGCCAAAGCAATTCACATGTACATTCAGATTTGAGGAGAACTGGCTTAAAGGTTACCAGGCCAGGTGTGAAGCCATCAGGGTCCCAGGTTCACCTGCCTTCATAAACAGCAGTTTCATCTTTATGTTTTTTTACATATTAGATTTCCAAGTAATATGCTTTTGAAGAAAGGATTCTTCTGCTTTTAAAAAGTAGTTTCAAAACCACTGAAAGCATTGTTTAGTTTTGATGTCCATTTCATAAATACAACTGGACTAAATAACAGGAAAGGAATACATATTTATTATTAATATATTAAAGCTTTTATAAGAAGCAATTTATATTAGAACAGTAACAGAAAGGACTTGTTTATACCAAGCTTGCTATTATAAAATGCAGAACTAAGCAAGTAGAGAGTAAAGCATGGGTTTACATGGGTACAATACTTGGATTTCTTGCTCAAAGTTCAAGTCTCCAAACATAGGGCATTCATAATCAGAGTCAAAGATACTACAAAGTGATACTAGAATCCTCTTAAGGCAAATGAACTAAGGAATTGACCTAAATTTATTATTTGAGGATACCCCTATGAGCTGGGGATTGATTTTAGGTGGCCTGAGATTTCAAAGAACGCACAGTCATCCCCCGATTTCTCACTACTGTTCTGATCTCCAGGTGCTATAAAAACTGATTAGGAATACCCCGAAGGCCTCCTCCTACCACCAGAGTGTGAGCTCCTCATATGCACTAGATAACTGGTCTAACAATTCCAAGTTTAGCGTGTGTGTGTGTGTGTGTGTGTGTGTGTTTAAAGCATTTTAAAATACCTTTTGAATTTCCCACAAGAAGAAACTAATTTTAGAAAACACTTTCCACATCAGTCAATTTCAGAAAAAAATTGTGTGTATCATTCTTCCATTTCCTTTCCCAGTTTGTGACACCAAGGTGATTTCTATAGCTTAGGTCTTTCTAATGATTTAAGAGGCACAGGAGTAAAACAATGTACTTTGTGTAGTAAAAACCCCAACGTATCACATTATTAGGATTAGATTTCCTTTGGTGAAATCATTTGGGTACAGCACATAAAAATAAAACCAAATTCTAATAAAATACTAATAAACATAACTGCATATTTATTAACCAACCTGACTGGGACAGCCGCAGATGCAGTTGCAAATAAATCAACCGGTGGGGATGTGTCAATAGTTTTAGCTGGTGTAGAATTGGGAGACGTAACAGTTGTGGCTGGAGAAGACTGAAAGTGAAGATGTACAACACAACGCACTTGAGTCAAATATGAATCTACAGGACACCGAGCAACAGGACTTTTTTTTGAATACCCATGACATGCCCAGAAATTTTTTTTGTAATTCTTTGTGGAGGAAAAAAAAAAGCTCAATAAAATTTGAAATCAATAATTGTAATAAATAATCAATATTGGCTAAAACATGTTACAAATTTTAAATGTAAGATATAAAATGATAAAATATTTGGCTTAACATTGCAATGACTTCCATTCATTAATTAAAATAAAAGCTAAATATATTTCTTGAACATAAAATTATTAGGAAAGATCTTACTAGCTGCAAAAAATTTCAAATATTATCAATTGTAATAATTGCTAAAAAAAAAAAAAAACCAATGTCATTATGTTTTGTCATCCTAAAAAGATTTCATGTGAGGTCCTGTCAGATGACTTTCAAATCCAGAAATCTAACTTGCAAAATAGTTCACAGTTGGAAGAGAACGATTCCCAAGCAAGATTCAAGTCACTGATGTTTTGAAGATATCGTGACTATAGCCCATCACTAATATGACATAGACAAAACTAAAAAAGTAAAAATAAAATCTAGTATTTATTTTTCTGGACTAGTATTTTTAAGAAGAGGTATTAATAGTCAAATAATATATTAAAAGATTTTTATTTAGTTACTATAACTAAACAATTTCATCTGGTATATTTAATTCTTCATGCATTCACAAGAGAAAGATTAATAGAACATTCCAAAACAATCTACTGATAATTAGTTCTGTAAGTGGAGATGAGATTAACAGCAGGTAAAATTCATGAAGACCAAGACCAAGCCAGGGCTATCAGATACTCCCCTAGCTGGACATCTGACTTCAAACACACCAAACTTAAAGGAAGTTTTAAAAAGAATAATTTGAAAAAAAACTTGAGGAGATAAGAAATTTACAGAAATTTACAGACTTAAATAATATGTTTGTCCAAGAATATAACTAATCCAAAAGTCAAAATTCAATAGATATGCAAGTGTCAAGCATTCAGCACTTCAAGAAAGATGGACACAAGAGCAGTGTGGATGTTGTTGATCAGAAAATATCAACTCAGACCTCTCTCTTCAACAAAAATCCAAAGCTTCCAAATGGAATACAAAACATGATCAATGGAAGAGAAAGGACTAGTTAAAGCTAATTGTATGTCATCCATTGGGAACAATGAGAAATCCTCTAAGAAAAGGTTTTTAAAAGTCAATACATGTAAATAAGTTTAGAAAAATGATATTGATGAAACATTGAGAACTTAATGACAGCAATAAATATTATCAACATAAATGCAAAAAATGAAACTCTACAGAAGCCCATTAAAAATGCCTTGGAACAACAAGCTCTGAGGAGATGTAAGAGCGAGGAAAACAGAACCCAAATAATCTGTTATTACAAAAGAAAAAGTCAGTAAAAATCAATTTGGCCAAAATGTAGAAACAGACCAACCCAAAGGACGCCACAATTTTATGACACTCTACTCAGCAGTTATGTATTGGAGTTTTTCACATAGACATAATGGTTTTAAACCTGGCCTTATATCAGAATAAATGGAGCTTTTCACTTGTTTGTTTTATTTGACTGATTTTTCAAGGTCCCTGAGGGGATCTTAGGCAGTCAGCCAACCCATCACTGGCATAGTACATGGTGTCTGGAGATCACCAGTGCAGCTATAATGATATCCTTGAATATCTGTAATGACAGCAATTATATAAAAGAAATTTGTCATAGAGGAAAAAACACATCTATTACATTTTTGTCTGAAGAATACAATGGTAAATGTGAACTACAGACCTATAGAAGTAAATACTCTTGTCACTAATAACCCTAATCCTGTCCTTCCACATGGTAAAAAAGAGATGAGGAGGTAAATGAGTTATTAAAGTTATTATAGTAGACTGTCTAAAAGGCATATTTGTGGAAAGACACCCAATTACAATGGATTTCTCTACCATTGAAACATGCTTACCCATCTCATAGGACTCTGATTTAGAATATGTAAAAATGTTTTACAACTATTAAAACTTTCTACTGATAACATTTGTTTTCTGCTGTAATATAAATACATGAAAATCTCTCCAACTTTAAAAATATTTAGTCCAAAACAAAGGACTAAATTGCATATACTATACTACATTGGACTTAGAGACAAATATAAAAGAGGATAAATAAAAACGCAACTTGCCTTTCCTCAAACAATTTAAATTAGAATTACCATATGACCTAGCAATCCCACTTCTGGGTATATACCCCCAAAGAATCAAAACCAGGGACTTAAATAGATATTTGTACACCCACATTCACAGAAGCATTATTCATAAACCCAAATGATATAAGCAACCAAATATCTACTGACAGATGAATGCATGAATAAAGTGTAGTATATACATATAATGGAATATAATTCAGCCTTCAAAAGGGAGGAAACTCAGGCACATGGTACAACATGGCTGAACCTTGAAGACATGCTAAGTGAAATAAACCAGCCACCAAAGGACAGATACTATATGAGCTCACATATATGAGGTTCCTAGAGTAATCAAATTCATAGAGCCAGAGAGTAGAATGGTGGTTACCAGGCGCTCGGGGAGAGAGGGAGGTGAGGAGTTATTGTTTAATGGTATAGTTACAGTTTTGAAAGATAAAAACAAGTTCCGGAAATGGTTAGTGGGGATGGTTGTACAACAGTGTAAAGGTACATAATGACACTGAACTGTACACTTTATGATGGTAAAATGGTAAAAAGCGAAAAACAAATAACCCCCTAAACAGAAAAACAAACTTACCTTACTTAATGGAGAGGGAGCACCAGATCTAAAAGGCAACATAAAAAAAAATTAAAACTGAATATATATATGTGAATATATTTGTAGAAGCTTTTAAGTTGGATTTCACTTGGTCAAGCATTCACTTGTTTTATATACAGACTTTTAAAATAATGAACAAACTATTTTTTAAAAACTTTTAATCTTTTACTTAATAATGACATCCCCTTCCACTGTTTTCCATCTACTTAATTTCCAGTACTAGAAATACTTAAATTCAACATTATTTTCTATATCTCTAGCAACTCAAATTCTTTGAGTCAAACATTATTGCCTATGTCCATAGAAAACAAACTGTCCAAATGGGAATTTAAAACTATTTTCAGAAGGCTTGGAAAAAACCTTGCTTTGCAGAATTATAAAAAACCCCAACACCCAGTGGTTTAGATCACTAAAGTTAAAGTACACTGTGAAGATCCCTATGGGCCCTGTGCCTGAAATATGTGTCGGCTTCCATATTCATACCCTTGAAGTCTGTTTTTTTTTTTTTTTTCTTATGGCTGTAATAAAAACTCTAGCAAGAATATTCTAGGAAAAATATTCCCATCATCCTGTTATAACTGGTGGGAGCAAGGAAACAAACAGCAACTTTGATGCTTTTTTCTAAGAAAATGAAAGAAAATTAGGAAAGGGTGAATTTTAAGTTATATTACTGGTAGCATTGACTATTGCAGATCATTTCTAGCAAAGTGCTTTGGAAATAACTGCCAGAACAGTTCACATTTTACTAACTTCAGTTGGTGAAAAATGAATAACAAAACAAGATGAAGACTAAATACATTTCAATAAGCAGCCTATATTCACCGCCTTAGTGAATGGCAGGGATGACTTTTTACTCGTCTACAGAGAAAATATCACATACGTAGCAGCAGCAAAAGAAAATTACAGCAGAAATTTAGTAAGTAGAATTTTGTACAATATTATGAATTTTTGTCTTATTGGATATAGCAAATTTAACAGTATTATACGCCAAGTTAATATATATATTTTTTTGAGACGGAGTTTCACTCTGTCACCCAGGCTGGAGTGCAGTGGTGCGATCTCGGCTCACTGCAAGCTCCACCTCCCAGGTTCACACCATTCTCCTGCCTCAGCCTCCTGACTAGCTGGGACTACAGGCGCCCGCCACCACACCCAGCTTTTTTTTTTTTTTTTTTTTTTTTTTTTTTTAGTAGAGATGGGCTTTCATAGTGTTAGCCAGGATTGTCGATCTCCTGGCCGCGTGGCCCGCCTGCCTCGGCCTCCCAAAGTGCTGGGATTACAGGCGTGAGCAACCGCGCCCAGCCCAAGTTAATATCTTTTAAGTTCAACTTCATTTGCAAATACATGCCTGCCATTTTTTGTTTGAATTTAATTTCTACCTAAAATGAATATAAACAACAGGTAACAAGGGCACAGAGAATTCCGCTATATAACAAGCATAAGGGTAACAACTTGGTTACATGTAGTTTGGCTAAAAGTTATCTTAAGAGTAATACAGTCTATGAGGGAAAGGATATACCTTTATCTATACTGTTCATGTCAAAGGGTCTACTGAAATATCTACGGTAAATTACTTAAGGACCTAAAAATCTAGTACAGCATAAGGTGGAAAATGTCCTAGTGAGTTTTGGCTAATAATTTCTTCACTCCCACTATTTTTTCCCTTTACGTATGGAAAAAGAAGAGAGTTAAATCTGAATAAAAATTCAAGAAAATAATAGCCTGAATTCTGCAAAGAAAACATAGAAGCCTTTGGCATGGTCACTTTCTAACAATGAATTAATTTAAATTAATTTGTTTCTCTCTCAAGCAATTTTCATAAACCAGTTCTTAGTGATATTGATACAATTATAAATACTTATAAAGAAAAGAGAATAGACCAGGTGGGGTGGCTCACGCCTATAATCCCAGCGCTTTGGGAGGTCAAGGCGGGCACATCACTTGAGGACAGGAGTTCGACACCAGCCTGACCAATATGGCAAAACCCTGTCTCTACTAAAAATACACACACACACACACAAACAAAAATTAGCTGGCTGTGGTGGCACCCGCCTGTAATCCCAGCTACTCAAGAGGCTGAGGCGGAGAATCGCTTGACTCTCGTGGGTGGAGGTTGCAGTGAGCTAAGATCGCACCCTGCACTCCCTCCAGTCTAGCAGAGAGAGCGAGACTTCATCTCAAAAAAAAATAAAAAATTTAAAAAAAATCAAGGGCTTTAGAAATACATCTCCAAACTAATACCTAAAATATTATAACTTCTTCTATAACATCTTCTACCCCATAGCAAGAATGAAGATATAATAAAAATGATAGAATTGTTCTACCTGCTATAAAAATATCGTACTTAAGTATGAAAAATCATAATTGGTAAAAGAATCATTTTGCCAAGCTTCCACATAAACAATATTACTAAATGATACTTAGTTATCCCATGAATTATGCAAACAAACAAAAATCTACTGTCCGTGTTGAGATATCATCCCACTTGCCACATTATATCTTAGTTGCCTGTTTCTCTATCTTCTTCACTAGATACTACGTTTTTTGAAAGGAAGGAACTCATCCCATTGTTTTATATCCCTAGCAGTTTACATATCACCTGACATTTTCTGTATTATTTGAATTTTTAAATTAGAATACATTCATGTATTCATTCTATAATCAATAAATTAACCAGAAGTCTTTAAAAAGTTATTTTCTGTGAAACAAAACTGTCAGGATGTGTGACCTCTGTTTTCATAAACCAGAGTTGGCTTCTGCCATGATTTAATCAAAAGGGTGAGAACCAGAGGTGCTCCAATAGCTTTCAAAAGCACCATTAATCACTGATTAAAATCTGAAGGTTCCCAGGCTCAGAGAGGTTAATAACTTTCCCATGTCTCATCATGCTTCAGCGGTGGATTCCAGACTTTAGTCCAAGTCTATCTGCTCCTCAGAGCCTATGCTCATTCCACATTCCAACCCCCAAAGCACAGACAAGCTTGGCACATTTGCTTCTCTCTTACACAACATATAAATTGCTCTTCTTATGTGTTTCTCGCTTGATTTTCCACCCTAATGTTAGTCATTGCCCTTTGGGAAAGAAGATGCTACATCATTTATATATAGATAATATTTATTAAAAAGACCAATACTTATATTAATAATTTCACCTAGAAAAATCTAGTAGGTCATGAACCATGTTGGAAAAACAAGGCATTAAGATAATTTTAGAAGAAAATGAATGACCCATATAAGTAATCTCTAAATTCTGTAAAATTACTACAAACTCATGGGTTTCACTATGAACACAGCAAATGTCCATATTTCCTTCCAAGATGTTAATAGGAAGCTGTGAAATAGAATATTTTGTTAAGTTTTATTTGAGTCATAACAATAATCCCTATGTAGTTTTGAGTATAAATGCTAGCCAAAAAAAAAAAAAAAAAACCAACCAGATGTGAAACATCTATCTACATCCTTCAAATAACTTGAATTACAAAAGACTTATCTTAAATTTCCTGTAACTTCAACACTTAGTAAACCCACATAAATAATAAAATAAATTTTTCTCTTTTGTCCTGTGGAATTATAGACACAGACAATATATGAAAGTATATCACAGAGTATTGCACACAATTACAAAAATAAATAGCAGTGGACACAAGGCACTAAATATAAAGGGCATACATATTCTTCATAACAGACATTCACAAATGCTTCAATTTATGTATATACTTGGCTTAGAGTTTAGAATAGTTTTACACTGTGACCAGAAGACAAATAAAACAATTTTAAGTAATTAATTTTCTTTATAAATTTCTCTTTTGGCATTTATGCTATAAGCCATGGGGAAATATTTTGTTTACTAAACAAATAAAAAAACTTTCATTTCTAAAATCTAAGAGGAATACATAAATATATATACATATATACATCTAAGAGAAACTGTTAGTCTAGATCCAAGGAGACCAAAAGAAAGTAAAACCATTTATGCTAGTCAACTTGGGAGACAAAAATAAAGCATAATGAAAAAACACAGATGTGTAAAAGGGACAGAAATCAGTTTTATATGTTCTAAATACCAAATGTGGAATTTTTAGAGGTTTTTTTGCATTTTTAGTAATTATCAAATGCAAAAAAACTCACTCCATACAGTACTCACCCTTCACTTAAGTTCCAAGGTAAGCACAAACATACAAAGAAGAGAATAGTTAACTATTATAGTTCATTCATTTTTAATAATAGGGAATAAGCAAAAGACAAGTTCAAATGTGGTTTTAGCCAATTCAGAAGAGAAATATGACAAGCATAAAATGATTTTAAAGGAAAAAGAAAAATTATTGTAAGAAAAAAGTAATTCAAAATGGAGGATTATTGAATTTTAAATTTCACTTTTCTAGAAATGTAACTAAATGTCCATGAGCTATTTTTTTTTTTTTCCAAAAATAGCTTGTGGTGACCACAAGGGGGCAAATTTAGATTTGAAGTCAGGGCTAATGAGACCCATTCTAGCTAACCAAGGAGGCTTCTCTGTGACTGCAGCACTGATAGATTTAATAAAAAAACAAGGGAAGGGTGTGGCCCTATGTGGGGTATGGGGAACCCTGAGTGAGAATACAGTGCAGAGAAGCTGACTCATAGTGTGCATCCAGCACTGCACAAGAGAGATTTTAACTTTAGGGGATGGGCATATTTCCTTAGCTAAAGAGGTCCTTCTGTCACAGGAGCAGAAAAATTTCTTGGCTTCCTGTCTGCATTTTCTTAAATCCTAGGCAACTCATTTTGGCTTCCCAGATACCCTAATAGAGGGTGGACCCAGAAATAACCGGACTAGGGCATCTCTTATTGTGAGCTAATGTACTCTCATGTCAAGTCTGATTATCCCTGGCCACACCGAGATTGGAGGCAGAGCCTGGACTGTGGAAACAACCTTGAAAGAGCGCCTAAGAGCTCCTGCTATCCATCACTCCAAATAGCTCTGCCATAATTGTCTGGAAGACTCACGCTGTTGCTTATCATTGCAAATTTAAAACATGCAATAATTTCTGTACTAACTTGAAAAAATATTATAGAAATAACACAGCTAATGAAATAACCAGAATAAACAAGTAACATCAAGACACAAGCCTAGATTCTGGGAGAATGTCCAGAGGGAAGAAAGTCAGAAAATAGTTGCATTTTGATAGCTCTGTTGTAGGTAAAATCTGTGATCAGCCTACAGTCCTGAAATGATCATTACACTGGTTGTCTCTACTAACTCCTGCTGTCAAACTAAATGGAATAAACAGAAAGTTGGTATTATCAACAAAGACAGATTCCAAGTTCTCTCTGTAGAGGACCTACATTAGGTGTTTAAATGGACATAATGAAGTGTAAAATAGTCCCTAACCTTTAGATTCAGAAAATCTACTTAAATCATACATCTAAAAAAAGAAATAGCCACAATACCGAGCAGTTCAGGATAAAGAAAGGCTTCATGAGAAGGTAGGACTGGAGATGGCCCTCCCAGGATGCATAAGATTTACAAAGCAGGACAAGGGGTGGGGGTGAGCATCCTAAGACTCACAGAATTACAGTCTGAATAGGCACAAAGATTGGAAAGCACCACGCCTTGTGAATAGAAAAGTTTCAGACCGGCTGGAGAGATTGGCGGGGGGGAGGGGAGGGAAGGAACCTGGACATTTTGTGCATGCAATGAGGAAAAATAGCCAAAAATATAGGTACCCAAACACAAAGGTATGAAAATCTAGTAAAATTGTACTTATCACTACTTGATTGCTATTCCCTATATAAAAGGATCTATGAATAAAATGTCAGTAGCATGCCATATCTAATGGTTCAAATAGGGAGAGACTGGAGTCCAAAAACTATACTTGAGGGTTTTTCTTTTTTCACAGTGGTGTTGATAACAATAATAGAGTAATCAAGGCTGCTTGTGAAATTGTGCTTGTTTTCACTCATGTCCAATGATAACAGCTTTGATTTTTAAACATGAGTAACTATTTTTCCATATACTGTGAATTCCTTCCAAGGGCAAATGTTCAAATCATTAGGTTCAGTTAATGTAGGCACAATCTACTAATTTGCTGCATTAGCCTGCAGAGAGATTGTCTATACTCACTGTCATAATAGGAAGGGTAGGGGTTCTGAGGAAGCCCAGAAAATTACAACAAAGCAAGCCCTAAAACTGAGCAATATAAGTTGTACCATGATAAATCTCATTCTTAGAAGAACGACTCTAGTATTTTTCATCTTATTTAGAATATACAGCTAATGCGTACTTGTTTCCAGGTTTCTTTCCTTCTAATGTATTTAGATGCTGTTCAAGCGTCTCCATAAGACTGCTGGGAGCCTACAATAAGAAAGTAAAAATAAATGTCTGCATTGTTTACTTTCAACGTAAACACACTGTAACGTCACTGTAACTTTGTATGGTGGAAGTCTGCGGATGGACCCCGATATACATGTGAGATAATTTAATTCCAGGTTCTTTCAGTATTTAGATATTTAAATTCCACAGACTTTCAGGCAGGCCCATCTTAAATAGACTTAACTGCATGACAAATAGCATTACAGTGTGGTTTCAGTGTAGAGATTACATTGGATAGACTTTTACTAATATATTACTTATTATATGCAGTAAACTCAAATCAAGTTTACCACCACCTTCTCATAAGACCATAGTAAAAATGAATAAGTGTTTGTATTCAAGTCAAAAATATAAGTGCCCAAATACAAATTTATAGAAATTTGAAAATACAGTAAAATTTCACTTATCTACATTTGTCTGAAATATTAGGAAAATCCATTTCAATATATTTTTAAAAGGTGGTGAGTGAGAGTTGTGGGGAAAAGAATATAATTCTAATAATCAATAACAATTAAGATTTTATTATTGACCTATTTATATATAATATAAAAATATATTTATATGTATAATAAAGTAACTTTTAGCAAATATAATATTAGAGCACTATGTATTGACACATTTAATAAATTTCAACTCTTACTAAGAATTACTTGAATGTTTCCATTTATAAATAAAATTTTAGGCAATATAAAGTGATGACATTTTAGTGTACCCTTAAGGAGAAATAATAGGTTCATGCAAATGTTTCATCCAATCTATTCATTAAGCATTAGAGACTTAACTTCATCTTTCTCAAATAGTTGTAACACAAATTAGACCTTAACAGCAGCATAGGCATTCAAAGAATAGCATTTCTTAAATGAAATAGATAACTACCCTTGTAGATATATTTAATTCTGACAATTCTTCTTTAAATTAATGTGAAATTAATTTTGAAGGACATTGAAGTAACTATGCTGACAAAGGAACTCACAGAATTCACAGACATTCATATAACTGTATCTTTTACACTGTACATTTAATGACAGATTAAAATTCTTATTAAAAATCTTTAATTTTGAAAATTCAGGACATTTATTTAATATTCATTTTTCATTTCACTAATAGACTCTTAAACTGTCTTAACATTCATGTGATTATTATATTTGTAATTATGTGATTACAAATGTAAATTACCGAGTGAACTAAAACATGTAAATTTAGATATATAAAAATTACTAAGTGAACCAAAATATTAATTTGATCAAAATGATGAAGGTAAGATAGAAAGTAATAGCCCTGTCAGCATTATTTTAAAAGCTTTTAACTATAGAGTTTAAAAAATAAGATTATCAGGAGATATAATAAGTTTAGAAAATAATAAAAATTAGGATTTTAAAATACAACTCAGATGAAAATGGACTTAATAAATTCTAGTAAACCACAACTAAGACTGTATTTCTAAGTTTAAAAAATGAATTTTAAAAGAGATATAGAATATTTTGTTCTAGATACCAGATTATAAACTATAAAGAAATGCTAATTGAATAAAGAATGTATACATAGTAACCTTAAGAAGAAAAAATATAAATGGCTTCAAAATTTTTAGATGAATTTACATCTGATAACTTCAAAATTGTCATATTAATTGCCAGTGATGATGATAATGATGATGATGATGATGGAATTTAGGAGGTCTGGGCATATAAACTTTTCATATTTCTATTTTTTCAACGGTATTGCAGTAAGGAAAAAAAAATAAGCCATAGAACTTCTTTCCAGTTACAAGACTTAAGATACTCTGAATGTTAAATGTAATGTAAAGAAAGTGTGATGTTTTTTGGCTAAGCCTAAGTTTAAAACATGGTCTAAGAAAAATGCGATGTATAGTCACAAAATAGCTACAAATATAGGATAACCAAAAATAGGTAATATTTTCTCCTATTAAGTTTCTTAGTTACCTAAAACAAAACAAAACAAAAAACCCAGGAAGAGAGTTCACCATTTTATTCATTTTGTAAAGTCTCTTACTAAGTGAGAAAATTGAAAAAATAAGTAGAAGTCACAAAAAATCACAATAGCTGAAAGAGAAATTTGATCAAGGAATACAAGACTATCAAACTGACTTCTGTCTTAAAGGGAAATTAAGTTTGGAGCATTCCATCCCAGAAGTTTGAAAGTGCTTCATAATTTATATTTCTTATAAGGACATGTAAAATCAAAGAGAAATAAATTCCTCAAATGTCTTTGGAGGAAAAACAGTACTTTGATAGTAATATCCAGGAGTGCAGGAATGTCTACCTTTTCTCTACTGCATCTATGGTAGCGAGGACATCCTGGCATGCAGTAGACAATAAATGAAAACCACCTCTTAAATTTCCAAGGAGCAAAAACTTTGAGAATGCCTCTGCTGTTGTGAAAGGAATGTAATATAACAAAATATAATGAGCAGGCTCTTTAGTTGCTTGTTTTTAAAAATGCCAAAGTCAATAGACCAAGCAGATGGGAACACCAATCCAAAGAACAAGAGTCAGCCTGTGAAAGCTAATAGATAACAGCAACATATCATGGTTACTGATTCATCAGTTGTATGGTCTTTAAAGGGAGACCTTTCTTTACCAGTAGTTTTCATATCAACCAGAATTCCTGACATCAAAACCTAAGATTTTTTTCATAAATGAAGACATTTTACATTTGGAATGTACACATGCCACAAACAGGAAATAATATTAGAAGATTCTTTTCTTGGAACAAATTCATAGCTGATTGTGAGCCCAGGCTCCAAAAGAAAGCATCCATCTACAATTTAGATGCTATAGCTTATAAAGCATCATTAAAACCAAATTTTAAAAAAGCAATCACAAGATCATTCAAATTTTTATCATTATATCTAAGAAACCATTTGAAAGTGCTGAGGAGAAATATTTCAGTTCTGATATATTCAGTTCTTACCCAAAACAGTTATTTTTGAATGTCTTTAAAAATTTCATTGATATTCGTGAAAAATTTAAATGTAATAATTATGATATTATGTGTATAAGTTAAAAAGGGTTACAGATGATTGTATTCATGTTTAATGTGCAGTCTCTAACCTAAAAGATGTCCATTAAATTCATAAAGATATCCATGAAATTCCTCCATTCCATTTTGCTGCAAGAGGAATTCTAATCCTTTTTTAAGTTATGAGCATTCTATTTCTACTCCCAGTAGGAAGCCCTTCTGATCTCCATCTCTTCTTTAGCACTCTCTTCTGGCAGGTATTTTTGTTCATTACATGGATAGAATGAATGGCTATGGTGGCCGCAGACAAGCCTGGTAGAAAGCAGAATCTAATCTTAGAAGAGTAGAACTGAATCCATATAACCTGGTACTTTGGGCCCATCTGCAGATTAATCCTGGTTTTAAGGATGAAACAACTGTCTAGAGAACTAACCCCAAAACAATTCACATGCTGGCTCAGACCTGATCACAACCGAAAGAGGTCTAACTCCTCAGTTCAATTAGAGACTTCCATTAGACCCGCTGACGGGCTCTATGCAGGAATGAAGAAGGGGGTTTAGCTCTATGTCACTCACAACCCCAAAAGAAACCACAGTATTAAGGAATTTCAGAAGCATATCATATTCTTGTATTGAACTAGAGGAATTCTTCTATGAACAGGTAATTTAAAAATAAATATTTTTCCCCATTTAAAACATCTTTTAGGTTCAGGGATACTTGTGCAGGTTTGTCATATAGGTAAATTGCATGTCACAGGGGTTTGGTGTACAGATTATTTCATCACCCAGGTAATAAGCATAGTACCTGATAGATAGTTTTTCAATCCTTACCCTCCTACCACCTTCTACCCTCCAGTAGACCTTGGTGTCTGTTGTTCACTTCTTTGTGACATATATACTCAGTGTCTAGCTCCCACTTATAAGTGAGAACATGCAGTATTTGGTTTTCTGTTTCTGCCTTAGTTTATTTGGGATATTGGCCTCAAGCTCCATCCATGTCGTTGCAAAGTACATGATCTTTTCTTTTTAATAGTTGTGTAGTATTCCATGGTGTATATATATGTATCACATAAAAATAAATGTTAATATTGAAATGTATGTGGTGCTTAAGGTCATAACAAAAGCAGATAATAGAGTGCTAACAGATTCTGATGAATTTCTACCATAGAATAACTTTCTAACAGACCCAGGGCAAGATTTTATTTTCTTTGAGGGAGGAGTCTCTGTTCCCTAAATTATGAAAACACACATGTTAAATCATTCAGTAAAATATAATGTTTCTGGGCTTCTTGAAGGGGAGATTGTAAAAATTATAATGACCATAATAGTATCATTAACAATTTAATCCAAGTATATGATTTCAATGATGTACTTTCAATGATATGTTCTCATTGTTTAACGTTAAAAGCGAAAAGGGATTTAGGTAGTCATTTGAATATTTCCTTGTTTCCCTTCAGACTCCGCCCAAACTAAGTACGACAGATGAGAACCTATATTGTTAACTGAGAGCCTAGTTTCTCTTTTATTCTACAGTAAGGGTGTCCATAGAGTTGAAATAAAGATGATTTGCCACTTCTAGAAGCTATTCATTAGCTTATAAATGTCAGAGCTAAATATTTTAATGTCTTAAAAGTTAACATGTATTACTTATGTGTATTATTTTTTAAAATGTACTATAAATTTTACTAAAAATGAGTTTAAATGAAAACACACTTATTTTCTTTGCTTTTTAGTGTTACAAAGATAAATCTGTGTCTAATAAAGAGATTTTTAGTGATACTTAATGCACACTTAATATTTTGGCCATATCCAAAATGATACAAATCTCACTCTGGTATGTGCCTCATCAAAAAACACTATTTTCTCATAGTAGCAGAACTATTTTATACCAATATTCTGTCTATGAGAAAGAACTATCTCTCAACTTTTAACTAAAAATTACAATGCCATCATGTTCTGAATTGCTCTGTGAATTTTATTCATAAAGAATTCTTGATATTTAATTGGTATTTTAATAATACAAATACAGAAGATCATTTCTTTGAGTTTCCCTAATTTTTAATAAAAATTTAAGGATTAATATTATTTTAAAGATGGAAACATTTCAAGGCAAAATAAGGATAGCAAATTACTAAATGCACTTTGATATTATTAAAAGTGGGTATCTTTCACTATGACAATTTCTTTCTATTATAATGACTATATTTACAAGGACAGAAAGTTCATATATTTTTTTTTTAAATGCAAATTTTTTTTTAATTTTTTTATTATACTTTAAGTTCTAGGGTACATGTGCATAACGTGCAGGTTTGTTACATATGTATACTTGTGCAATGTTGGTGTG
>NW_012116955.1:565238-591819 GCF_000951035.1 Colobus angolensis palliatus
TGCAGAAATCACCGGTCTTCTGTGTCCTTCGCGCTGGGAGTTGGAGACTGCAGCTGTTCCTATTCGGCCATCTTGCTCCGCCCCCCAAAGTTCATATATTTATTACTGGTATATAAGATAGCAGCTCTATGTTTTCTCCTATCATCTCTACAATACCATCATTTCTAGTTTAATAACATGTTTGGGATACAAATGTACTATAACAGAGTGCTTAAATAAAAACAGTTCTGGCCAATAATGAGAAAGGTTATACAATAAAGCTGGACCCATGAATGACCTTGAATCTGTATATTAGGATCCATACACAGTACCCTCTTTACAGATAAAATGATTGACACAGAAGCCCCTCTATTGTTGGCATTTACTAGATGGGCTCCAGAAAAATTGCTCATCTACCACTACTATTTTATTAGCTTATTTTATGCATGGACATGCCTCCATTTCATAGGGGAGACAAGTAGTTAATCTGTGACATCAGTGTTTTCCTTATTCGTGGGTCTCCTTCATATCTGGGACATGTTAGAAACTAGCAAGATAAGCAGGAGGAAAAGTTCTAATCTGATTATCAGGCCTAGAAATAGTGACTTTTCATAACTAAAGCACTTCTATTAACATTATTCAAGGTTTCCTTTTAATCAAGTTTAAAATGAAAAGATGAGTTCATTTACTAAATTCAGTTGCATTTAGAGAAGAAACTATATCATAAGAACAAGAAAATCTTCCTATTACCTCCAGAAATATATTCAATGGCTAGAAAAAATAAATAAGGTAGAATAATTTCCAAGAAAGTTGCTTGGCCTGAATTCAAAATGCATGAAATGCTTACAAGACTATGCCCATTTGTGGCAATACATGTTGTAAAAATCTCATGCATAGTGAATCTTCCACTGGGAGAGTTGCTTACCTGTGTGAGGTCAGGAATGTCACCTTTATCAATACCAACTTGCTGTGGATTAAAAAAATTAGAAATTAGTAGAACTTTTAAAACTAATTTTTTTCATTTAATGGAAGATCACCTATACAATTAGTTAAAACAGCTCAATATTGTTGTAAATGAATTATTTTATATATCACTCTCACTTGGAACATATGCTTTTATTCAGTTTTTCACTCAATATAATAGAGCAATAATTTCACGAATATAGCTAGATATAACAAATGTATAGAATTCTACTAGAATCTAAAAACAAATGACAATAAATTAAAGCATAAAATGTAATGGTATCCTCCTTAGTTAACAGAAGCTCAAAACGTACAACGCTGCTTAGACTAAATTTAGTAGTTAATTAAGCCCAGCTTCTGGATAGGGAATATTCATTTAGTTCTAAAACTCATTCAGGGTATAATTTCCACTCTTTCTCCCACAGATCTAACTTTTTTAGTTTCTTATGTATCCTTTCAGAGTTTCTTTATGTATATTCAAGGAAATATGAAATTATACAAATATATACTTATTTTTCCATTACTATACAAATAATAGCATATTATATATAATGAACTTACATTTTTCACTTAAAATATATCTTAGACATATATCCATATCAACACACAGAATGTCCTCATTTAATAAACAGCTGCATAGAACTTTCTTGTCCTATATTTAATTAGTAACTTATTAATGGACACTAAATTTGCTTTTGATCTCTTGCCATTGCAACAGTGCTGCACACACCATTCTGCATGTGTGTGTACATATCTGTGTGATATACTTGTAGAAGTGGAATTACCAGGTAAAAGTATATGCATATTTTTAATTTTGTTAGCATGGGGGTAGGGGCAGAGAAAGAGAGAAGGCAGGAAAAGCAAATATGAAAAAATATTAATAAAGGTAAATCAATGAAGAGACCACGTTTGTTCATTATACATCAATTCTTTTATAGGTCTGAAAATTATTCAAAGTGAAAAGTTGGGGAAAAACACAAATCACAAGTTCATCGTATCATTTTCATATAAATAATGAAATTGAGGTTCAAAGAAATAAAGTGGGTTAAGCCAAAGTATCTCTCCTTGAGAAATGAAGAGCTTTGATTATACTGACGGAAATGTAGGAGTAAATACATGAGGAAAATGTGTTGCTACAAAAACAATAAAGCAAACTGGAGATCAGAAAATTCATTTGTGTGTCAAATGCTGAACTACCTTCTTTCCTTTTTCTTCTCTGTGTCTACAGCAGGGTTTCTCAGTCTTGGCACTATTGGCAATTGGGGAAGATAATTCTTGTTGGGTGGTATCCTGTGCATCGTAGGATGTTTAGCAGCATCCCTGACCTCTACCCACAGGATGATAGTAGCCACCCTCTCCAGTGTAATAACAGAAAACATCTCTAAATGTTAGCCTTTGAGGAACGGAGGGAAGCAAAGTCACTTGCTGTTGAGACCACTGACATAGAGCACTTGCCCTAATCTCTCTGGATCAAATAATGTTTGAATCCAGAATTTCCAGACTTCACTTTGTTTTGCAACTACCAAATACTATTTTTTAATTTCTTTTAAAAATTTTTCCATTTTTATTTTAGATTCAGGGGTACAAGTGCAGATTTGTTACAAGGGTACATTGTATGATGCAGAGGTTTGCGCTTCTATTAATGCTGTTACCCAGGTAGTGAACACAGTGCCTAACAGGAAGGTTTTCAGCCCTTGACTTCTTCCCTTTGTACCTCTTTTTGGAGTCCCCAGTGTCTATTCTTCTCATCTGTATGTGTGTACCCAAGGTTTAGCTCTCCCTAATAAGTAAGAACATGTGGTATTTAGTTTTACGTTTCTGCGTTAGTTCACTTAGGGTAATGGCCCCCAGCTACATTCACGTTGCTGCAAAGGGCATGATTTCATTCTTTTTTATGGCTGCATAATATTCCATGGTGCATATGTACCACATTTTCTTTAACCAGTCCACCACTGATGGGCACCTAGGTTGATTCCATGCCTTTGCTACTGTGAATAGTGCTGCAAAGAACATATGAGTGCATGTGTCTTTTTGTTAGAACAATTTATTTTCCTTTGGGTATGTACTCAGTAATGGGATTACTCAAACAGTAGTTCTATTGTTAGTTCTTTGAGAAATCTCCAAACCACTTTCTGCAGTGGCTGAACTACATTTCCACCAACAGTGTATATGAGTTCCCTTTTCTCTGTAGCCTTGTCAACATGTTGTTTTTTGGCTTTTTAATAATATTCATTCTGCCTAGGTGTAAGGTAGTATCTCACTGTGGTTCTGATTTGCATTTCTCTGATGATTAGTGATGTTGACCATTTTTTCATACATTTGTTGGCCACTTATATGTCTTCTTTTGAGAAGTGGCTGTTCATGTCCTTTGCCCGCTTTTTAATGGAGTTGTTTTTCTTGGTGATTTATTTAAAATCCTTATAGCTTCTGGACATTAGTCATTAGTCAGAAACAAAGGTGATGAATATTTTCTCTCATTCTGTAGGTTGTCTGTTTACTCTGTTAATAGTTCCTTTTGCTGTGCAGCTCTTTCGTTTAAACAGGTCTCAGTTGCCAATTTTAATTTTTGTTGCAATTGATTTTGAGGACTTGGTCATAAATTATTTGCCAATGCCAATGTCCAGAAGGGTGTTTTCTAAGTTTCCTTCTAGCACTTTTATAGTTTGAGGTCTTTCATCCATCTTTAGTTAATTTTTGTATGTGGTGACAGGTAGGGGATCCAGTCTCATTCTTTTGCATGTGGCTAGCCAGTTTTCCCAGCGCCATTTTTGAATAAAGAGTCCTTTCTCCTTGTTATGCTTATTTTTGTCAACTTATCAAGGATCAGTTGGTTGTAGGTACGCTGCTTTATTTCCAGGTTCTCTATTCTGTTCCACTGTTCTATGTGTGTTTTTGTACCAGTATCATGCTGTTTTGATTACTGTACCCTTGTAGTATAGTTTGAAGTCGGGTAATGTGATGCCTCTGGCTTTGTTCTTTTTGCTTAAGATTGCTTTGGTGATTCCACCTCTTTTTTGGCTTCATATAAATTTAGAATAATTTCTTCTAGTTCTGTGGAAAATGATGTTGATAATTTGATAGACATAGCATTAAATCTACAGATTGCTTTGGGCAGTAGAGCCATTTTAACAATATTTATTCTTCCAATCTGTGAGTGTGAAATGTTTTTCCATTTGTTTGTGTTATCTGTGACTTCCAGTAGTGTTTTGTAGTCCTCCTTGTAGAGATCTTTTATCTCCTTGGTTAGAGGTACTCCTAGGTTTTAAATTTTTTCGTTTGGCTATTGTAAATGAGATTGCATTCTTGATTTGGTTCACAGATTGGAAGTTACTGGTGCATAGAAATGCTATTGATTTTGATGTTTATAGGTAGATTTTGTATCCTGAAACTTTACTGAAGTTGTTTATCAGGTCTAGGAGTTTTTTGATGGAATCTGGAGGATTTTCTGGTATAGAACCATATCCTTAGCAAAGAGAGATAGTTTGACTTTCTCTTTTCCTATTTGGATTCCTTTTATTTCTCTCTCTATCCTGACTGCTCTGTAGCACTTGCAGTATTATGTTGAATAGTAGTGGTGACAGTGGGCATCCTTGTCTTGTTCTAGTTCTTAAAGGGAATGCTTCTAGCTTTTGCTCATTCAGTGTGATGTTGGCTGTGGGTTTGTCATAGATGGTTCTTATATTTTGAAGTATGCTCCTTCAATGTCTAATTTGTTAAGGGTTTGTATCACAAAGGGAGGTTGGATTTTACAGAAAGCTTTTGCTGCGTCTATTGAGATAATTATACGGTTTTTGTTTTTAATTCTGTTTACGTGGTGAATTACATTTATTGTTTTGCACATGTTGAACCAACCTTGCATCCCAGGAATAAAGCCCACTTGATTGTGGTTAATTAACTTTTTGATGTGCTGCTGGATTTGATTTGCTATTATTTTGTTGAAGATTTCTGCATCTATTATCTGTCAGGGATATTGGCTTGTAGTTTTCTTTTTTTCTTGTGCCTTTGCCAGATTTTAGTATCAGGATGACACTGGTTTCATAGAATGAATTAGGGAGGAATCCCTCCTTCTCAATGTATTGAAATAGTTTCAGTAGAATTGCTACCAGTTCTTCTTTTTACATCTGATAGAATTTAGCTGTGAATTCATTTGGTCCAAGGCTTTTATTGCTTAGTAGGTTTTCTGACTACTGAAGTCAGCTGCAGAACTTGTTATTGGTTTTTCAGACCAATAACGGAGTATCAATTTCTTCCTGGTCCAATATTGAAAGGTTGTATGTTTCCAGAAATTTGTCCATTTCCTCTAGATTTCTACTTTGCTTGCATAGAGGTGTTCATAGTAGTCCAGAGGATTTTTTCTATTTTTGTGGGATCAATTGTAATGTCACCTTTGTCTGTCTGATTGTATTTATTTGGATCTTCTCTCTTTTTCTTCATTGTTAATCTAGCTAGTGCTCGATCAATCTTGTTTATCCTTTCAAAGAACCAATTTTTATTTCATTGATTCTTCGTATGTTTTGGGGGTGTCAATTCCATTTATTTATTTATTTAACTTCCATAGGTTATTGCGGAACAAGTGAGGTGGTGTTTGGTTACATGAGTGAGTTATTTGAGTTACATGAGTGGTGATCTGTGAGATTTTGGAGCACCTATCACCTGAGCAGTATACACTGCACCCTATTTGCAGTCTTTATCCCTCACCCTCTTCCCAACCTTTCCCCCTGATTTCCCCAAAGCCCACTGTGTCATTCTTATGCTTTTGTATCCTCATAGCTTAGCTCCCACTTATGAGTGAGAACATATGATGTTTGGTTTTCCATTCCTGAGTTACTTCACTTAGAATAATAGTCTCCAATCTAATCCATGTCACTGCAAATGCCATTAACTCATTCCTTTTTATAGCTAAGTAATATTCCATTATATACATATCACAGTTTATCCATTCATTGATAGGTAGGCAGTTCAGTTGGTTCCACGATTTTGCAATTATGAATTGTGCTGCTATAAACATGTGTGTGCAAGTATGACTTCTTTTTCTCTGGGTAGATACCCAGTAGAGGGATTGCTGGATCAAATGGTAGTTCTGCTTTCAGTTATTTAAGGAATCTCCACACTGTTTTCCACAGTGGCTGTACTAGTTTACATTCCCACCAGCAGTGTAGAAGTGTTCCCTGATCACCGCATCCATGCCAACATCTACGGTTTTTTTTTTTTTTTTTTTTTTTTGATGTTTTGATTACGGCCATTCTTGCAGGAGTAAGGTGGTATCACATTGCAGTTTTGATTTGCATTTCCCTGATTGTTAGTGATGTTAAGCATTTTTTCATATGTCTGTTGGCCATTTGTGTATCTTCTTTTGAGAATTGTTTATTTATGTCCTTAGCCCACTTTTTGATGGGATTTTTTTTTTCTTGCTGATTTGAATTCATTGTAGATTCTGTGAAGATTTTTTCCCACTCTGTGGGTTGTCTGTCTACTGTGCTGACTATTCCTTTTGCTTTGCAAAAGTTCTTTAGTTTAATTAAGTCCCAGAAATTTATCTTTGCTTTTATTGCATTTGCTTTTGGGTTCCTGGTCATGAAATCCTTGCCTATGCCAATGTCTAGAAGGGTTTTTCCAACGTTATCTTCTAGAATTTTTATAGTTTCAGATCTTAAAGTCTTTAATCCATCTTGAGTTTCTTTTGTATAAGGTGAGAGATGAGGATCCAATCTTATTCTCGTACATGTGGCTAGCCAATTATCCCAGCACCATTTGTTGAAAAGGTTGTCCTTTCCCCTACTTTGTTTTTGTTGGCTTTGTTGAAGATCAGTAGGCTGTAAGCATTTGGGTTTATTTCTGGGCTCTCTGTTCAGTTCCATTGGTCTATGTGCCTATTTTTACACAAGTACCATGCTGTTTTGGTGACTATAGCCTTATAGTATAGTTTTAAATCAGGTAATGTGATGCCTCCAGATTTGTTCTCTTTGCTTAGTCTTGCTTTGGCTATGTGGACTCTTTTTTGGTTCCATATGAATTTTAGAATTTTTTTTTCTAATTCTGTGAAGAGTAATTCATTTTGATAGCAATCGCATTTAATTTGTAGACTGCTTTTGGCAGTATGGTCATTTTCACAATATGGATTCTACACAATATGGGATGTGTTTTCATTTGTGTTGTCTATGATATCTTTGAGTAGTGTTTTGTAGTTTTCCTTGTAAAGGTCTTTCACCTCCTTGGTTAGGTATATTGCTAAGTATTTTATTTTTTTGCAGTTATCATAAAAGGGGTTGAGATCTTGATTTGATTCTCTGTTTGGTAGCTGTTGGTGTATAGAAGAGCTACTGTGCACATTAAGTCTGTATCTGGAAACTCTGTTACATTCTTTTATCAGGTCTAAGAGCTTTCTGGAGAGTCTTTAGGGTTTTTTAGGTAAACAATAATATCATCAGCAAACAGCAACAGCTTGACCTCCTCTTTACCAATTTAGATGCCATTGCTTTCTCGTTTGATTGCTCTGGTTAGGACTTCTGGTACTATGTTGAAGAGGAGTGGTGACAGTGGGCATCCTCGTCTTGTTCCAGTTCTCAGAGGAAATGCTATCAACTTTTCCCCATTCAGTATTATATTGGCTGTGGGTTTGTTATAGATGGCTTTTATTATATTGATGTATGTCCCTTGTATGCCAATTTTGCTGAGAGTTTTAATCATAAAGGGATGCTGGAATGTGTCAAATGCTTTTTCTGCATCTATTGAGATGATCACGTGATTTTTGTTTTTCATTCTGATTATGTGGTGTATCACATTTATTGATTTACGTATGTTAAACCTTCCCTGCACCCCCAGTATGAAACCCTTGATCACGGTGGATCATCTTTTTGAAAACGCTGTTGGATTCAGTTAGCTAGTATTTTGTTAAGGATTTTTGCATCTATGTTCATCAGGAATATTGGTCTGTAGTTGTCTTTTTTGGTTATGTCCTTTTCTGGTTTGGGTATTAGGGTGATACTGGGTTAACAGAATGATTTAGGGAGGGTTCCCTCTTTCTCTGTCTTGTGGAATAGTGTCAATAGGATTGATACCAATTCTTCTTTGAATGTCTGGTAGAAATCTGCTGTGAATTGGTCTGGTCCTGGGCATTTATTTTGTTGGTAATTTTAAAATTACCATTTCAATCTCACTGCTTGTCTGTTCAGGATATCTAATTCTTCCTTATATAAGCTAGGAGGGTTGTATCTTTTCGGAAATTAATCCATCTCTTCTAGGTTTTCTAGTTTTTGTGCGTAAAGGTGTTCATAGTACCTTGAATGATCATTTGTATTTCTGTGGTGTCAGTTGTAATATTTCCCATTTCATTTCTTATTGAGCTTATTTGGATTTTCTCTCTTCCTTTCTTGGTTAATCTTGCTAATGGTCTATCAATTTTATTTATCTTTTCAAAAAAACAGCTTTTTGTTTCATTTATCTTCTGTATTGCTTTTTATTTCAATTTCATTTAGTTTTGCTCTGGATCTTGGTTATTTCCTTTCTTCTGCTGGGTTTGGGTTTGGTTCATTCTTGTTTCTCTTGTTCCTTGAGGTGTGACCTTAGATTGCTTGTATTCTTTCAAATTTTTTGATGTAGGCATTTAGGGCTATGACCTTTCCTCTTAGCACCGCCTTTGCTGTGTCCCGGAGGTTTTGATAGGTTGTGTCACTACTGTCATTCAGTTTGAAGAATTTTTTGATTTTCACTTTGATTTCATGTTTGACCCAATGCTCATTCAGGAGCAGGTTATTAAATTTCCATGTATTTGCATGGTTTTGGAGGTTCCTTTTGGAGTTGATTTCCAGTTTTATTCCACTGTGGTCTGAGAGAATGCCTGATATAATTTCAATTTTCTTAAATGTATTAAGGCTCATTTTGTGGCCTATAATATGGTCTATCTTCAAGAAAGTTCCATGTGCTATTGAATAGAATGTATATTCTGCATTTGATGGATGGAATGTTCTATATACATCTGTTAAGAACAGATGTATATTTGTTTTGTTCCAGGGTACCATTTGTTCCAGGGTACCATTTACATTTATTGTTTCTTTGTTGACTTTCTGTCTTGATGACCTGTCTAGTGCTGTCAGTGAAGTACTGAAGTCCCCCAAAATTATTGTGTTGCTATCTCATTTCTTAGGTCTATTAGTAATCATTTTTATAAATTTGGGAGCTCCAGTGTTAGGTACATATAGGTTTAGGATTATAATATTTTCCTGTTGGATGAGGCCTTTTATCATCATATAATGTCCTTTGTTGTCTTTTTTAACTGCTGTTGCTTTAAAGTTTGTATTGCCTGATATACTGCCACCCTGGGCAACTTCGCCAAGGCCACCTTTGATGCCATCTCTAAGACCTACAGCTACCTGACCCCTGACCTCTGGAAGGAGACTGTGTTTACCAAGTCTCCCTATCAGGAATTCACTGACCACCTTGTCAAGACCCACACCAGAGTCTCCGTGCAGCGGACCCAGGCTCCAGCTGTGGCTACAACATAGGCTTTTTATACAAGAAAAATAAAGTGAATTAAGCCTGTTACTAAAAAAAAAAAAAAAAAAAAAAAAAAAAAAAGAATAGCTCCTCCTGCTCACTTTTGGTGCCCATTTTTCTGAAATGTCTTTTTCCACCCCTTTACCATAAGTTTGTGTGAGTCTTTATGTGTTAGGTGAGTCTCTTGAAGGCAGCAGGTAGTTGGCTGGTGAATTCTTATCCATTTTGCAATTCTGTACCTTTTAAGTGGAGCATTTAGGTGATTTACATTCAATCTTAGTATTGAGATGTGAGGTACCATTCCATTCATTGTGCTATTTGTTGTCTGTATACCTTGGTTTTTTGTTTTTGTTTTTTAAATTATATTTTTGTTTTATAGTTCCTAGGAGATTTATGCTTTACAGAGGTTGTGTTTTGGTGTGTTTCCAGGATTTGTTTCAAGATTTAGAGTTCCTTTTAGCCATTCTTATAGTGGTGGCTTGGTAGTGGTGAATTCTCTTAGCATTCATTTGTCTGAAAAAGACTGTATCTTTCCTTTATATATGAAGGTTAGTTTCACTGGGTACAAAAGTCTTGGCTGATAACTGTTTTATTTGAAGAGGCTGAAGACAGGGCATCAATCCCTTCTAGCTTGTAGGGTTTCTGCTGAGAAATCTGCTGTTAATCTATAATCTAAAGTTATAGTTATACTCTTAAAGGTGTAACTATAAAGGTTTTCCTTTATAGGTTAACTGGTGCTTCTGTCTCACAACTCTTAAGATTCTTTCCTTCATCCTAACGTTAGATAACCTGATGACAATGTGCCTAGGTAACGTTCTTTTTGTGATTAATTTCCCTGGTGTTCTTTGTGCTTCCTGTATTTGTATGTCTAGGTCTCTAGCAAGGCCATGGAAATTTTCCTCAATTATTCCCCCAAATATATTTTCCAAACTTTTAAAATTCTCTTCTTCCTTGGGAACACCAATTATTCTTAGGCTTGGTTGTTTAACAAAATCCCAGACTTCTTGGAGGCTTTGTTTGTATTTTCTGATTCTTTTTTCTTTCCTAGATTGGGTTAATTTGAAGACCTTGTCTTTGAGCTCTGGGTTTCTTTCTTCTACCTGTTCAATTCTATTGCTGAGACTTTCCAGAGCATTTTGCATTTCTATAAGTGTGTCCGTTGTTTCCTGAAGTTTTGATTGTTTTTATTTATGCTATCTAATTCCTTGAATATTTCTCCCCTTCACTTCTTGTATCATTTTTTGGATTTCCTTACACTGGGCTTTGCCTTTCTCTGGTGCTTCCCTGATTTGCTTAATAACTAACCTCCTGAATTCTTTATCAGGTAAGTCAGGGATTTGATGGTTTGGGTCCATTGCTGGTGAGCTAGTGTGATTTTTTTGGAGGATTTAAAGAACCTTGTTTTGTTTATTATCAGAGTTGGTTTTCTGGTTCCTTCTCATTTGGGTAGGCTCTGTCAGAGGAAATGTCTAGGGCTGAAGGCTGTTGTTCAGATTCTTTTGTCCCATGAGGTCTTCCCTTGCTGTAGTACTCTCCCCCTTTTCCTATGGATGTGGCTTCCTGTGAACCAAGCTGTAATGATTGTTTTCTCTCTTCTGGATCTAGCCACCCAGCAAGTCTATCAGGCTCCAGGCTGGTACTGAGGGTTGTCTCACAGAGTCCGGTGATATGAACTGTCTGTGGGTCTCTCAGCCATGGATACCAGCACCTGTTCTGGTGGAGGTGGCAGAAATGAACTCTGTGAGGGTTTTTAGCTTTGGTGGTTTAATGCACTATTTTTGTGCTGGTTGGCCTCCTGCCAGGACATGGCACTTTCTAGAGAGCATCAGCTGTGGTAGTATGAGGAGGAACAGGTGGGAGGCAGGGCCCTAGAACTCCCAAGAGTATATGCCCTTGTCTTCAGTTACCAGGTAGATAGGGAAGGACCACTAGGCAAGGGCGGGGCTAGGCATGTTTGAGTTCAGACTCTCCTTGGGTGGGTCTTGCTGTGGCTGCTGTGGGGGTTAGGAGTGAGGTTCCCAGGTCAATGGAGTTATGTTCCTAAGAGGATTATGACTGTCTCTACTGTGTCATGCAGGTTGTCAGGGAAGTGGGGGAAAGGCAGCAGTCACAGGTCTCACCCAGCTCCCATGCAATCCAAAAGACCAATCTCAGTCCCACTGTGCCCCCCAGCAACAGCACTGAATGTGTTTCCAGGCAGTGGGCAAGCAGGGCTGAGAGCTAGCCCCAGGCTACCTATCTCCCAGCTGCGAAGGCAAATAAGGCTTTTCTTCTTCCCCTGCCTGTGGTGTCTGCACACCAGATTCATACCCTCCCCGAGTTCTGGCCAAGAGGTCTCTCAATCAGTTCAAATTGTTACAAAGCCCAGCTGGAGATTTCTTTCTCCCTGTGGCCTTTTCCTAGTGCCTCTGGCCACCGTCCTGAAGGACCCCTGTGAGGTCAGGCAAAAACGGCTTGCTAGGGGACCCAGTAAACTCACAGGGATTTTTTCACTACTTCTTCTATCCCTGTATTTCGCTTGGCTCTCTAAATTGACTCAGTTCCAGGTAAGGTCAAAATCTTCTCCTGTTATCTAGGCCTACAGTTTCCCCAGTGGGGGGTGTGTGTTCAGGGGCAGACGATCTCCCTTTCCCAGTTCCACGGTTTGGGCACTCACAGTATTTGAGGTGTCTCCTGGGTCTTGTAGGAGCAATCTGCTTTCTTCAGGGGGTCTGTGGGTCCTCACAGGTTTCCTAATTTATTCCTGCAGTCATTCTGGAGCAAAAATTCACAGTGCGAGCCTCCATATGCTGCTCTGTCCGTCCAAGTTGGAACTGCAATCTGGTCCTACCTCCCATCCGCCATGATCCCCTCTTCTTGTCAATTACATTTAGTTGTGCTCTGATTTGGGCTATTTGTTTTCTTCTGCTAGCTTTGGGATTAGTTTGTTCTTGTTTTTTTAGTTCATGTGTGAGATATTTCTAGCTTCTTGATGTAGGCATTTAGTGCTATAAACTTTCCTCTTAAAACTGCCTTTGCTGCCTCCCAGATATTTTGGTATGTTGTGTCTCTGTTTCCATTTGTTTCAAAGAATGTTTTGATTTCTGCCTTAATTTTGTTGTTTACCCAGTAGTCATTCAAGAACAAGTTGTTCAGTTTCCATGTAATCATGTGGTTTTGAGAGTTCCTCTTGGTATTGATTTCTATTTTCATTCTACTGTGGTCTAAGAATATGCTTGTTATGATTTGATTTTTTTAATTTATTGAGATTTGCTTTATGGCTGAGCATGCGGTGGATCTTAGGGTATGTACCCTGTACAGGTGACAAGAACATATATTCTGTGGCTGTTGGGTGGAGTATTCTGCAGATGTCTATTAGGTCCAATTGGTCTAGTGTCAAATTTAAGTTCATAATTTCTTTGTTAGTTTTCTGCCTCAATGATCTGTCTAATGCTTTCAGTGGGGTGATGAAGTCCCTCATTATTATTGTGTGGCTGTCTGTCTTTTATTAGGTCAAGAAGTACTTATTTTATAATTCTAGGTGCTCCAATGTTGGGTGTGTATATATTGAGGATAGTTAAGTCTTTTTTCCCCCAATCTCTCACCTTCGGCTAAAAATTAAGTCTTCTTGTTGAATTGAACTCTTTATCATTATGTAATGCCCTTCTTTGTCCTTTTTCTTTCTTTCTTTCTTTTTTATTCTTTACTGTTGGTTTTAAGTCTATTTTATTGGATACAAGAGCAACAACCTTTGTCCTTTTTTGTTTTCTGTTGGTATGATGGATCTTTTTTCATCCCTTTACTTTGAGGCTATGGGTGTCATTACATGAGATGGATGTACTGAAGACAGCAGAAGGTTGGGTCTTTTTTTTTAATCCAACTTGCCACTCTGTGTCTTTTCAGGCGGGTATTTGTACCATTTACATTCAAGGTTAGTATTCACATGTGAGGTTTCATTCCTGTCATGGTATTGTCAGTTGGTTGCTTTATAGTCTCAATTGTGAAGTTGCTTTGTAGGAACTATGGACTACGTATTTATATGTGTTTCTGTGGTAGCAGGTTTCTTTGGTTTCCAAGTTTAGAACTCCCTTAAGCACGTCTTGTAAGGCCAGTTGATTGGTAACACATTCCCTTAGCAAATGCTTGTCTGGGAGAGACTTTATTTCACTTTCACTTATGAAGCTTAGTTTGGTGGGGTATGAAATTCTTAGTTGGAATTTCTTTTCTTTAAGAATGCTAAGAATAGGCTACCAATCTCCGGCTTGTAAAGTTTCTTTTAAGAAGTCTGCCATTAGCCTGATGAGGTTCGTTTTATACGTGATTTGATCCTTTTCTCTAGCTGCCATTAGGATTTTTTCTTGTGTTGATCTTAGAAAGTCTGATGACTATGTGCCTTGGGATGGTCATCTTGTATAGTATCTTACAGGGGTTCTCTGAATTTCTTGTATTCACATGTCAATCTCTTCAGCAAGACTGGGGAAATTTTTGTGGATTATATCCTCAAATATGTTTTCCAAGTTGTTCATTCTCTCTTCTTCTCTCTCAGGAATGCCAATGAATTGTAGGTTTGGTTGCTTTACTTAATACCATATTTCTTGGAAGTCTTCAAGCTCTGAAATTCTCTCCTCTGTGTGATCTAGTCTGTCATTAAGGCTTCCAACTACATTTTGAAATTCCTGTAGTGAACTTCTCAACTGTGGAAGTTCCATTTAGTTCTTTTTAAATACAGCTACATCATCTTTCATATCTTGGATCATTTTTCTGGCCTCCTTGGATTGGATTTCAACTTTCCCTTGGATCTTATTGAGCTTCTTTGCCATCCAGATTCTGAATTCAGTGTCCATAATTTCAGACATTTCAATGTGGTTAGGACCCACTGCTAGGGAGCTAATGCCATCCTTTAGAGGAAACAAAACACTCCGACTTTTTGCATTGCCTAAGTTCTTGAGCTGATTCCTTCTCACCTGAGGGAGCTGGCTTTTCTTTTTCTCTGTCAATTTGCTTTTGTTTGGATAGGGCTTTTTGTTTTTACATTCTTTTTTTCCCTTAAGGGTTGACTAGTGAATGTTGTATATAGTTGATTGGTTTTGTTTCTGAGTGCTTTCAGAGGGTCAAGGCTCTGTTCTAGGTTCTGAGGTTATGGATGGATTCCTGTGGTGCGTTTCAGAGGTATTGCATGGTGAAACAATGTATTTTTGTTTGGTGGTGCAATTTAGGTTGCAGTCTCGTAGATGGCGCTTCATAGTGACATCAGGGTCAGCAGATATACTCTTACTCAGCCAGACACCTCTTATTTTTCAGTGTGTATGTGGCAGTGCTCTGGGGAGGGGAGGCAGGGGCCAAGAGATAACTCCCTGTCCAAGTTTGTTTCCAGGCCTTGGGCCTTGGTGCTGTCCCCTTCAACTACTGGTGCTGTACCCATGTTTTCTTTGCCCAAAAGGGGGCTTTGGCGGGCTGTGCAACCCTCTCCCTTTATGGGTGGTCCCAGCTGAGAGGTCACCAGGAGATCTCTAACTCTTGGGGGGGCTCACTGCGCTTGTTAGAGTCAGAGCAGGTTGTGGGATATGACTACTAGTGGTCTGGTGTTGCAGTGGGTTGGGGTGAAGGACCCCTGGGCAGGGCAATGGTATCATGTGTATGCAAGTGGAAAAGTGCCTGTGGCCCAGGGTTTCCAGCCTGGCAGACAGTTGTGGGACCCACTCAGCTTGTGTTCCTCTGACCCAACAGGTCTTCCTCCAGTGTCTGCCCCAGGAGCATCCTGACTGACTAGACTTGTCCCAAGTCTTCTGCTCCTAGATCACCGAGCTGTTCAGATGATGTGGGCTGCAGGGCTCCCTGGGAAAGAAGCTGTGGCTATCAGGCTGCACCCTTCCCAGATGGGTCTTGTGAAGGGAGGGACACCCAGCTCCTATATTTGCACAAGAACGTGCACCAGCATAAGAATCTAAGTCACAATCTTCTTTTTGTTCTGATGCTGGGGGCTCTTCCTCCACTTGAGCTCAGGCCATAGATCTCAGCAAGATACTCGTGGGCCGTGTGCTTGAGTCCCAGGGAGTTGAAAGCAGGCCTGCAGATTTGTCTTCTGGCCCCTCGGGGTCAAGCAGTGGCTGCGCGGGGGGGTGCCAGACTGCTTCCAGGCCACCAGTGAAACGCTCAGGTAGGGAAGCAGGGGCTGCACTGTGGATATCCTCCTCTGGGGGTGGCCAGGCAGGCAATCTTGGGAGGGGCCAGTAGGTGAGGGGGCAGTCATCCTGGTCCTGCAGCAATGGCAGCTCCTGGCCAGTAGAGAGCAGGAACTGCAGAGCAAGATGGAGAGCCTTGGGGGATGGGCACCTATGGATGTGTTTTACTGCAGCTGGCATGTGGTGGCTCCCAGCAGGCTTCCCAGCTTCCTCCCTCTTCAACTATGGTATCTGTGTTGCCCCTCTATTGATTTTCAGTATTTTCTCTCAAAAGATCTGTTGATCATCAGTGTGATGATTTACTCAATATTTTGGTTCCTACTGGTGGGAGAGGCATTTGCCAGCTTTGTCTAATTGGCTGTCTTCCTTCCCTCTCTGGAATTCACCTTCTAATGACTGAACTCTGACTTTAGGAACAGTTTAGCCACTGATACCTCCCTAAACTCACTTATATTATTACAAATTAGGGAAATTGTAAATTAAAGCAACTGCATTCTGTTTATCTGTACGTTTTAACACCACTTTAGATGATCCATTTAAAAATATTAATATGAACAAAAGAGGCATTTTTATGAGACTGACTCGCTGCCTACTGTGCTAAGAAAGCACCGAAAGAGGCATTTCTTAAAATAAAACATTATCGATCCCTAATACTGAAATCACTTCAGGAAAAGGTGATGTATTTCCATTAAATGGATAATTGTGTTCAAAGAGATAATTTAAGAATTCTTCCTCAACACTGCTATTTTTATTGCTCTGAACTTCTGAACCACATTATCATTAGAGGATTAAAGTGTGTTACAGAAATCTCATCACTTTCTGTCTGCAAATATTCTGGGAGATGTAACTCCTACGATTCCGATATCTACCTTAGAATAGAAAACTAAGAATAACTTGGTTCTATAAAAGAGAAGAGTATTTAGCAGAAATATGTCTTACCTGTAAAAATTATTTTACAAAGTTTTACTTGTCTGCCATAGGAGACTTCAGAATAAGAATATAAGACATAGTAAGTTTTCTGTACTTCAAGCAATTTAAAAAATTTGAATATTTCCATAGAACTTGTTGAACTACTTTACCTTTTCTTCCATACAATGAAGAACTTACTGTTACTATTTCCAAAATAACCAATATATAAAGTTGTATTTTGAAAATCATATTCTAGAAATTTTCTTGAGACTCTTCAGGTAAGTGTTACTAACTATGGGATAGTTATTGAGTATGAATCCATATATAGACCACATGAGTACTATACAGTAAAGAGAGATTTGTACATTTGTTGAAAAATTTCTATATTAACCAATCATAACCAAACCACTCAACACTGGTATTCAAACATTGTGTGTTCAAATTATGAACAACATGATTTAAATGTGAAAGAAAACACAAATGGTTATGGTTGTCCCATTGTGATTTAATGTTTACTCTATTAAAAATAATTTTGTAAATTAGTATTCATTCTATGAAAAAGTCTTAATCATAATGTCCAAATAAAAATAATTTTTAAATTTATTATCCAGTTATTTAAAGACAGGCTCTTCAAATTACATCTGATCTCTCTGTATCTCTTTCTCAATGGCCTCAGTTGGGCTTGTGCTAACATGAGGTATCAACAGACAAAAAGTAAAATTTTACGTGTTAAGACAGAAGGAATTGACACGTAAGCAGAACTTTTCTCATGGGAATCTTGAGCTCAGCCTTGTAATACTGATTAGAGAAATGCATACCCCAGACTGCCACATGCCAGCTCCTTACTTATACACAATAACAAATGGGAAACTGGGAAGAATGTACACCAAGATTTAATGAAACAATAAAATAATCTATTCTTGGTACTTAGGCATAATTTATCTTTTCACAGAAAGAAATTAGGCAAATTTTACTAGATTAAGCTGATAATTACAGTTAAACCATGGCAAAATCATACCAAATACAAAAAATAAAACCTGTATAGCAGCAAAAGAAAAAAATTTCAAGCAATTCTATCATTTCTTAAAGACTACCAACGTTGATAAACCCATGAGGAAAGAAACATGCATGTGCTTTAATGCATATACAGTTTACATAAGCTAATCTTTACCTTTTGTTTCCCTTATATTTAAAAAAGATTTTTATTCTGATTACATGTTGTATGGGTGAAAGTTCAAGAATCACCATTTTGTGATATTATTTTGGTTCCAGAATTTGCATGTGATAATTACTACTTCTATGAATAAAAGATTTTAAACACAATGCATGGACTAGAGTACTTCTTAAATTGTGTGTATAAAATGCTTGTTCTTGCAGTATATTCTTAAAATGACAAAAACAGCAAAAACATGGCATGAATGTCCCACATCCACAGCATTGTATGGTTTGCTGCTGAGCTGTAGAACCTCTTTCATACAACATTCCAATCAGTTCCTAGTAATCAGTTAATTGACATGTAAGATAAAAATACACTTGTCATTCTTCCAAAGGACTATAATAACAATGTTATAATTTCTAATATCAGCATGAATCATTAATTGGATTTTATAAGAGAAAATGCCAATTCACAGATAATTTCAGGAACAGCAACTGTATAGTTACACAGGTATTCTAATCAAGTATAAAGATACATCCTTAAAAAACAATTTATACATTTTATAAAACAAATTATGCTTTCTGTTTTATTTTTCATTGTGTATAAATCACTGCCAAAGTAAGGAAGGTCAGAATTCATGATTTATCATTTACATGCTAAGAATAATAAACAGGCTTTTCTAAAGGCAAACCTAAGGTTCAATGAAAATAAAGGCTTTTCTAACAATTAAAGATAGCTATTAGGTAGAATGGAGGAATGGACCACCTTGCAAAGCAGCAAATGAGCTTATTATCCATGAAACTTTTATTTGAATGCAAAATGATCATCTGATTAGGATGCAGGAGTACAGAGTACAGCTCTGAGTGAGAAATTGGATGAGATGACTTCCAAAGTCACTTCCAACCTTAATATACTGTGACTCCGAGGCACTTCCAACCCTAACATACTGTGACTCTCTTATACCTTCTATTATATACTCCAGATATATGAGCAAATATTTAAAAAATTATATTCTCAACAAAACTTAATATTACTTACCTCTGCAACCTTGAGAAATTCAGACACTCGTGTCATTCTAGTTAGAAATCGTTTGTAAATTTCTAGAGCGTCTTTACATTGTCCTTTCTTCATTTCAAAAAACTTTTCTAGAAAAGATAAAGAGAGAAGCAATTTGAAAAGAGTATTCTATTCTATTTTTTTCTAAGCTCATGTTAAGATTACTACTTAAAACTTAATGTTTGAATCAAAACACTTGGTAGTAAAACTTATATGAGGCATTAAGGCACCTAAACAAAGGGAACCTGAATAGATTAAGAAAAATGTTATGTTCCAAGATAATCATCTGTCTCAAATAAAACAATTTAAATAATGAAAACAGAACTAAAGTAGAAGAATATATAAATTGCCACGACTGGCTAAATTCATGTTCCATATATCCCAATATCCTGTCTTGGAAAATAGCAGCAAATTCTTACGATGATAATCTCAAAATTTATGACTGCATTCTACAGAATCCTTATTTTCTTATTAGCTCACTATAAACTAATAATCTATAAATTATAAGGCAATAATCAATAAACCTTCCTGAATTAAATAATTCTTTATGTTTTCTACACTAAGTTGATATTTGCTTTTATTGGTCATAAATTCTTTCTTTCAAACATTATGATGTGGCTCTTTTAGACGGTAGAGTTTTGTGAAAAAATTTGTTTTACTATATCCTTAATGACTTTCTAGTCTATTTATGTTCTCTTTCTCAACTTTTAGCTTTCTAAACAGAAAAACGGAAGCTTATTTTGCTCTTCTCTTTCACACATTCAAGACTAGAATTCAGTCATTAGGGAACTACAGCTCCATTACACTTGCAATATGAGAGTATAATTTTTCCATACATGCTTTGAAGAAAACCAGTACTTCATCAGTGTTTAAATCAGTTATTCATTGATCATTCAGTCAATAATTATTGACACTGCAGATGGAGACACAGCAGGCCATGTCTGTCTACAGTAGTTCCCAGGCAACTCTGGATTATACCTGATGGCCTAGCATCTTCTTTATAAGTTCATTATTTTATATTTACACATGGTTTAACATATGCTATTTTAATATTCTCTCATACTTGACAGTTATTTCATTCAGCATGTAATTTTACTTTCTTAGGGAAAGTTTAATGATATATAATTACACAAACATTGGCTTCTTTCACTTAGTAATATGCATTTAAGATTCCTTCATGCCTTTTCATGGATTGATAGCGCATTTTCTTTCAGCACTGAATAATATCTGCATATCTTTGTTGGTGAGGTATCACCAACAATACTCAGAAGTATTTTTAATTTTCTTAAGGAAAGTTTAATAATATATAATTACACAAAGAACTAATTATCAAGAGCAGTTACTCATTACCTTCTGTTGACAGTCTTTGGGTAATTTTGCTTTTTACATGGACCTCCCCTGTAGGGTATTTAAGGGAAGCAAAAAGATCAAGAAAACAAACACACACTGTTTTCTACTTGCTAGGAGTTTAGAGAAAAGAGAGTCTTTTAAAAAATGACCAAATCTAAGGATACTTTATTTATTCACTCTGTCCCATTTTCTAATGCAATGGATAAACTCATGGTGCTATAAGAGGAAAGTCTTTTCTTGTTAAGAAATTTGAAAATAAGGATTTACTCGGGCAAAACATACTTTTTGTTCTCTCTTTTTACAACAATCTTCATATAAATAATTTCTTTCAAATATCCAAATTACTTCTCTTTAGTATAACCTGAGTTTATATCTTTGCATCTGATCTTCAGCAATAATACAAAAAGAAAAATCAAATGGAATATCTCAATTTCCTTTTAGAACCAGTGACAAAAATTTTAACCAATTTTTTTTCTGTCTCCTTTGGATACTTTTAAAATTGTTTATATCCTTCATGATAATTTAGGACTCAGCAATAAAAAGCACTCGATCATTGTGGATTTAGGTTATAATCTCATAATTGTTTCTATAATAGTAGCATTGACACAGAAAGGCAACATGTTCTATTTCACTGACACAGGCACAGCTATGAGGCTTCCGTGTCCAGACCAATGCAGGGCCTAGGGAAACCAACACTTTTACAGAGGGGATTGGTCATCCAAAAATGAGCCTCTACCTTTCCTTCGCAGTAAAGATAACATATGTTAATTTTCAATATTTGAAATGATCAAATTTCATGTTTGTAACATGAACCTTTGTAAAGCTGTGATAAATTACCCTTGTCATACTGTATTAACTTTTGAAGGATAATTGTGCTAGGAAAGAAACTAAATGAAAAAAATTATCATCTCTGAGAGACAAACTGAGTGTTTCTACATAAGCTATTACTGATAACCATTAGTCAGGGAGACAGCTTAGTTACAAGTCAGAGTTTCATTATAGCAGTAAAGCATTTGTGAAGATTTATAGCACGAATATTGATTCCAACATTAGGTGTAAAGTATTGGTCATGAAGTCCTTGATTAAAATTAACCCACAACATATTCATAAGGTTAACTCCTAGCACTATCAGGTAAACAAGTGAAAAACACACCTGCCTCAAAATTTATCAAATTTGGTGAATATGCCAAAATGTGTGAATTCAAAATGCTAGTCTGAGCATCTGGGAGTGGTTCTAATACAATGATTCCCATACTAAAGTCCCCAAACCACCAGGAACAGCATGTCTTTGGCCCTTATTAGGAATGCAAATTCTCAGGCCCCACCTCAGACCTACTGAATTAGAAACTCTGGGTTACAGGGTCAGCAACCTGAGCTTTAACAAGTTCTCCAGATATTCTTGAGGAAAGTCCTTGAACACTGCTTAAAGTACTTTTTCCTTGTCTTTTGCATAATGGACCTTTACCATAGTGACTATGTATAGGGGAAAGGGATATATCCTGACTTTTTTTTTTTTTTTAGAAAAATACTTTTTTAAAGAGTAGTTTTAGGTTCACAACAAAATTAAACGAAAGTTACAGAGATTTCCCATATTCTAAACATGCATAGCCTCCCCCATTATCAACACCTCCAAAAAGAGTGCCATATTAGTTACAACTGATGAACCTACATTGAATGTCATTATCACCCCAAGTCCATAGCATTCCTTACTGTTCACTCTTGGTGTTGTACATTGTATGGGTTTGGACAAATGTATAATGACATGAATCTGCCATTTTAGTATCATACAGCGTATTTTCACTGTCCTAAAAATCTGGCCAGGCATGGTGGCTCATGCCTATAATCTCAGTACTGTGGGAGGCTGAGGCAGGAAGATTACTTGAACCCAGGAGTTTGAGACCAGCCTGGGCAACAAGGCAAGGCCCTATGTCTACAAAAAAAAAAAAAAAAAAATTCAAAAATTAGCCAGGAGAGGTGGTACATGCCTGTAATCCCAGCTACTCGGGAGGCTGAGGCAGGAGGATCACTTGAGTCCAGGCGGTCAAGGCTGCAGTGAGCTGTGTTCATGCCACTGCACTCCAGTCTGGTAGACAAAATGAGACCTCCACTAAACACAATGATCTTTTTTATTGACTTCATAGCTTTGCCTTTTGTAGAATGACAGAGAGCTGAAAACATGCCTTTTCAGACTGGCTTCTTTCACTTAGTAATATGCATTTAAGGTTCCTTCACGCCTTTTCATGGATTGATAGCACATTTCCTTTTAGCACTGAATAATATCTGCATATCTTTGTTGGTGAGGTATCAGAGTTTTCAGTCCATTTTTAATTGGGTTGTTTGCTTTATTATTTTTTAATTCTAACAGTTCTTTGTATATTTTGGACAACAGTCCTTTATTAGATGTGGTTTTCACAAATATTGTCTTCCAGTGTGTGGCACATCTTACCCTTTTCTTGACACTGTCTTTCATGGAGCAGAAATTTTTAATTTTAATAAAGTCCAGCTTATCAATTATTTCTTTCATGGATCATGCCTCTGGTGTTGTATCTAAAATGTCACCACCATATCCAAGGTCATTTAGGTTTTTTCCTATGTTACCTTCTAGGATGTTTATAGGTTTGCATTTTACATTGAGGTCTATGATCCATTTTGAATTAATATTTGTAAAGGGTATAAGGTCTGTGTCCAGATTAATTTTTTTGGTGTATGAATGTCCAGTTGTTCCAGCACCATTTGTTCAAAAGATTGTTTTTGCTTCTTTATTATAGATCAGGTTATATTAATGTGGGTTCATTTCTGGGCTCTCTATTCTGTTCCACTGATCTATTTGTCTATTCTTTTGCCAATACCACAATATCTTGATTACTGTAGCATTATAGTAGGTTTTAAAGTGGAATAGGTCAGTCATTCAATTTTGTTCTTCTTCAACAATATTGTGTTGGCTATTCTGGGTCTTTTGCCTTATTAGAATCAGTTTGTCAATATCCACAAAGTTACTTGCTGAAATACTGAAAACTATTGTAATAAATCTATAGATCATGTTGGAAAGAACTGACATATTCACAATATTGAACATTCTTATCCATGAACATGGAACATCTCTCCATTTATTAGTTGTTTGATTTCTTTCACAAGAGTTTTATAGTTTTCCTCATATAGATCTTACAGACATTTCATATAGATCTTACAGAAATACCTAAGTGTTTCATTTTAGGGAGTGTTGATGTTAATGGCATTGTGTTTTTAATTTCAAATTCTGCTTGTTCATTGCTAGTATATCAGAAAGCAACTGACTTTTGTACATTAACCATTTTTCTAGCAACCTTGCTATAATTGCTTATTAGTTCCAGGAGTTTTTTTTTGTTGATTCTTTCGGATTTTCTACAATACATGGTCATATAATCTGGGAACAAAGAAGTCTTATTGCTCCATCCCAAATCTGTATACCTCTCATCTCCGTTTCTTGTCTTACTGCATTAGCTAGAACTTCCAGTATGATGGTGAAAAGCAGTGGTGAGAGGGGACACTTTGCCTTCCTCCTGATCTTACTGGGAAAGCTTCTAGCTTTTCCACCATTAAATATGATGTTAGCTATTAAGTTTTTGTCCTATTCTTTATCAAGTTGATGAAGTTCCCCCTCTATTCCTAGGTTGCTGATAATTTTTATCACAAATGGCTGTTGGATTTCATCAAATTCTTTTCTTGTATCTGTTGACATGATCATATGATTTTTCTCTTTTAGCTTTTTGATGTCGCAGATTACATTAATTGATTTTCAAATGTTGAACCAGCTTTGCATACCTCGGTAAATCCCCTTGGTCCTGGTTTATAATTCTTTTTATACATTGTTGGATTTAATTTGCTAATATTTTGTTGAGGATTTTTCAACTATATTCATGAGAGATACTGGTCTGTAATTTCCTTTTCTTTTTTAATTTTAAATAAAATTTACTGAGCTATTATTTACATAGAATATATTACATTCATTTAAGGTGCAGATTTTATGTGTATTGGCACTTATATGCAACATCAATTACAGTCACAAGTAAGGTACATGTCAGTCCATTTTCTGCTGCTATCATGGAATACCACACACTAGATAATTTGTAAAGAAAGATTTATTTGGCTCACAGTTCTTGTGGCTGGAAGTCCAAGATCAAGGGGCTGTATCTGATAAGGGCCTTCTTGCTGCATCATAACATGACAGAAGGTATCACATGGTGAGAGAGTGCATGCCTGAGAAAAGTCACCTCTTAAAAGTTTCACCTCTTAATATCACCACAATGCCAATTAAATTCCAATATGAATTTTGGAGGGGGCATTCAAACCACAGCAGTACAGAACATTTTTATTACTCCCAAAAGATTTCTTGTGTTTCTTTGTAGTTCATTCCTTCCTCCACTCTGAACCATGGGTAACCACTGGTCTACTTTCTGTCACTGTAAGTTAGTTTGCATTTTCTAAAATTTTATGTAAATAGCCATACAGCATGCACTCTCTTTTCTTTGGTTTCTTTCAACCTAATGATTTTGAAATTCATTTATGTTATTACAAAAATGTAATGGTTCATTCCTTTTTATTATTGAGTAGCACTGTATAATATATATACATCTTATTTTGTTTATGTACCTATTAATGAATATTTAGTTTATGTTTTTTTCTATTATGAACATTTTTGAACATTCATGTGCTAGTCTTTGTATGGACACTGGTTTTTATTTCTCTTGGGTAAATCCAGGATATGATCTTAGTGGGTCGTAAGTTAGGTGTATGTTCAACTTTTTAAGTAAAACAGTAAATGTAAAATGGTAAAATCATTTGACGTTTTACCATTTTACATTCCTATCAGATGTGTATAGGAGTTCCAGTTACTATACATCCTCACTAATACTTGATACCATCAGTAGTTTTAATTTTAGTGAGTCTAGTAGGTCCAAGAGGTATCTTACTGTGATTTAGTTCCTCAGTAACCAATGACATTGAGAATTTTTTTATATCTTTATTAGCCATTTAATATCTTCTTTCATAAAGTGTCTGTTCAAATCTTTTGTACATTATAAAAATTGAGTTGTCTTCATTACTGAGTTCTTTATATGTTCTTGATAGGCATCCCTAAAACATAAATACATGTACTTTCTTCTCCTCTGTGACTTGTATTTTCATTCTTAATGATGTCTTTCGAATAGCATGAGTAATTTTGATGAAGTCCAACTTGTTAACGTTCTCTTTAAAGTTCACATTTTCTGTATTTTAATTTTTTTTGCAGTTTTTATATACTTTTAATGAGCTAGAAAATGCATACTATAAATAGAATATAAAATGATTTTATACAGATAAAGCATTAAAAAATCACAAATTCTATATTTGGTTATCCACAGTCTATAAAATAATACTCCCAAATTACATAGTTTTTTTTAATTATTATTATACTTTAAGTTCTAGGGTACATGTGCACAACGTGCAGGTTTGCTACATATGTATACATGTGCCATGTTGGTGTGCTGCACCCATTAACTCGTCATTTACATTAGGTATATCTCCTAATGCTATCCTTCCCCCCTCCCCCGCCTCCCCACAATAGGCCCTGGTGTGTGATGTTCCCCTTCCTGTGTCCAAGTGATCTCATTCTTCAGTTCCCACCTAAGAGTGAGAACATGCAGTGTTTGGTTTTCTGTTCTTGCGACAGTTGGTTGAGAATGATGGTTTCCAGTTGCATCCATATCCCTAAAAAGGACACAAACTCATCCTTTTTTATGGCTGCATAGTATTCCATGGTGTATATATGCCACATTTTCTTAATCCAGTCTGTCATTGATGGACATTTGGGTTGGTTCCAAGTCTTTGCTATCGTGAATAGTGCCGCAATAAACACACGTGAGCATGTGTCTTTGTAGCAGCATGATTTATAATCCTTTGGGTACACACCCAGTAATGGGATGGCTGGGTCAAATGGTATTTCTAGTTCTAGATCCTTGAGGAATCGCCACACTGTTTTCCACAATGGTTGAACTAGTTTACAGTCCCACCAACAGTGTAAAAGTGTTCCTGTTTCTTCACATCCTCTCCAGCACCTGTTGTTTCCTGATTTTTTAATGATTGCGATTCTAACTGGTGTGAGATCATATCTCATTGTGGTTTTGATTTGCATTTCTCTGATGGTGAGTGATGATGAACATTTTCTCATGTGTCTGTTGGCTGTATGAATGTCTTCTCTTGAGAAGTGTCTGCTCATATTCTTTGCTCACTTTTTGATGGGGTTATTTGTTTTTTCCTTGTAAATTTGTTTGAGTTCTTTGTAGGTTCTGGATATTAGCCCTTTGTCAGATGAATAGATTGCAAAAAAAAATTTTCCCATTCTGTAGGTTGCCTGTTCATTCTGATGGTAGTTTCTTTTGCTGTGCAGAAGTTCTCTAGTGTAATTAGATCCCATTGGTCAATTTTGGCTTTTGTTGCCATTGCTTTTGGTGTTTTAGACATGAAGTCCTTGCCCATGCCTATGTCCTGAATGGTATTA
>NW_012116955.1:593020-595804 GCF_000951035.1 Colobus angolensis palliatus
TTGATTATGGTGGATAAGCTTTTTGATGTGCTGCTGGATTTGGTTTGCCAGTATTTTGTTGAGGATTTTTGCATCGATGTTCATCAGGGATATTTGTCTAAAATTCTCTTTTTTTTGTTGTGTCTCTGCCAGGCTTTGGTATCAGGATGATGTCGGCCTCATAATTCTGTATTTAAATTAAGAAATCTTTGCCTAGTCCTTGTTTTCTTCTAGAAGCTTTATAGTTTTAACCTTTATATTTAGGCCAATAATTCTTTTGATTTTACCTCTAGGCCTGGCTGTGAGGCATATTATCTACTACTGAATAACAAATTACTCCAAAACTTAGCAGTTAAAGCAACAAATAAATTTCTGGTCTCACACAGCTTGTAAGTCATGAATTTGGAAGTGGCCTAGCTGGATGGGTCGGGTTCAGGACCTCATCAGGTTATAGTCAAACTGTTGGCCGTGCCTGTAGCCCTCAGTGGTCTGGGGCCAAAGGTTCTGCTTGCAGGGTGGCTTACTCACATACCTGTTGACAGAAGGTCTCAGCTTCTTGCTGTATGGAACTCTCTACAAGGCTGTCTGGTGTCCTCACAACTTTACTCCTGGCTTTCTCTAGAGCAAATGATCTAAGCAAGAACTAGTGAGGAAGAAATCAAGGTGTTTCTTATAACTTAGTATCAAAATGTCACACCATTGCTTCAGCTTCATTCTATTCATTAGAAGTCTGTCTCTAAGTCCATCTCACGTTGAAGGTGATAGGAGTTGATTTATATCTTTTTTTTTTTTTTTTTTTTTGCTGGAGTCTCCCTTTGTTGCCCAGGCTGGAGTGCAGTAGTATAATCTTGGCTCACTGCAACCTTCACCTCCCAGTGCAAGTGATTCTCCTGCCTTAGCCTCTCTAGTAGCTGGGACTATAGGCATGTGCCACCGTGCCTGGTTGTTTTTTTTTTTTTTTTTGTATTTTTAGTAGAGATGGGGTTTCGCCATGTTGGCCAGGCTGGTCTCAAATTCCTGACCTCAAGTGATCTGCCCACCTCGGCCTCCCAAAGTGTTGGGATTACAGGCGTGAGCCACCACGCCCAGCCAATTCATACCTTTTTAGCGGATGAATATCAAAGAATTTGTAGGCATATTGTGAACAACTAATTGAGATAAAGTTCAAAGTTCATTTCCTTCCCATGTGGATATCCAGTTGTTCTACTCTAATTTGTTGAAAAGATTTTTTTACCCCATAGCTGGCATTATGAGTTCTACTTTCTTTTCCAGATGAATACTATTCATGGTTATATTTCAAAAGCAAACTGAATTTTTTAGAAGTTAAGCCTACAGCAAAAGATTATTAAAATACATAAATGAAAAATTCAAATGATGGTATTAATTCTAATAATGTACTTTCTGTAAGTCTGCATTTTCAATTTTCAATTGCAATAGTTAATACAATCTTCGGACATTAATGTCAGAAGACATCTAAGACATTAGCTAATTTACCTCAGTTGTTTTATAAATATTGAAGCAGAAGTGTTAGGAAACTAAATTAATGGTTCAGGATATAATACAAGATACAGGCAGATCTGAGAATATTAGCTATTTAATAGCCTGGCTTGGTAATCTAACAGTCAAATTAATTTTTTTTTTGAGATGGAGTCTTGCTCTGTTGCTCAGGCTGGAGTGCAATGGCACAATCTCAGCTCACTGCAACCTCCACCTCCTGGTTCAAGCAAATCTCCTGCTTCAGCCTCCTGAGTAGCTGGGATTACAGGTGCCTGTCACCACATCCAGCTAATTTTTGTATTTTTAGTAGAGATGAGGTTTCACCATCTTGGCCAGGCTGGTCTCAAACTCCTGACTTCAAGTGATCTGCCCCCCCCTTGGCATCCCAAAGTGCTGGGATTACAGGTGTGAGCCATTGTGCCCAGCCACTTTCCTTTTCTTGTAATGTCTTTGGTTTTGAAGTTAAGGCAATGCTGGCCTCATAAAAAGAGTTAAGAAGAATCTTCTCTATTTCTATCTTCTGGAAGAGACTGTAAAGTGTTGGTATAATTTCTCACTTAAGTGCTTCGTAGAATTCACCAGTAAACCCACGTGGGCCTGATTTTTTTTGTTTTCAAAGGTTATTATTGACTAAGTATCTTTGATAGAGGCCTATCCAGGTTGTCTATTTCTTCTTGTGTGAGTTTAGATAGATTGTACCTTTCAAGGAGTTGGTCCATTTCATTTAGTTATCAAATTTGTGAGCACATAGTTGTTCATAATATTCTCTTATCTTTTTAATGTCCATAAGATCTGTAGTGGTCTCCTCTCTTTAATTTCTATTATTAGTAATTTGTGTCCTTTTTTTTCCTTAGTCTGGCTAGAGACTTATTGATTTTATTGATCTTTTCAAAGAACCAACTTTTGGTTTCATCATTTTTTTCTATTGATTTCCTGTTTTCAATTTCATTGATTTACATTCTAATTCTTTTTTTTTTTTCTTGTTTCCAAAGAATATTTAATGATATAGGAAAATACTCACAACATAACAGTTGATAGTATTGATAAGAGAAGTAGAAATATGGGTGTGCAAAATAATAGGTGATTATACATGTCACAGCCTGACAATAATGGTCTTGAGGTTACAGGAATATGCATGATTTGTATTTTATTCATTTCACAGTTTTTATATTTTCCAAATTTTTAAAAGACAATATATATTTTATAAGAAAAGAGTTGCGGCCGGGCGCGGTGGCTCAAGCCTGTAATCCCAGCACTTTGGGAGGCCGAGACGGGCGGATCACGAGGTCAGGAGATCGAGACCATCCT
>NW_012116955.1:601969-617241 GCF_000951035.1 Colobus angolensis palliatus
TGACCCCAGTACCTCAGTTGAAAATGCAGAAATCACCGGTCTTCTGTGTCCTTCGCGCTGGGAGTTGGAGACAGGAGCTGTTCCTATTCGGCCATCTTGCTCCGCCCCTACATTCTAATTCTTACTATTTCTTTTCTTCCATTTACTTTGAATAATTTTCTCTTCTTTTTCTTGTTTCCCAAGGTGGAAGCTTAGGTGACTGATTTTAGATCTTTCTTCTAGTGTATGCATCCAATACTATAAGTTTCCCTATAAGCACTGCTTTCAATTCACCCTACACATTTTGATAAGGTATATTTTCAGTGTCATTCAGTTCAAAATATTCTTAGATTTCTCTTGAGCTTTCTTCTTTGACTCATGTGTTATTTAGAAGTGTGTTTAATCTCCACCTATTTTGAGATGTTCCAGTTATTTTTGTTATTATTTTTAGTTTAATTCCACTGTGGTCTGAGAGCAGATGGTTGTATGATTTCTATTAGTTTAAATTTGTCAAGAATCATTTTATGGTTCAAATTGTGGTCTCTATTGGTGAATGTTCCATGTAAGATTGAGAAGAATGTGCATTCTTCTGTTTTTAGATCAGTAGTCCATATGGATATATGTCCATTATATCCAGTTAATGGTATTGTTGAGTTCACCTTCATCCCTACTGATTTTCTGCCTGCTGAATCTGTCCATTACTGATAGAGGGATGTTGAAGATCCAACTCTACCAGTAGATTTATCTATTTCTCCTTGCAGTTCTAGCAGTTTTTGCCACACATACTTGTTGATTGTCTGCTGTTAGGTGCATACACATTAAGGACTGTTGCGTCTGTTTGAAAAATTGACCCCTTTATCATTATGTAATGTCCTTCTTTATCTTTGATAACTGTCCTTGCTTTGAAGTCTGCCATGTCTGGAAATTAATATAACTACTCTTGCTTTATTTTGATTAGTGTTAGCACGGTATATTTTTCTCCATCTCTCTACTCTTAATTTATGTGTGTCTTTATATTTAAAGTTGATTTCCTATAGACAACCTATAGTTGGGTCTTGTTTTTAGATCTACTCTGGTAATCTCTGTCTTAATTGATGCATTTAGACTACTGAAGTTAAAGTGATTTTTGGTATAGTTGGATTAGTATCTACCATATTTGTTACTATTTTCTATTTGCTGCCTTTGTTTTTTGTTACTATTTTTGTCTTCCACTCTTTTTCTACCCTTTGTGGTTTTAAATGAGCATTTTATAAGATTCCGTTTTCTCTCCTTTCTTAGCATATCAATTACACTTCTTTTTTACTTTTTTAGTGGTCGCCATAGAGTTTGCTATGTACATTTACAACTAATCCATGGCCACTTTCAAATGACACCATAGTGCTTCACTGATAGTGTATCTTACAATAACAAAACATCCAAATTCCTCCCTACTATCCCTTGTATTATTGCTGTCATTCATTTCACCTATATATAAGCATATATGTATATACTTTATATAAATACATAAACATATATTATTGCTATTATTATTTTGAACAAACTGTTGTCTGTCAGAACAACTAAGAATAAGGGAAATAAAAGTTTTACCTTCACTCACTCTTCTTTTGATATTCTTCCTTTCTTTATGTAGACCCAAGTTTCTGACCCATATGATTTTCCTTCTCCCTACAGAACTTCTTTCAGCATTTTTTGCAAATGCAGATCTACTGGCAATAAATTCTTTCCAGTTGTGTTTGACTGAGAAAGTCTTTATTTATCTTTCACTTTTAAAGGACTATTTCACATGGTAAAGAATTCTAAGTTAAGTGGGTTGTCTCAACACTGAACATTTCACTCCATTCCCTTCTTGTTTGCATGGTTTGTGAGGTGAAGTCACACATAATTCTTATTTTTTTCTCCTCCATAGACAAAGTGATTTTTCCCTCTGGCTTTTTCATAATTTATTTCTTCATCTTTGATTTTCAATAGTTTGAAAATTATATGCCTCAAGGTAGTTTTGGGGGCATTTATTCTACTTGGTGTTCTCTGAGCTTCCTGGATATGTGGTTTGATGTCTGACATAAATTTGGGAAAATTCTCTGTCATTATTATTTCAAATATTTCATTCCTTTCTCTCTTTTCATTCTGGTATTCCATTATACATATATGACACCTTTTGTTGTTGTCGTGACGTTTTGTTTTGTTTTTAGTTGTTTGTGTTGTCCCACAGTCTTATTCTGTTCTGACGTTTTTGTTTTGTTTTTAGTCTTGTTCTCTTTGCTCTGTAGTTTTGGAGGTTTCTATTGATTTGTCTGCAAGCTTAAAAATTATTTCCGCAGCCATGTCCTGTTTGCTAATAATCCCACCGTGGTTTTGATCTCTAGTACTTCTTTTTAGTTCTTTTTTAGGATTTCCATCTCTCTGCTTACATTGCCTATCTGTTTTTGCATGCTGCCTATTTTAGCCATTGGAGCCCTGAGCCTATTAATCATAATTGCTTTAAATTCCCAGTCTGATCATTCCTTCATTCCTGCCATGTCAGGTTCTGATGCTTGCTTTGTCTTTTTGAATGTTTTTTTGTCATTTACTATGACTTGTAATTTTTTCTCGATAGCTGTACATGATGTACGAAGTAAAAGGAACTGCTGTAAATGGGTCTTTATTAATGTGGTGTTACGGTGTGGGGAGGTCAAGTGTTCCACAGTCCTGTGTTTAGGTCTCACTTTTTAGTGAGTCTATGCCTCTGGATTGTGAACTTCACAAATGCTTCTTGGTTTTCCCTCTTGGACAAGATAGATGTAGTGGGCTAGAGTTGGGCACTTGTCCAGTTAGGCTCTGATTAAATCTCAGCACATCAGGTGAGGCTCTGGTTAAGTAGTTCCTCCTTCTTAAGAATAAGAGTGCTCTGGTGTATTTCAAAATGGTTCCTTTTCTTCTCTCCATTCTGGAAGCACAAGCAGATTTTTCCCTAATATTTACTATAGGAGCCTAGTTCAGCTCCTGGAGGTAAAACAAAAGTGGTGCTCCCTATAACGGGGTTCCCTAGGAGTTTTTAACTCTCAGACTTGGCCACATGGAGCCTCCAACAATTCATCAATTACAGTTCAAATCTTCCTACTTCAACACTAGTTCCTATGGCAGTTTCCATTCATGAGTCTCTGTTCCAGTAATCCATGACTCCTTGTATTTGCCTGTCTCCCCAATCTTGGGGGCAGAGATTTTCCCTATGTCTTCACCTCTCTTGTGGATCCCAGAAGAGCTATTGATTTTTCAGTCTGTTCAGTTTTGTACTTATTTTTAGGACAAAGTTGTGACTTCTAAGCTCCTTCCATGTGGAACCAGAAACCAGAAGTCAGATTTATCTACCCAGACTTTTCAGGGACACTGACTCTAAGCTCATTCTACTCCTTGGGGACCCATAATGTCACTATATGTTCTAGCTGTCTGAGTGGAGGCTTTATGGGGATTAAGTTATAAAAGGAAATTAGATCCAGTGACTGCACAAAACTATCTGTGGTTATATCCTCAGTTTTCTGAATGCATAGTTTGAGTAGATATACTTTAAAACTAGCAGAATCTGCACTGTTTTTCTGATTTCTGCAAAGATACAGGGGTAGAAATTCCATCACATCCTCAGTATACTTGCATATTTGTTTTATGAAAAGATGTATGTATTTGAGAGGTTAACAGTAGATTATAAACTTAATCAGGTGATAACTGCTAATGTGCAGGTTTCCAGATACATCCTCATTTACCAGAAGAAAATCAACACAGCTCCTGGTACCTCATAGGTAGTTACAGAACTAGGTAATGCTTTTATCTCTACCTCAATAAGCAGAAACCGCTGGAAGCAGTTTTCTGTCATCTAGCAGAGATGCCATTAAAGCCTCACTGTCTTATTTCAGGGATATCAACCTCTTTGGCTGTCATACTCCCATAGGATATCATTTCGATGACATAAGGCTGAATGTATGTAGTGGGCAAGAACTGAAGGTATCTTAGCTGCCTTGATAAGTCACATGCATGTCACAGTATGGGAGACAGAATCCATGAAAATTCAGAGACCAGCCACCTCAATGAAGTTTCTAAGGGCCCCGAAGTCTGCGCATTTCAGAGAAATTCCTTCCATGTAAAAGAGAAATGTTGTACCTTGCACTCTTTGTAACCAAAAAGGGGCAGAAGTCTGCTATGCTGCTTTGGTGGCGACATAGAGGACATGTGTATGTGCTGCAAAGCATTCGGTATAGTGTCACATATGAGTCAGGCCCAGATTAAGGGAAGACTCTGCAACTTCTCCAAACTGATGCCACGTGGGGCTCTGTTTCAGCAGATCTAAAGGTACTCGAAGCATGTACAGCAGATTCAAATGCTGTAGAGTGCCTTTGGTACACTCCAATACAGGCCTCCAGTGCTTTAGAGTAGAGCCATGTCTTCTTCAAACAGTAGCTAATCTCCTTTGGAAAACAGCTCTTGGTTAACTTTTATCTCAGTTTACCTTGGTTTATTTTTACCTACCTTTTACTTTTAGAGACTTAAATTTTGATCAAAGAACATCAAGTGATCATCAGACCTAAAGTGGGTGTTATCTAACGTACCAAACAATAAAGTTGAACAAGTGCAAGCATACTCCATTATCAAAAGAAGTAGTCTATAAGAGACAAGCCTCAAGTAGGCTGTGAATAAGCAGGTAGATTGTATGAACAGATGGCTCATATTCTCAGGGCATCTTTGTCTTTCCCATTTCTTCCTCAGATTATACCCATGGACTCTGGAGGAGTTCCCTATCACCAGCTGACTGAGGAAGAAAACATTCAAATTTGGTTTAGAGATGGTTCCTCATGTTGGCACCACCTGGAAGTGAAAAGCTGAATAATATCCCACAAAGGGATGGCTTTGACATAGAAAGAAATCTTCACAGTGAGTCAAATTTCCAGAAATATATCTATCTAATTTTCTACTTTTTGGAAAAGGAAAAATGGTAAGACACGTTGAACTACACCAAATTATGTGTAGCAACTAACTGTTGGCCTGGATGATAAGGTACTTGAAAAAAATAAAACTGGAGGATTGGTGACAAGGAGGTCTGGAGAAAAGGTGATGGATGTACCTCTCAGAATGGATAGAGAGCATGAGACTATCTTCATCCCACTTGAATAAAAACCAAAGGGCGTATCCCACAAAATGGCTCTTGCTAATCAGAGGACTAAGAGAACTCTATAGGAAGTGGGCATGATATCAGGAATGGAGGTCATGAATAGGCTAAACAGCATAGGCTTCCCATCGCCAAGGCTTATATGCCTGTCATTACTGCTGAGTCCTCAGTTGGCCAACACCCTGGATCAACAGTGAGCTTTCATCATAACACAATAGTCCAAGGAGACCAGCCATCCACCAAGTAAGAGGTTGAGGATTAATTCCTTTTACTAGGGTGGCTAGCAGCAATCTGTCTACATTATGATTAGCACCCAGTTATCCTAGATATGGATTTACCATCTCTGCCCACATAGTTCTGCCAGTATCACCATCTGTGGACTTACTCACTATTATGGTATTCCACACAATATTGCCTGCCAAGAAGTGAGACAAGAGACTCACCCCACAGAATTCATCAATCTTACCGTGTATCCCATCAGCCCAGACATGTTTCAGCTGTTCCACCTACCGAGTAAGTTAATAACACCATCATTGTAGCAAGCAAAAAGTTTGATAAGATCTTTGAAAAGAAGCATAAATGCTGCATTTATGACACCATTTGTTAGTTCATTTGGATGCACCTAGAAAAACAGAAAAAATTAATATTAGCTGCATATCAAGTCTTAATTTTTCTTGAATCACATTAAAATGTCTCGAATGACTACTAAGAAATTCATGAATATTCTACAAACGTTGGCAATTCATTTAGTAACCCCACCAATATCAAAAGATGGACTACATATGTTTTTGCTTCAATTTAAATCAATGAAATTAGTCTTATGAATTAAAAGACAGATATATGTGCATATATATATGTCTTTATATAGATTAATCCATAGATTATTCAAATTTAACTTTTGAACATCTGGTGTTTTGTTACTTTTACTGTTATGTTACATTTCTTCCACTTCTCCTATCTAATAGTTTCTGTGAAAGAATTCAGGCTCCAGGGTCCTGCAATGACTCAGTGTGGAAGAAAAGCATGGGGAATACCTTAGTCAGCTACCTCTAAAATAACTCTAGAGACTCATAACTGTTCATCCATTCAAAACTACTATAATCATCAACACAAAGGTGTGTAATTTCTCCCTATTCCTCAATCCTTTTATTTTTCCCTTTATGACTTTCTCTTTCAAGACAGAACCCTTACTAAGGGCAAGGAAAGTAAAGAAAAATAAATGAAAAAAAAGAAAAACAAGTTAAAAGGCAATTCGACAGATACTTAGTGAAGTCTTTATTGTAAAATCTGTTAAAAAATAAGATGGTTTGCTGCTTTTACGAAATTTCACAGGAGTTAGGTGTTGTGATTAGCACCCAATTATAGACTAAACCATACAATCGTAACAGAGACACTAAGTTACTAAAATTTGAGGAAAATCTTTGTTGTAGGCAACTACCAAAATACAAAAAGGCTGAACAATATGAGTTAAGAATGTCTCTACATGTCAAAATATTTTATTTTCATGAATCAGATTTCAGATTTTTTTTTTTTTTTTTTGAGACAGGGTCTCACTCTGTTGTCCAGACTGGAGTGCAGTGGCATGATCTCAGTTCACTACTGCTACCTCCGCCTCCCAGGTTCAAGCGATCCTCTCACCTCAGCCTCCCAAGTAGCTAGGATTACAGGCATGCACCACCACACCTGGCTAATTTTTTTTTTTTTTCGGTATTTTTAGTAGAGACAGGGTTTCACCATGTTGGCCAGGCTGTTCTCAAACTCCTGACCTCAAGTGATCTGCCCGCCTTGGCCTCCCAAAGTTTGGGATAAGAGGTGTGAGCCATGCCCGGCCTCAAGACTCTTCAAAATTAATTTTTTTATTTTAAGATAACTCTAAATTTACATGCAGTGTAAGAAGGAACACAGAAATATCCCATATACCATTTACCCAGTTTATCCTAGTGGTAACATCCTATAAAACTATAGTACAATATCATAACCAGGATACTGACAATGAAACAATTCACTAATTTATCTAAGATTAAACACAATTCTTTGGTGGATAGTGTGATTTAAGCAATCCGCATAAAATGGTTTCTAGGCCAGGCGTGGTGGCTCATGCCTGTAATCCCAGAACTTTGGGAGGCCAAGGCAGGCAGATCATGAGGTAAGGAGATCGAGACCATCCTGGCTAGCACAGTGAGATGCCATCTCTACTGAAAATACAGAAAATTGGCCAGGCGTGATGGAGGGTGCCTATAGTACCAGCTGCTTAGGAGGCTGATGCAGTAGAATGGTGTGAACCCGACAGGCGGAGCTTGCAGTGAGCGGAGATTGCGCCACTGCACTTCAGCCTGGGTGACAGAATGAGACTCCATCTCAAAAATAAAATAAAATAAAATATTTCTAACAGCAGGTCAAGTTATTTAGCTGCCTGAAGGCACATCTTGGAGATACTTCATCCTGTCAAGTACAATAGGAAGCTACTATCCTACTCAGAACATGAAGTTCCAAGAATGTACCATTCATATTTTTCCTTGACGCATGTAAACACCTGGTAAACTCCTTAGAAAAATCAGGGGGAACCTAAATAATCCTTACCGAGCTTAACAGCCTGAACTAAGTATTCATCTAAATGAAGAAGATCTACAGTTGCTTCCCAAGGAAATCTTTGGATTTACCTGTAGCCCATCTTCAAATGAAAGATAACATTGATTGTGTAAGAAACATTTTCTAGTGAGATACATACATCAAATTCAAGTAGTGCATCAATTTGTCCCTGCAGTATTGGCATACTCTTTAGTAGCTTTTCAGGAGCCATTGTCCTCATTACACCATCAGCCCTACAGTAAAAAAAAAAAAAAAAAAAAAGATACAATTTCATTGGATATGGACAATTCAAGACCATATGCATTGTTCTAAGCTGTTCCCCCATACCACCCCGTTTCCTTATTAATCCTGTGGAATCAATTTGAGGCATTACAAGGTTGTAGTCGTTTCCTCCCCCTATCTATTATCTATTCTTATTCCACTGCACAGGCAATGCTTGTTTATTTTCTATCTGTACTGTCCTTAGGAAGAAAGCAATGTGGTCTGGATAAAAGAGGCAAGTTGCATTTCGGAATGGATTTTTCTAACTCTGTAATAAAAGTAATAGTGTTGAAAAGTATGTTTTCTTCTCTTTCTTTTTCTTTTTCTTTTTTTTCTTTTTTTCTTTTTTTTTTTGAGATAGTCTCCCTCTGTCACCCAAACTGGAGTGCAACGGCATGATCATAGCTCACTGTAATCTCAAACTCCTGGGCACAAGTGATTCTCCTGCCTCAGCCTCATGAGTAGCTGGAACTACAGATGCATGCCACCACATCCGGTTAATTTTTAAAAAATTTGTTTTGGTAGGGATGGGAATCTCACTATGTTGCCCAGGCTGGTCTTGAACTCCTGACCTCACAGTCCTCCCTCCATGATCTACCAAAGTGCTGAGACTATAGCCATGAGCCACTTTGCCCAAAAAAATAAACTTTCTAAAAAGCTAGGTTTTTTTCTTTTTTTGAGAAAGAGAAAACATGTCTGAGAGGTTTATAAAACGTATATGACTTGGAATACAGGGTTTATGCTATTAACCATCAAGGGAAGACAAATGCATGCTGATAAGAACACTTTTCCCAAACAAAGGTAAGAGTTTAGCTACGGAAAATGAGATTGAAGGTTAATGCTGATGTCAGAGGGTGCACTGCCCCATCTCCACCTTCAGGTCTCTTAGCAAGCCCTTGTATCCAGTGATGGTGATGGTTGAGGAGCAGCAGTACAACTTTCAGGGTCTCTCCCAGACCAACAGTGGAGAAAGCAACCCGAAGTGTCCACATGTGTTCATACAGGTGGGCAGAAGTTTCTAGGAAGGCCATGGACCTATTGTAGAGGTCACAATGCAGCTGGGAACATCAGCAATGGTTGCGCGGTGCCATGTAAGAAGTTAGAGGAAGGCATATGAGCTAGAATCATCTCTCGTGAGAAGAGGGTGAAGGAAAACACCTACTATAATAAAGTATTCATCTACAATAAATTATTTTCAATATGCAAGTTGATGTTTTTCACCACTATGGTAAAAAAAAGTAGCCCAAAACTAAGGTTAGGTTAGCCATTGCAAAAATAAAGTTACATCTTTTTGTGTGGATTCTTGAGACTAAAATATTAAAGCTGCTCTAGTACCTTGCATTATTTCAAATGAGGAACAGATATAAGATATGCACAAATATGTGGCTGAATGCTTCTGACTAGATTTATACATCTATTTAGAGGGAAATAAATGGTAATTATAGATAAAATTCAAGTGTTTCTGTTTCAATGAGGTTTTCTTAATTGGTAGTATTAACAATTAGTTTGATTATGGTGTGTGTGTTTATGTACGTGTTTTCTAGGATGATACTATCCCTCAAAAACAGATCAAAGTTCAGATTCACCTCAATCAAAAAACATTCATATAGCTATTGTCTATTTTCCATCTTTTTTTTTTTTTTTCTTTTTTTTAGACACAGGGTCTTAGAGACAGGGTTGCCGAGGTAGAGTGCAGTGGCACAAACGTAGCTCACTGTAGCCTCAGTCTCCTGGGATCAAGCAATCCTCCTGCCTTAGCCTCCCGAACAGCTGGTACTATAGGCATGCACCACCACACCTAATTTGTTTGATTTTTAGTAGAGAGAAAGTATCACTACATTGCCCAGGCTGGTCTTTAACTCCTCCATTGCCCAGGCTGTTCTTTAACTCCTGAGCTCAAATGATCCTCCCAGGTTGGCCTCCCAAAGTACGGGGATTACAGGTATCACTGTGCCAGGTCAAATTGCTATTGTCACCTACAGTCACTATACTTTTAAGTGAATCTTGTCTTACTTCCCTACTTCGTAAATTATTTGAAGGTACATACATGTTTAAAAATTTTGAGTTAATTTTAACAAATAAAATGTTACATAATTTGTCCTGGGGTTAGAGAGAAGAAAAAAATGTGATAGCATATAAACTGAGAAGCAAATCAGAGTTTTTTGCATGAAGATATAAATAAAATAATGCATATTGCAACTTCAAGGCTAACTCCTACAATATTATTTATTGAGTTTCTTTTTTTAGGTTATTGTAAACTGGGCCTTCAAGAAAATTAGCTGGCATTTAAGCTTAGTTAAAATAAATCAAGTATGCCTCAAGGACTTATTCTCCTCTAATAAATATAAGAAAGACAAAAACATACCCTTTCTTCACCCTGGCAAAATCAAAGGCCATCTGTCTGTAAGAAAAAGCCTTTTCATTCAAATATCTACTATAGCGCCTTATGAAGGTAGACATATCATAACCTGGGGGAGTGGAAAGAAGAAATAAAACGAATTAATAAAACACCTTCAACTGTGCTTTGCATACTACTATTTTTTTTACTCTCTAAATGGTGATAGTCCTAGGATAGGGTCAATAACTGTGTCAGACCCCATTTAAAATCCTGCTTCTTGGCAAAAATACTTTTGACATGAGGCATTCCAGGATGACTCAATTACTTATTCCACCATTCCAGTACATAATATGTTTTTAAATTTTCCTTGAATTTTTGTTCATTTTTCAAATAATAGCCAGTTTCAGATTTAATTCATGCAGCCATCTGATAATGTTCCATTTGCTTGATGTGCTTGCTTTACACATAACAGATAAACAGTGAATATGATCAATGAACAAATGAATGCAGTTCAAACCCTATTAATCCACACAAAAAATTTATTTAAGACTGGAATCATTTTTTTTAATTGAGAAGGCATCGTTTATTTCATTGTCTCCTGTACCTTCATAAAAAACAACCGTGGGTCTAGCACACCCACTGTTACTTTTAAAGGTAAACGTGTGGTAAAAATCCCCAAAATAAACTTTATATATATTTTATATGCTGAGTTGTCTATAAATATTTTAAAGCTATATTTAAATATAATTATTTTTACATTCTTAAATATTCAATGAAGCTATCAGTTGCAATGATTTTGGATTAATAGTCTCACTTCAAAAATCAAAGCATTGGCAAAAGATTATAAAATACAATTATTCTCACCATGGGATCCACTTTTGTCCAAAAAATTGCTGAGATTGAATAGTGTATTTCTAGAAGCCAAATACTGAATAAATCTCTGAAAAACAAAAATTAGAATTAAATACACATATGCTTAAATCATACCTTTAAACAATTTCTGATACTAAAGGGATTTTTTTTTTTTTTTGACAAATTCTCATTGTGATCTCTTTTGCTCAGTTATAAAGTTTCCTTGAATGCTGAATGTCTCTGAGAGGAAAAAAAGCTTTGTGAATTAGAATTAAATTGTATGATCTTTCATTTCTGCACATAATGGAAATACTACAATTTATTAGGATTCAGTAGGCATCCTACATAAAATTGGTAATTTTAATTTTATCAGTGTTTTCCAAAATAAACATCTTATGAATGCAATTTTCACTCAAAGATTCAAAGGAATCTTTCCTATGGGAAAAATAATTCTATTGTTCTTTCTTCTAACATTTTTGCTTAAAAATAGGTTTACATGATATATCCATCTCTTGAACCTATAATTTTAACACAGGCATGTCTCATTTTATTGAGCTTTATTTTTATTGCACTTTTTGCAAATTGAAGATTTGTGGCAACCCAGGGATAAGCCAGTCTATCACTGCTCACTTTGTGTCACATTTTGGTAATTCCCACAATATTTCAAACTTTTTCATTATTATATCTGTTTTGGTGATCTGTCATCAGTGATCTTTGATGTTACTAATGTAATTGTTTTGAGGTGCCACAAACTGTGCCCATAAATAATGGCAAACTTAATCAGTAAATGTTGCGTATGTTCTGACTGCACCACCGCTGGTTGTTTCCCTGACTTTCTCCCTCTCCTCAGGCCTCCTTATTCTCTGAGATACAACAATATTGAAATTAAGCCAACTAATAACCCTACAATGATCTCTAGATATTCAAGTGAAAGGAAGAGTCACACATCTCTCACTTTAACGCAAGAGCTAGAAGTGATTAAGCTTAGTGAGAGTGGCATGTCGAAAGCTGAGAAAGGCCAAAAGCTAGCTCTCCTGTACAGCCAGTTAGTCAAGTTGTAAATATAAAGGAGAAGTCTTGAAGAAAATTAAAAGTGCTACCTTAGTGAACACACAAATGATAAGAAAGTGAAATAGCTTTCTTGCTGATACGGAGAATGTTTGAGTGGTTTGGATAAAAGATCAAACCAGCTACAACATTCCCTTAAGCCAAAGCCTAATTCAGAGCAAGGCCCCAACTTTTTTTCAATTCTAGGAAGGCTGAGAAAGGTGAGGAAACTGCAGAAGGAAAGTTTGATGCTAGCAGAGGTTAGTTCATGAAGCAAAGAAGTCATCTCCACAATATAAAAGTACAAGGTGAAGCAGGAAGTGCTAATGAAGAAGCTGTAGCAAGTTATCCAGAAGATCTAGCTGAGATAATTCATGAAGGTGGCTACACGAAACAGATTTTCAATGTAAGCAAAGCAGCCTTCTATTGGAAGAAGATGCCATCTAGAACTTTCTTTTCTAGAAAGGAGAATATAGTACCTGACTTCAAAACTTCAAAAGACAGCCTGACTCTCTTGTTAGGGGCTAAGGTAGCTGATGACATGAAGTGGAGGTCAAGGCTGATTTACCATTCTGAAAATCTAGGGTCCTTAAGAATTACACTAAACCTACTCTGCCCGTGCTCTATAAATGGAACAACAAAGCCTGGATGACAGCACATCTGTTTACAGAATGGTTTACTGAATATTCGAAGCCCACTGTTGAGACTTACTGCTCAGAAAAGAAAGATTCCTTTCAAAATATTACTGCTCATTGACATGCACCTTGTCACCATAAGAGCTTTGATGGAGATGTACGGAGAGATGCATGTTGTTTTCATGACTGCTAACACAACACTCATTGTGCAGCCCATGAATCAAGGAGTAATTTTTACTTTCAAGTCTTGTTATTTAAGAAATACATTTTGTAAGGCTATAGCTACTATAGATAGTGATTCCTCTGATGGATGTGAGCAAAGTAAATTGAAAACCTGCTAGAAAAGATTCACCATTCTAGATGCCATTAAAACATTTGTGATTCATGGGAGGACATGCAGTTACCAACATTAGCAGGAATCTGGAAGAAGAGCATTTCAGCCCCTATGGATGACTTCGAGGGATTCAAGACCAGTAGAGGAAGTAACTGCAGATGTGTGGGAAAATAGCAAGATAACTAGAATTAGACATGGAGCCTGAAGATGGGACTGAATTGCTATAATCTCTTGATAAAACTTGAATGGATGAGGAGTTGCTTCTTATGGATGAGAAAGAAAGTGGTTTATTGAGATAAAATCTTCTCCTGGTAAAGATACTGTGAACATTGTTAAAATAACAACAAAGGGTACAGAAATTACATAAACAGCTGATAAAGCAGTAGCAAGGTCTGAGAGATTAACTCCAATTTTGAAAGAAGTTCTGCTGTAGATAAAATGCTATCAAAGGGCATTGAATGCTACAGAGAAATCTTTTGTAAAAGGAAGAGTCAATTGATGTGGCAAACTTCACTGTTGTCTTAATTTAAGAAATTTCTGCAGTTACTTCAGCAACCACCATCCTAATCAGTCAGCAGCCATCAACATCAGGGCAAGACCTTCTAGCAGCAAAGATTACAACTCACTGAAGGCTCAGATGATCATTTGATAATCATTTTTTTAGCAATAAAGGATTTTAAAATTAAGATATGTACTTTTTTAGACATAATACTATTGTACACTTAGAGTACAGTATAAGTGTAAATTAACTTTTACATGCACTGGGAAACCAAAACATTTGTGTGACTCACTTTATTGCAATATAAGGGTTTTTTTTGCAGTGGTCTGGAATCAAACCTGCAATATCTCTGAGGTATACCTATACTTCATATCTCTAAGACAATGTCTAGCTTAAAGTTTATTTTTTGTTAAATAACTAAGGAGAAGATTAAACTTGTATTCTAGATGATCTGGAACTGTGTATTTCCTTTTCTTTTTCTCTGAATTAGTGAAAATTCAAAGAGCCTTAAATCATCACCATGCTATTCCTAAAAGCCTCCTTCCTCCATCAAAAAAAGTGAAAAGTTTACTTAGTTTACCTCATTTCCATGCACCATGAGATGATGTGTTGTCACTAAAGCCTTAAACACAACCACCCAGCTACTGTTTGTTGCCCGCTCAAAGAGAGTGTCGGCCATCTGAGGAATATTAACATTGGTCTCGTTGGTAGCCTGGATCAAATCTATGAAAATAGAAGATATTAATCAATGATATTAACAATTATATACAAAAATTCATTTCAAACTTGGAACATATAAACCTGTTTACTAAAATATGACCTCAAAAGTACTTTGATAACAGCTGATAACAAAATTTAAAAAAATTAAACTGTAATATTTTACCCATGGACATGTACATATATTATTTACCCAATATATTTATTTATTCTTGAGTATATTTTGCTTAATTTCATTCTGTACTCTCTTCTGAATTTACCTGTCTGCTGGTACTTATGCCATTTTTAAAATTATAAACTCCAGGAAGGCTAAGCCTCATATATTTAATCTTCTTTGTTACTGCTATAAGCACAATGTCTCAAATGTGGGCATTTATTCAATATGCCATTTGAAGGCAATAACATAAATGTACTCTTCAAACTTAATAGCTAAAAGTATATCTCATTTGGATTTGAACTTTGAAAGGTGCTAGTAAATACACTTTTCACATGAGTGGCAGAATGAGGTCAAATATTAAAAGAGAAAAGAATTCTACACACATGTAAGCTTTCGTAGAACATGCATACATTAAATTACTATAATTTGACCTGAGTTTATAAGAGAGTAAACCTTTATAACATATTCACTGTTCACATCTACATATTATGAGTCCAGGTGTATTTTCTTTTATTTTTTTTTTGAGACAGAGTCTCATTCTGTCACCCAGGATGGAGTGCAGTGGCGTGATCTCCGCTCACTGCAAGCTCTGCCTCCTAGGTTCATGCCATTCTCCTGCCTCAGCCTTCCGAGTACCCGGGACTACAGGTGCCCACCACCACGCCCAGCTAAATTTTGTATCTTTAGTAGAGACAGGGTTTCACCGTGTTAGCCAGGATGGTCTTGATCTTCT
>NW_012116955.1:617291-618577 GCF_000951035.1 Colobus angolensis palliatus
GTGATCTGCCCGCCTCAGCCTCCCAAAGCGCTGGGATTACAGGCGTGAGCCACCGGAGTACAGGTGTATTTTTTTTTTTTTTTTAATTATCTACTGGCCAACAGGGAGTGCCCAGCATCAGAAAATCAGTTAATGCTGTCAAAGAGTTAGCTGGGACAACCAAAGATCATGTGCTAAGCAACAGAAGCTAAGCCACAGCCGGACAGTACAGACTTAAGTACTTCCAACAGTACAGGATAACCTCTTCAGGACAGCAGACACTGCATGACTTCTGTTACAGTCCATACTTATCTTGCAGAGACCTGCATGTGATACCCATTTCCTAGGCAATCCCATGCAACAAACATGCACTTGTAACAAAAATGCACATGTATTCTTCTTACTCCAAATCCACACTTGGTAATCATTAAACTATACATTTTATGCATTGCATTTCTCTTCAAAATACATGTTTTTAAAAATTGATATTCCATCACTGAAAAATATCTATAAACTCCTTAGACTAAAGGATATCAATAATTGTTCTGAATTACAAGTGGATCAAGGCAGGCTTATTTCTTAATTTATACTGATTTTAAATTTCTGTCATCATCCCCTTTCCATCAACACCTTTCTCTCAATATTTTCCTTTATTGAACTTTTCCTGATCCTTCAGGAAATCTTTCCTGGTCCCTTTCAAATGCAGTCCCATGTGGCCTTCCTGTGCTTTAAAACTTGAGGCACTTTGTTCCTGCTGGGTGAATAGATGTATATTTGTCATAACTTCTACCATGCCACAGCTCCTTAAAGGTGATAATGTCTGTTTCATGTACAGCACTTTGCAGAGCATTGTGTAAAATATTTGTTGAGACAAAAGTATAAAAGACACACTTTAGCTAAAATAATCAAATCAGTTAACATTTGGAAGGTGTAAATAACTCAGTGAACCAATATTTTATAAGTGACTACTGCATAACATTACAAAATAATGCATGAGTAAAAAAATCTATTCAAAGTATGATACAGACCAATGTATTTTAAGGTAACAGAAAGTAAAAAAAAATTCACTGATATAGTTTCAGAGTCAACGTTGCAATTTAAACTTAAGAAACTACAACTTGGCTGGGCGCGGTGGCTCAAGCCTGTAATCCCAGCACTTTGGGAGGCCGAGACGGGCAGATCACAAGGTCAGGAGATCGAGACCATCCTGGCTAACACAGTGAAACCCCGTCTCTACTAAAAATACAAAAAAACTAGCCGGGCGAGGTGGCGGGCGCCTGTAGTCCCAGCTACTCGGGAGGCTGAGG
>NW_012116955.1:618627-664521 GCF_000951035.1 Colobus angolensis palliatus
TAAACCCGGGAGGCGGAGCTTGCAGTGAGCTGAGATCCGGCCACTGCACTCCAGTCCGGGCGACAGAGCGAGACGCCGCCTCAAAAAAAATAAATAAATAAATAAAAAAGAAACTACAACTTGGAGAATTGTAGTGTAGTATCAAAAGAATATTCACAATTTTCTGAAAAGGTTATTAAAATGGTTCTAATGTTTTCTAACTGAATATCTTTATGAGGCCAGGTTTTCTTCACACACTCTTAACTAAAATAATATTACCAAACAGACTGATTACAGAAACAGATATAAATGCTCATCTTTTATTGAGTAAGAAATCAAAAAGATTTATAAAAATGTAAAATGATAATACTCTTTTCACTGTTTTTTTAAAACAATCATTTCCCCTAAAAGTATTATTTGTATTAACATGTTTATATGTAACATGTTAACAGATTTATTATTGTTATTTAAAAGTGAATTTTAAAAAACTGTCCCAGTTGTAATTTTTAATATAGTAAATATCTCATATACACAAAAGCTTTTTCAGTTCCTTAGTAATTTAAGAGTACAAAAGAGTCTTGAGACCAGTTTGAGAGCAACTGTTCTTCATCTACAGACACTCCTTGACTTATTGTGGGTAATATCTTATACACTCACTGTGAGTTAAAAATATTATTAAGTTGAAAATGCACTTAACACACCAATCCTACTGGACATCATAGCTTAGCTTAGCCTACCTTAAATGTGCTCAGAACACTGACGTTAGCCTATAGTTGGGCAAAGTCATCAAACACAAAGCCTATTTTATAATAAAGTGTTGAATATGTCATGTAATTTATTGAATACTGTACTGAATATCAAAAACAAAATTGTTTCACACCATTGTAAAGTTGAAAAGTCAGAGGTCGAACCATCACAGGTCAAGGCCTTCTGTATACCTAGAAAGAGAATTGCTAGGCTGTAGGATATGCACGTATTTAACTTGAAAGCTTTTTTTCCATAGTGATTGCTCCAAATGCTCTCATAAGTAGTTATTATACGTTTCTACTGCTCTACTCTCTCACCAAAAAGATAATTTTCATTTAAAGAATTTAAAAAACAAAGTATAGATATAAACACACAGAAAAAAAATTTTTTTTTTTTTTTTTTGAGATGGAGTCTTGCTCTGTGCCCCTGGCTGGAGGGCAGTGGCGCGATCTCGGCTCATTGCAAGCTCCGCCTCCCGGGTGAAAAAAATTCTTTAAAATTGTGAGATCTAAACGCTATGTATAGGTCATGTATCAGTTTCTTAGAATTCTAAGTTTTATTTGAACTTGGGAAGATGTATCTGGTATCTTTTTTGGTAGTTTATAAAACAGCTTTATTGAAGTATAGTTGACAATAGAATTGCACATATGTAAAGTGTACTATTTGATAAGTTTTGACAAACCTATACGTTCATAAAACTATCACCAAAAATAAGATAATTAACATATCCATCACCTCTAACAGTTTCCCCATATCCTTTAAAAATTCCTCTTTCTCTTCTCCTGCTGTTCCTTAGCAACCATCAATTTGCTTTCAGTCAATATAAATAAATTTGCATATTCTAAATTTTATGTGAAGGGAATAAAACTTTTTTCTTGAGAGGGAATGACTGGATTCTTTCAGTTAGCTAATTATTTTGAGATTTATCCATGTTATTGAATGTATCAATAATTCATTCCTTTTTATTGTGGAGGTATATTCTATTGTATGAACATACAAAAATTATTTATTCATTCACCTGCTGATAAACCTGTTGATGAATTAAGGGTGATTCCAGTGTTTGGTGATTACAAATAAAGCTGCTATGAACATTTACATATACCTATTTATACGGACATATGTCTTCATTTCTCTTGGGTAATTTTCTAGAAGTAGAATAGTTGAGTCATTTTTAAGTAAACATTTAATTTTAGGCAACTGCTTTCAGAAAGCTGTTTTTCAAACTACCAAAAATATTCCATGTATATCTTCCCAAGTTCAAATATTTAATCTTAGGGAACTACTTTCTTGCCTGATGGCATTTCTACCATGTTACATTACCACCAGCAGTGTATGAGCATTCTAGTTGCTCTACACCCCTGCCAAGACTTGATATGGTCTTTTTTTTTTTTTTTCTATTCTATTCTAACAGGTATGTTGTAGTATCTCTCGGTGGTTTTTCTTTGCATTTTCCTAATGACTATAATAGTGTTAAACATTTATGTCATGAGCTTTTCATTTGTTTGTTTGCCATTGGTATACATTCTTTTCCTATTTTTATTGGATTATTTTATTATTGAGTTATTTTGTATCAAGTCCTCTATCATATATGTCACTTGCAAATATTTCCTCTAAGTCTATGGCTTCTCTTTCCATTTTCTTAACAGTGTCTTTGAAAGAACAGAAATTTTAAATTATGATGAAGTCCTATTTATGGAGGCTTTCTTTTATGGACTATACTTTTGGAGTCATATCTAAGAAATCTTTGCTTAATCCAAGGTCACAAAGATTTTCTATGTTTCTTCTACACATTTTATGGTTTTAGGGTTGTATGTACACTTATGTCAATAATACATTGTGAGTTTTTATAAATGGTATGAGGTATGGATGTTTCATTTTTCTGCATATGGATATCAAATTGTTCCAAAGCGATTTGCTGAAAAAAAAACTATTCTTTCTCCACTGAATCGCCTTTGTGTCTTTGTGAAAAATAAATGGACCACACATCTTTGAGTCTCTTTTAGGACTCTTTATTCTGTTCTGTTTACCTATCTGTCTGTCTTTATACCAATACCACACTATCTTGATTACTATAAATTTATCATAATTCATAAGATCAGGTAGTGTTAGCCCTCCAAGTTTATTATATTTTATTCAAAATGGTTTTTGGCTCTTTTAGGTCCTTTGTGTTTCCATATGAGTTTTAGATTGAGCTTATCAACTTTAACAACAACAAAGGCTTCTGGGATTTTGATTGGGAATATGTTGACTCTATAGATTAATTTGGGGTAAACTGGCATCTTAACAATATTGAGTTTTACAATCCATGTACATGGTCTATTTATTTTGGTCTTTAATTCCTCTCAGCAATGCTTTGTTCTTTGCAGCATATTAGTCTTACACATATTTTGCCAGATACATTCCTAATGTTTTATACTTCTTCAAGATATGGTGATATTTATTTTTCATTTCAATATCCAAATGTTCTTGCCAATATTGAGAAATATAATTGATTTCTGTATCTTGATCTTGTATTCTGAAACTCTGCTAAACTTGCTTATTAGTTCTTTTTGGTAGAGTCCATCATATTTTCTGCATGAATGATCATGTTATTTGCGATAAATTCAGGTTTATTTTGTCTGGTGTTCAATATACTGACAACACTTATTTAATATGCTTTTGTCCAGTGTTTTGGTTGTCTCAGGCATGAGAGAAAATAAAGACAATCTCACTCTGCTACTTGTTACCCCATCCTGCCACAAAGTATCAGTCTCTCTTTTTGGTAGTTTGAAATAATTGAAAATTAATCTTAGAAAATTTCTCTAAGGTGAGATATATCATAAACAAGAGAATGAAGAAAATAGGTGTAAGTATAAAGACAACTTTAACTTTCAGGAGTTATAAATAATTGTTTACTAAAAGAAGAAAATAGCAACAAATCTAAATAGTCCTCAAATTTGTGGTCACCTACTTCTTTTCCCACTACTATATGAGATTGTCAATCACTTAAATCCTAGGAAAACATAGCTCTTTATGACAGGGCCCTTGTTATCTGTTGCTTGGACTGCTCTACAAACTCTTCTCTGAGTCATCTCTAGCACAACTAGATACATTTGTGAAAAATTAACTACCCATGTGTGCCCTTCTGATCATAGTTGTTACTTGTCACTTGCTCAACTCCCCCCCACCTCGCCCCGGGGCTTCCTGCTGTCCATTTAATAAAATATAAATACCTGAAGTATATACTTTATATCTTATATTTTGAGTACACGGCCTCTCATTAGAAGACTCAGCTACCTTACTAATCTTTTCTCTGCTACAAATTGTGCCAGCAAAATTATTATGATACCTTTACATCCTATTCTCATTGCCTAGAACGTCTCTGCCTTCACACTATTGAGAGCTCATCTCTCAAGATCAATCTCATATACTATATTCTCCATGAAGTGTTTTCTAATATTCTCTTCAAATAGAAGAAAGACTTTGATTTTCTCTTCCCTGCAAGTAAGGCAAAGGACACTGGACTGGGGGCAAGAGGCCTAGTTCACAATCTCACTCTGCAACTTACGGACAAATTAATTTGACCACTCTGCAGTTCCATTTTTTTTCACCTAGAAATAAGGATAATATTAACTATTTTACGTGATGAACACTGTCATTTGTGGTAATTATCACCCTATATGACTCTATGGTAGTCCTTTTTACACAGAATTATCATTGTTAGTCTACGTAGGTCTCTCCCCAGCTAGAGTTCAAAGTCTAACTGGTAATAAGGGGGCCATATCTGTATCTATGGATCCCTAGTACCTACCACAGGTCTTCATGTATAAAAGACACTTAATAAATTAAAGATGGCTATAACTGGCTTGTCATATGTCTGAATCTAAAATACTTTCATACTAAAACTAATAGTAGATATTACAGGCCAATTCTTTCAATAACTCTTACTAGACATAAGTGAATCAACAAATTAGAAAGGATTACTTTCTGTTTCATTGTTACGATACTTTTATCAGCAGCCTAATTTAGGAAAGTATCCTCTATTCCATTTTAAAATCTCTCCCTAAGTTTAATTATATGACTCTATAAAACCCCACTAGTACAGCAATTTTCCTTTGCACAAATGTCAGAAAGGGGTATAAAAATTGGTCATTCTTTTTTTTTTGGAGACAGAGTTTCGCAATGTCACCCAGGCTGGAGTGCACTGGCTTCATCTCGGCTCACTGCAAGCTCTGCCTCCCGGGTTCATGCCATTTTCCTGCCTCAGCCTCCCGAGTAGCTGGCACTACAGGCACCCGCCACCCTGCCCAGCTAATTTTTTTTGTATTTTTAGTAGAGATGGGGTTTCACCGTGTTAACCACAATGGTCTCAATCTCCTGACCTCATGATCCGCCCGCCTCAGCCTCCCAAAGTGCTGGGATTACAGGCATGAGCCACAGTGGCGGTCCATTCTTTTATTTTATAATCATCATGTAAACTTGAGCTTCCACAAAGAGAAATGAGAAACTACAGACCACAGTCTAAGGTCCCACTAAAATGCAATTTAAAAATATTCCTTTCACATAATAATAGCTCAGAATATTTGCCACATGGACAAACATATATATATATATATATATCTCATATAAATATATATTATAATTCTTTTAAATTTACATCTCATTCCTTCCTTCTTCCCTTTCTGTTATGGACTGCATATTTGTGTCCCCTCAACCAAATTCATATGTTGAAATCTACCCCCAATGTAATGGTATGAGGAGAGGAAGACTGTGGGAGATGATTATGTCATGAGAGTAGAGGCCTCATGAATGGGATTAGTATCTTATAAGAGAGTCCCCAGAGAGCATACTAATTCTTTCCACCATGTAAGGGCACAATAAGAAGTCAGCAGTGTATAGTACAGAAGAGAACCCTCACCAAAACCTGATTATGCTGGACTTCCCATCTCCAGAACTGTGAAAACCAAATTTCTGTTGTTTACAAGCATCTAGTCTATGATATTTTGGTAGCCCCTGCAAACTAATATCCATTGTATCTCCCTCCTTTCCTTGATCCCGCCCTTCTAGTTAACAACAATCAAAGAGTTCAAACTTGCAAACATTTGTAAAGAGAAAAATATTGTTGCTATCTCGACGATAGGAAAAAGTGATACAGATGATTCAGACGTTTTTCTTCTTGGGTTCAGCACAAATGACAGACATTAACATTGCCTCACCAACAGCTATTTCCTTCCCTCTTCTTCTCTGCCAGCAGAATCCTGCCCCCATCCCTTCTCTGCCCATCAGAAAGGTCAAAATGCCAGACAGGTGCAATCCGGGCTTCCCGTGTAGCTAGATATGTAAGCGGCAGTCTGCTGAGGTCACTTGGGAAAATTTTTTCTTTCATAATAAACAAAGTTGTCATTAATATAATAAACAGAATGGAAACACATCTCCTCTCCTTCAAGAATATAGTTGTGTATGCATGTGATGTCATGGCCATCTCAACAGGAGGACAGACTTTACCTATAAGTTGAAGATAGCAGATGAGAGTTATAGAAAGCACCTGGGTCTGAATGATTTTTTGTTTGTTTGTTTGTTTTATTTTGTTTTGTTTTGTTTTCACTGCAAATCAAACCCTGGAAGTACCCTTACTGGGGACTTCTTGTTAAGAAAGATAGTAGGCCACATGTGGTGGTTCACGCCTGTAATCCCAGCACTTTGGGAGGCCGAGGCAGGCGGATCACTTGAGGTCAGGAGTTTGAAACCTGACCTCAGCCTGGCCAACCTGGTGAAACCCTGTCTCTACTAAGAACATAATAAAGTTAGCCAGGCATAGTGGTGGGCACCTGTCCCAGCTACTTGGGAGGCTGAGGCAGGAGAATCGCTTGAACCAGGGAGGCAGAGGTTGCTGTGAGTGGAGATAGTGCCACTGCACTCCAGCCTGGGCAACAGAGACAGATTCCATCTCAAAAAAAAAAAGATAATAAATAAATTTAATTTTATTGTTTTGTCCTTAGTTGGGGTATTCTGTTACTTGCAACCAAATGCATGCTAAGTGATACAAGCTACAACAAAACACCAAAGAAAAGGAACCAGACCTATGGCCTCTCAAGTATCTTCCAGTTCTAACTTTCTCTGAGTATCTCACTGCTCCTCAAAATCACAAGGCTTGTTCAAAATTGCAGTAGTGTCTTCCTGTGGGATAAGAGCCCTTTGCCTAAGCTCAGTTTCAGGTGAGTTGGTTACAGATACTTAATGGGTTATATTTTGGGATGGAGAAAGGGACTATCTTTTTCCCATGCGGAATGAAGACCTAACAATGTGAAACAATTTTATAAAATATAAATTCTGCATAGAGAAGTTCTGAGGTAACAATGGTAAAGACAGGGAAATCATCAGAACAAGAACACAAAGAGGATATTGGACATGTCATGCACTTCCTAGAAGAAGGGAGGGTAAGGAGGTATTGGGTGAACTGTGCAAGTCTAGGCAAGACTAAGCTAGAGGGGCTCTCCATTGTCAAATGAAACAACCTAGTGAGGGTTTAGGTGGGAGGGATACCTGAAGGGGAGGTGCTGAGAACTGCATAAACGAGAATAGAGGAGGAGAAAAGAAGAATAAGAAGTGATAACCTTTACTTGCTAACTGTAGATAATGGATGAATAGGGCAAGTAAGAAAAAAACAGACACCTTCTAAGCTTATAGAGATAAAGGGGAGCAGTTTATAAATATGCCTAATACAATAAATTTTATTTGTAGAATTTAACAACAGATATCCTTCCTCAAATAAATTCTTCTTTAAATAGAAAGATAATGTGAGCTTTAAAATACATTATTTACTTTGGTTGATATAGCTGAATACTTGTATATTTATATTAACATGTCAACTTTAATGCAACATTATTTACTTCAGTTGATATAGCTGAATAAATAATTGTATTAACATGTGAACTTTAATGTAATCTGATTTCTAAACTATTTCAGTAACTTGAAATTTCATCTTGAAGAAAATATATATATACTTTGTAATTTTTTGTAGTCCTCTGTGGAAATATATGCTACAAAAATTCTCTTACACTATTTGTTCCCCAATAGGATTTTGGCAGATTCAAAATTAGGAAATACAGCATATATCACAGTTACTGAGTTAAGGTTTTGGAGCCAGATAAGACCTAGTTCAATTACCTTATATTATTTAATAATGTGTGAACTTGAGCAAAGTTGCCTCTCTTAACCTCCATTTCTTTATTACCGTAAGGGAGATAATAATAGCACTTACCTGACAGCTGTTTTACTAAATTGGGTAATGCAAGCAAAGTATATAGCACAGAGCCTGATACACTTGAAGGAACACACACACGCACACACACACACCACACACACACACACACACATACACAAATTATAATTAGATTCACCCTTTGGCTGCCTATGTCAAAAAAGATTTGGCCATGGCAGGAGGATTGCTTGAGGCCAGGAGTTCGAGACCAGATGGGGCAAAATGGATAGACATCATCATCTCTACAAAAAGTCCTAGCTGCTGGGAGGCTGAGGTGGGAAGATCACTTGAGCCCAGTAATTCAAAGTTACAATGAACTATGATTGCCTCACTGCACTCCAACTTGGGCAACAGAGTAAGACCCTGTCTCAAAAAAAAAAGAAAAAAAAAAAACAGAATGTGGCATACTTTGTTGATTAATATATTAATTCATTAACACATTTTTATTTAGTGCCTACTATGTGCCAGGCACTGTTCTATCTATTATCTACATATAATAGCAGTGAACAAAACAGACAGTGTCTGCCTTCATGGAGCACACATTCTAATGAAGGAAACAGGCAGACAACTAGATATACAACGTCGAGCACAGATAATGTTATGAAAAATAAAAAAGTAAGAACATAAATAGATAGAGGATACTACTTCAGATAGGGTGATCAGAAAAGGCCTCTCCAGGGAAATGAAATTTAAAGTGGTCTAAATGTAGTGAGAAAGCCAGCGATTCAGTAATCTTGGGAAGGAACATTCCAGGCAGAGGAAAGCAGCAAAAGCAAAGGTCCTAAGGCAAGGGCATGCCCGACGGATTCAAGAAAGAACCAGAAAGTCAGTGTGACTGGAGAACAGCAAGCAAGGGACAGAGTGGCAGACAGAGAACTGACCAGGTTCCAGACAACTCTATGCATTACAGGTCACAGAAGGGACTTGATATTTCATTCAAAATGTAATGGGAAGCTGCTAGAGGGTTTTGGTCAGGGGAGTATTGTGACCCAAGTTTTATTTTGAAGAATTACTATTGAGGCTATATGGAGCAAAGACTGGGTGGGGAAAGGGGAGTCAGGGAGACAAATAAAAGAGGTTATTTTAATAGTTCAGGTGAGTGGTGACAATGAGCCTATATTAGTGTGGCAATGGGATAGAAGCGGGAAAACAAAAGGTAGGATTCTGGATATTCCAAAAGCAGAGCCAAGAGGAATAGCTGATAGATTTGATGTGGGGAGGAAGACACCAAAGGAACAAAGAATGATAAGCTTGCAGCCCCTGAACAACTGGACAAAATACCTCTTGTACACTCTCTGGAAAAAGGAAAGAAAAGCAGTGTAGGTGAGCCGTGCTTGTATCTAGTTCATGTTTCTCTTTCCACCCACTTCCACCTACTTGTCACTCTCTTTCTTAACTTCATTCCCAACCACAAGAGACTCCATGCCTTGTGCAATGTTTGAGACACATCCAAAGGGATTTCTACTTTCTATGGAGCAGATAAGGGGGTGCCCTCAGAGTCATGTCAGTCATTTCAGAATCACTGGGAAGCTATACCCCAAACTGTTCTCAATGTAGGCCAGTCTGAGGTACAGGCATCAGCAACACTTCAGAATGAACAGTATAAATTACTGATTATGATTTTTCTGACCAGTTGGAGTAGAGGAGATAATGACCATGAATGTAACACCATGAACTCACAGAGCTCCAAGAGCCAGCAAAATTTCCAACCACCTGCATGAGTCTGAAATTAGGGCCAAGCACCACTATTACTTCAGAAGGGGATGGTGGAGGGAAGCTGGCCATGTGCCAAATATTGTCAATCCCTAGGGTAGTAGAAAATTATTTAGACAAAAACGGGAAATTTATATTTCTGTCTTTTAGGGTTTGTGCATACCTTGTTGTGTCATTAACAATGTGACTTTAAGCAAGTCATTCGATTTCCTTATCCTACAGTTTTCTGTGAGATAGAAATAATACATGCATGCCAGCTGAAATACTATATTGCTTTTATATTTTATCCTCTTTTGATTGTTTTCTTATAAATTATCATGGGATTCTCAAAAGAACTCTGTGCTTTAAGAATTAGAAATTTATAGGAATAGAACTTTAAAAGGATAAGTAAAAACACAGATCATTCTATAGAGGTGGAAGATGACCATTTGTAACACACTACTGAAACAGAAGATCTAGGTGTTCTGGGCAATCCGCAAAGAATCTCAAGCCAGTTCTCTAAGCTGGCAGTAATTGCTGGAAGGATGGCCTTTGCTGACTTCGTTGCTAGGGAGATTTTAGAAGATAGAGCAGCTTGGGTTACTGATTTCCTGCTACTGCCACACAATGATCAATTACCATGTCTAGTCTTCAAGTATGTCAGGTAAATTAACACACGTCCCATTTACACGACAGCCTTGAGGTTTTTTTTTTCTTTTTCAAAGAACCTTGAACTAAAAATAAACTTCAGGAGTTTACATTCAAATTATCTCCAAAACAGTATTTTAGGTGTCTCTAGAGAAGAATTTACCATATTGGTAAACTTACCATCTCCCAACACTGACTGACCAGCCCTGAATGTCTTTTAAAAATATCTAACCCTCATGCTCTAACCACAACCCATCACTTCCTACTATATCCACAGAAAAGAATAGCTATTTTATCCTTAGTTAACTCCTTATATTCAATACTTTCTGGTAGAGTGCTCTCGAGCCATAAAAAAAAAAAAGAAAAGAAAAAGCAGTGTTTCATAAATGGGACTCAAACAGCAGACACAACGCATCAGTTTTCTGTTCCAATCAAGCTGCCTACCCACACACGTGAAACTTATGTTTCCTAAAAATAAATAGTTCAGAAATGGCAACTGTTGCTGTGGGCATTTGGGACTTTTCTCCTTTGCTGTATCTATATCTCTAAGATGTCTCCCAAATTCTTTTCTATTTTTCATTCCAAGGCTATCACAGGACTGGATCTAAGATGGCCCTCATCTTACTTCCTAGGAGGAATCATCCAATAACAATTCAAGTCTGTTTTCTCTCGGAAGTACCAAGGAATACAACTGTAGTTCTCAATACATAATTTCACTTTACTGCAGGATTTAAGTAAAAAGAAAGAAATAACACCTAAGTGAAATGAAAAAAAAATACAGCTGGCCTTCTGTATCCACAGGGTCCACATCCTCAGATTCAACCAAATTCAGATGGAAAATAATTGAAAAGAAAACCACCACACACACACACACACACACACACACACACACACACACACACAAAATACAACAATAAAAAAATACAAATAAAAAACCAATATGGGATAACAACTATTTACACAGCATTTCCATTGTGTTAGGTATTATAAGTAATCCAGGGATGACTTAAAGCATACAGGAGAATGTGCACAGGTTATATGCAAACACTACATTTTATATCAGGCACTTGAGCTTCCACGGAATTTGGTATCCACAGGGAGTCCTGGAATCAATCCACCATAGATACTGAGGGACACCTGAATTTAAGCTTCCCCTCCATAAATATCCTTAATTCCTAGGAGAAAAAAAGAAAAGGGAAAACTAGTTTTTAAAAATATTGTTTTTCCACTTCTTTAAAAACACTGAAGAGAAGTTGCTGAGACTACATTTGCTGATAAGTAAATTGTTGGGAGAAATGAAGACTGGTCAGAAATTTAGAAATAAAAGCTGATAGCAGCAGAAAGGCAAACCTTTCAGTAGGTCAACCCCTGAAGCCCCAGGCCCCGTCTCTTCTTTTTCTACGAGGCCCTGCACAGCTGAGATCCTTGACCAGGCCAATCCGTTCCACTCTCTTCTATCCAACAGGTAGAAAAATGAATCAAGTTCCTAGTTCCACTATAGTTTGGAGTCAAGAGGAAAGATCTTTCTGACACCCCCAAATAGAACTTTATGTTTTTAATCCTTAAAACACTGTAACAATGACTAGTTTCTTCAAGTAGTTCAGCTCTAGGCTTCAATGCACTTCAGGCTTGGTGAGCTACCTGGAGAACTTAAATATTAATCAGAATATAGTTCTAGAATAAAGTGATTTCTAAGATTTAAAAAACTTCAGTGTTCACAATCAGCAACACAAAATTATATACTACTCATGTCCACTTACATTTTTTTTTCAAAAAGTTAAGCTAAATCAAAATACAGCTGTCTTTCCCATAGCACAGATAATGCTTCATATACTCAATTATTAACAGCTCTTTATAAGGACATCTCTTAATATATCTTTATAGCTCTCAGAGCTAAGAGCAACTCAGTCAAATATATTGACAGAACTTTCTGGGTTACCCAGGTAATTTATGCCAAATGAAAGGCTAGACCTCTCTCTATCAAGTTTAAAAATTCAGGATTAAAGAGTTTATCCTATTACTTCCCCCCTGCTCCCCACCATTCATACCTATACCACTATTCATACCCGAAAATGTACCCACCTTAGTAACCATAGTAGTAGACAAATCAACTACTCAATTCAAAAGGAATAAGTAAAGTTTTAAATGTTTACTTTCTGTATGGCAATATCCCTTTTATCCTATTCTATAACCTCTGTTCTTGTTTTCATTTCCTTTCACTAAAACAGTAGAAAAAATTTGGCACTGTCACATTCCATCAGAAACTCACTCTCTGATGACCCAACTCTTTTTTAAAACTATCCAAGTCTAAGTTCTCTGAGCATGTTCACCAGATAGGCATTTTCACAACTGTAGGATATTTAGGCAATCCAACAGGTAGAAAAATGAATCAAGTTCCTAGTTCCACTATAGTTTGGAGTCAAGAGGAAAGATCTGACACCCCCAAATAGAACTTTATGTTTTTAATCCTTAAAACACTGTAACAATGATTAGTTTCTTCAAGTAGTTCAGCTCTAGGCTTCAATGCTATTGAAGCCTATTTTTATCTTCTATTCTATTCTATTATTCTATTTTATTCTATTATATCTTCTCCAAACTTAATTCTTCTTAGTTCCGCCCTTCTGTTTATAAACTTTTCATACCACTAAAAAGGATGATATACAAGTTTGCAGGTATTTTCTTGAGTTCTCTAATGCTCAGTCTAGAACAAGTTTCTTAGCCTTGGCACTACTGATATTTTGGGCCAGAAAATTCTTCATTATGAGGGCCTGTCTTGTGTATTGAGGATGTTTAGCAGTATCCCTAACCTCCACCCACAATATGCCAGTAGAATCCTCCTTCCCTCCAAGACAATCAACAGCATGTCCAGACTTTGTAGCCTGTTGAGAACTGTTTGCCTAGAGTAAGAGTTTGGAGATCTCAGGGATTGAGCTGCATGCAGTAGGACCCCGGTGAAGCTGTCCCAGCTTGTGACCAATACTTATCTAGTTTTAGTTGTGGCCAAATGACCACGCTGCATGAGTAACAGTCTGTAAAAACCTAATATGTGTGCATGCTGCTTATAATTATAACCAAAAAATGATTTACAGAAAAGGGACTCTCACACATAATCAAGCATAGCAGTCCCTAGCTTTTGAAGGGGTTATGATCCAAAAGTACATTTTAGAATCACTAGGTTGAATTATATGAAATTACCATTTTTGTCAGTCAAAATGGTTAACACCATCAGCAATTTTATATAATTCAACCTAATAATTTCTGAAGCAATTGTAGGTTACCACAAAATCCTATCAAACTCTTCTATCCTGGCTGTTTCCTTTTCTCCTGAGGTCCCCAGATAGCACTGGCCTAAACTTTGATTTTCACCAGGAGCAGTCACTGGTTCTGAGGAGGTTTTCTATCCCTCTAGGCCCCGTGGAACAACACACACAACCTTAGAGCTTTTGGAAAGCCCTGCAGTCCAAAGAGAGAGATGCCTATTTCCTACATTTCTCTTCAACTCTTTTCCCTCATCTGTTTAGATCATCAAGATAAAGACCAATGGTACATATACAAAAATCCACAGAAGATTCATCTATAGTTTACAACATGACAACTATTACTAGCCACCTCAGAAAAAAAAAAGTTAGAAAACATCAAGGGAAAAACAAGCAAGAAAAAGAAAAGAACTGCATTTACTGGAGGTAGAGAATACTATAAAATATAGGTAACTGAAGGGATGTATACTTTGAGCAGCAGTGCTCCATGAGAGCAAGGGTTGAGAGAGAAAGAGAGATGAGAGGGGTATTTGTCCATCAATAATCAACTCTGAACATAATAAGCTGTACAAAATATGACCAATCCTGGTCTATCATTCCCCCAAGTGTTCTAGAATGACAAATGGTGGCAGAAATCCCGGACTGAAAAACACTGTAAACTCCATATGAGTTTAAATTTGAAACTATGGGTCACAGAGCTCCCATTATCAAGTAACAGAATGGGGAACAATAAGCACACAGCAATATTTCTTTAAGTTACAGGTTAATGAAAGCTTCCTTTAATTCTCCTGATACCCTCTGGACCTCGCTTCCATTTGGTGACATGATGGTCCACTGTTTTCTCTCCTCAATCCTGGAGAAAACAGTCCTTCCTCCTTCCTAAGGCCACACCACATGCTGGGCTCTCATTCCTGTAGCAGGCTTTCTTCTGCCTACTCTGTCATTATTCTTTAATTCCTTTTTTTTTTTATTTCCTTGAAACAGGATCTCGCTCTGTTGTGCAGGTTAGAGTGCAGTGGCACAATCATGGCTCACTGAAGCCTCAACCTCCTGGGCTCAAGAGATCCTCCTACCTCAGCTTCCAATTGAGTAGCTGGGACCACAGACACATGCTACCACACCCAGCTAATTTTTGTGTTTTTGTTTGTTTGTTTGTTTGTAGAGATGGAGTTTCGCCATGTTGCCAAGGCTGATCTTGAACTCCTGGGCTCAAGCAATCTGCCCACTTCAGCTTCCCAAAGTGCTAGGATTATAGGCTTGAGCCACTGCACCTGGCCTATTTCTTTATTTCTTTCTTCTTTCTATTATATCCTCTCCCCTATATCTTCTAAGTACATCCTTAGCCATTCTTCTTCTTCTTTTTTTTTTTTTTTTTTTTTTAGGAAAATGAAACATAAGATCCCTCTCTTATGCCTGTACTATACTCTAATCTCACATCTTCTCTTTGTCTCCATTTCTTCACTCAAGACTCAGGACCTCATTATAACCAGCTAGCCTCTAGAAGCTTGTACCATATGACCATCATCCCCATCATGCTTCCTAAACTGCTCCAGGGTCAGCTGTGTCCTCTAAAATGCCAAAACCAATGGGCATTCTCGTTTCCACCCTATTCTGTGCGTTAATCCTGATCTAGTTTTTAAAAGTCATATTTCCTGGGATTTGGGGAAACCACCCTTTTCTGGTCTTTTTCTTATCTCTGCCTTTCCTTCTCAGTCTCCATCACGGGCCCTTCTTTCTTCCCCCAAACTCTTAAATAATAGGTGCGCCTAAGATGATTTCCTCAGTCCTCTTCTGTTCTTAGTCAAGACTCTTAATAAGTGATATAGTTTTGATATTTGTTCTCTCCAACTATCATGTTGAAATTTGATCTCCAATGTTGGAGGTGGGGCCTAATGGAAGGTGTTTGGGCCTTGGGGGTGGATCACTCATGAATGGCTTGTTGCTGTCCTCATGGTAATGAGTGAATTCTTTCTCTATTAGTTCATGGGAGATCTGATTGTTAAAAAGAGCCTGGCCCCTCCTCCTCTCTCTTGCTCCCTCTCTTGCCATGTGACATGCCTGCTCCCCCTTTGCCTTCTACCACAAGTAAATGCTTCCAGAGGTCCTGACCAGAAGCAGGTGCTGGCACCACACTTGTACAACCTGCAAAACTATGAGTCAAATAAGCCTCTTTTCTTTATAAATCACCCAGCCACCAGTATTCCTTGATAGGAACACAAAATGGACTAACACATTAATCAAGCTCTTCAATGCCCATACTTCTAGTATACCTGGATAATCTAAGATGGATCAGCAAGACAAAAATGGAAATCATTACCTTCTTTTCAAACCAACTTTGCCTAGCTCAGATAAAGGTACCACCATCCACAAAGGCCCCTTGGCTTTCTAGGTCAGCATCATCCTTGTCTTCTTTCTTGTTTTCCACAGTCAACCACCACATCACACAGATACCGCCTTCTACAAATCTCTAGAACAGTTTCCAGTGTTCTGGAAATAATCTTCTAATAATCTTCTGCGTGGATCACTATCACAATTGCTTCATACCTTTGTTTCCCTGCCATTTTTCTCCTTCAATTTTTAATCAGCTCTCAAAAGTATAGTTCTAAATATGAATGTGATTATGTCTGATGAAATGAATAGTTTCATACAATCTAGTCCCCTTCAACCTGGGATTCCCAATACCCTAAAGCAGTCATTGTATGTAAGACTTCTCCTTCATGCATCTGGACTGGCATTAAGTATGATCACTGACAAATCATCCTCTGAATTCTATGGTTCAGATGAGGAACATGGGTTGGGAAAGGCTGACACAGATCTCCTGCTACCCACCTTCCATTACTTCCTGCTACTTCTTCACACAAAGCCTGCTTGCAAACAAGAAGCTCCCATGCTCTTTCACAACTGTATGTGTTTGCATATGCTATTCCCCTGGCCTGACATTTTCTTCTTCCACCTGTCCATGAGTGGGCTCCCATTCATCCTAGATGCTCAAATAATACCTCCTTTGCAAGCTTCCTTGGACCTTGCCAAACAAAGTCCTTTTTGTCACATTCTGTATACATCTTTATAGCTCATCTCACAATATCATGCAGATTTATTCACATATCTGTGCACTTTGCTAGAATGCAAGCTTTGCTTCACCAACAAAATTCCTGAAATACAGTAGATATGAAACAAGTCTTTTTTGAGAGAACCATAACAAACGCTCCTTTTTCCTCATCTTGAAAACCTGCAATAGTTGCTCCAAGTCTTGGAGCTCTGTTATTTTTTAAAAATCACAAACTATTTAATATCACATTGACATTAATCACAGTTACAAGAAACCCTAGAACCATTCTGCAATGACTCCATTTTTTCAAAAGAACAGATGGAGGGAGAAAGCCATACAATTATTCTTAAAATGAGTTACAACACCAAGATCTGTGCCTCTTTCCTAGAAGATAACCAATAAGTAGCAAAAGAGGGAGGAGAATATTCAATATGGGCACAGACCTTTAAAATTCTCTTTAGTTTAAAGAACATACTCCTTTACTGATCTAAGCTCCTGTTAGAAAAAGAAGTAAAACTTGTCCCTCAGTGTCTAAACAAGATTTATGATTGGATACCACAGTCCCAGTATTTATGCTTTAGAGAAAGTTATTAGAATGGTCAGAATATACCCCATGTTAACACAGCTGCCTGGTCACACCCTCAGAGCATAATTGCTAGCTGGAGAAAACTCCCTCTGTGCCACCCACAAATATAGCAACACCTGACAGTTTGGGGTCCAGGCCTCCTTCCATATTGGAAAAAATCCTGCTTCTGGCAAAAAGTTAGAAGCAGCAGGAACAATGCCTGCTGTGTTGTTTAGCACAGACTAAGAGAGAAAAACAAGGAAATAATAAATACTTTGGTTTTCCCTGTCAGACAACATCCATCCCATTGTCATTAAAAATAATTCAATTTAGGAAAACATAAGAATAATCACTAATTTCAGCAGGTTATAAGACTATCACACACTGTTTAATTTCTTCTTTAACAATTCTATGGGGCAAAACTAGGGTAGGAACCTCTGTTATCTTTGACCCTTGCCTTTTCCTATATTGACACCATACTAAGTGGTACGAACTTCTTCATGTCTTCAACTCTAACCTTTTCCCTACAACCACCTCCTACCAACTTTGCAGAACCTGCTTCGGGACTTCTAAGACAGTTCTGCCAAGTAGATTCCCCATCTCTCCAATCCTTTCTGCATTCAGCAAAACTGAGGTTCTCAAAACAACTCTTTGAGCTGATTATTCTTTTGCTCCAGATAATTTCAATAGCCAATCACCTACAAAGAAAATCCAGTCATCTTTATCTCACATTCGAGGCCTTACTGAATGCAATCCCTTATCTGTGCTTCCATCTTTTTAAAAAATAGGTCTTTTTTTTTTGCCTTTAACATATTACCCAATCGACTTACCTTTTTGTTTATTTCTTTTTGATTCTCTTATCCTTACCTCACATGTAAGCTGTACAAGGAAAGCATTTTTAGATTTTTGGTTCATTAAGGTAGCCCAAGCGTCTACACCAGTAGATGCACAGTAGACACTGATTAAATGTTTGTTGTGAACCTGGAACATACTCTGTCTTTACCTCAGTTGCCTAAATTCTAGCCTTCCTTAATATTCCACAGTCAACACTGGTTTTTTTTTTTTCTTTTTTCTTGTCTTTTACTTGAGTTCTTCCTGCACCAGGCCTACAAAGCATACAAAATTAGATGAACGCTACAGGTAATAGTTGGTTACTTAGTTAAGCACTATTTTGGTGACATGAAATGCTCATCTGAATAAGCTGATAATATTTATATAACTCTCGATAAAATTCACTACTTTAGTGTTTTTAGAGTTACTGGCTACAGAGGTATTTAACAACAAATCAAGGGTAGAGTGTAAGGAGTTTTATTAAAGTTTAAACATTAAGGAAGAGCCTCTTTTGTTTAAAGCACTTATAAAGATTTGTGCTTTAAACTGTGGCTAGTAGGTCTTTGGTGACTAATTCAGCTAATACATTACTGAAATTTAAGGTCCAATTTGGGCCCAGGCCACTATAAGGGAAAATAGTCAACTTTCACACTTTTATATTATCTAGTGCTTTAGGTGGCTCAGCCAAATTTCAAGTGTAATATACAGCAGCTTAAACATCTTTTAGGCCAGTGATTATATTCATTTGGATTAACAGAATGATTCAATGGATGACACTAAATATACCAATTCTAATTTCAATTAGTAGACCATAGACCATAATCACACTTTTCTTTACTGCTGTTTTCCATGAGAGTACAACTGAGTAAGGACAAGATGAATGCCAACTTCTATAAAGCCTGTTAGCAAAAAAGAGAGGTAGTGTTACCAGTGTGTTACCTGTGCACTCTTGCTAATTAACAATAATGCCTTTTTTTTGTTGATGGGTCTGAAAGTTATGCTACTTCGGTTCTGGTTTTCTTGGATAATAATTTTTATATAAAAATTATCATAAAAAGTCCTCAATAAAGCTCAAGTTTATTAAGTTTTGGTACTGAGAAATGGACATAATACAGGGCTTAACATGACTTATTTGATTACAGAGTTAGCCAGGTACTCTATGCCTCATGAAACCTAGCTGTTAACTCTTTAGCTTGCTGATAATCTCATACTTGGGTTTGATGAGTTCTTGTAATGTAGATAGAGTGAGGTGTTCAGGGGGATTTGCAGTAAAATATCAGTCACTTCAAATGAACTTATGCTTACTGTATGGTTTTAGTATTTTTACCTAATATGGTGACAATGAAAACATTGTTTTAAGAAAAAATTAGCAGCAAATTATTTCATGTCCTTCAGGAAATAAAAATAATAATATTCTAACTGGGCCATATGTTTGTGACGAAGTTCACCTGAAACTCAACTAAAATATAAGTGGTTTAGAATTTCTAAATTATACTTGTATCACGGTGTGCCCTAGAACTTAAAAATAATTAATAATATGATTTTCTTTATACATATATTCCTTTTTCTCCCTCTCTAGTGTAAGCTTATCTTGGGCAGAGGCCACTACATGCATTCACTTATCCAGATATTTGGAAGAGCCATTATAAACCCTTTGAAGGTTTGGCTGAGTGAAATGGGGGTTACTAGCATAGCAGTGCCATGACTGGAAATATGTTTGAAAGAATTACTCCAACTGCTGTGTTAAGAGTACTTTGTTGGGAATGGGGGAAGGACAGAGGCAGCCATCACAGTCATCCTGGTAAGAGACGATGAAAACTGGGACTAGCAGGGGCAGTGGAGGTTGTAGGTTGTAGGATTTATATTTATTTTCCAGACAGGTAGAGCCAACTAATTTTCCTGACTGACTGAAGGAAATGGGTGTAGGAGAGAAATAAAGGAGTAAAACAACTTCAAAGTTTTGGCTTGAGCAACTGAATAGATGCAGTTATTATCTACTGAGAGGTGGATGACTGAGATAAGATAAGTTGGATGTGGAAGACAAGGGTTCTGTCTTGGATGTGTTGAGCATGAGATATCTAAAAATATTTTCAAACCCATAGAAGTTGACTCCATTACGGGCCAAGATTAAAATTTTAGGTTTCTCTGGTCTCTTATCTCTCCCCCTTACATTTCATATATGATCCCATAGCCTCTGCATCAGAATTTCCTTTCAAATCTAGTCTCTCCATTTAATTCCCTTGGTTATTTCCTTATTCACGATCTTATTATCACTTGACTCACTCTAGTATCTTTTTATCTAGTCTCCTTTTGCTCTAATGAAGCCATCTTCTACATAACCAGATGTATATTTGTAAAACATAAAAGTGATAATGGAGCTCTCCTCTTTGAAACTCTGCATTGGCTTCTTACTGCTTAATAAAATAAAACTTAGGGCTGACATCAGTGATTCTTTCTACAAAGCCCCAACCTTCCTCTCTTTTTACTATATACAAAATATGCCATGCCACGTCTAGTCATGCTTCTTTGTCTGGAAAACTCCTATTTGTTCCTCAATACCCAGCCAAACATCACTCTTTCTTTTCTCCTTCCTTCCTTCCTTCCTTCCTTCCTTCCTTCCTTCCTTCCTTCCTTCCTTCCTTCCTTCCTTCCTTCCTTCCTTTCTTCCTTTCTCTCTCTCTCTCTCTCTCTTTCTTTCTTTCTTTCTTTCTTTTTTAGATGGAGTCTTGCTCCGTTGTCAGGCTGGAGTGCAGTGGTGCGATCTCGGCTCACTGCAACTGCCAAGTCCCAGGTAAAAGCGATTCTCCTGCTTCAGCCTCCTGAGTCACTGGGACTACAGACATGTGCTACCACACCCAGCTAAATTTTTGTATTTTTAGTAGAGATGGGGTTTCACCATGTTGGCCAGGACGGCCTTGATCTCTTGACCTCGTGATCTACCCGCCTCGGCCTCAAAAAGTGAACACCACCATTTCTAAAAAGCCTTTCCTGACTACCTTCAGGCAAACGTTCCCATTTCCACCTCTGTGCTTTCAAAATACATCAATCATACCACCACAATATCACTTACAATGGTATGTTATTATTAGTTTGTTTATATGTCTATCCTATAATGCTCCCAGTAGAGGCTGCTGTGTCTTTTCTGTTTTCCTACAGCATCTCACTAAGTGGTAAGTTCGTGGAAGACCCTCTGTTTACTTATATCCCCAACCCCCGATGAAATTAAGTGTTGCTCAGGAGTGGCAAGGGTGTATATGCTCTATGACCTTTCACCATCAGGTGTGCCACCCATCATGGTTCCGAGCGGAGCTTAGGAAACCTTCTGCTATCCCATCAGCAACATTAGGGACAAAGACATTTAGGACCACCCAAAGAAAGGGAAGCTGGTGGCAGGCGAAAACAGCTTGGTAACAGAGCAGCCACCGTGATTCATGAACTGTCAGCTATCTCTTTATACTTGAATATACTGAGGTCTTTATAACATGTCTACGAGACTACATAGCAGTTTTCAAACTGTCATCCAATTAATCCCTCAAAATTAAAAATTTGGTTTTTGCTTTCCTATCAAATTATAAAACCATAAAAGCAAGAAAACTAACACCTAGAATAATATGCTATGTCTCTAGTAAAAATTAGTGGAATACAGCTATGATAAATGAACTTTAATATGTTTTACTCATACGGTAAACAGTGGTAGACTACTAGTAAAAATGAACATAAGACAAGCACTAAAAATGAAAACCTCCAAATAATTTTGAGATAAATATAAAAATACCTAGTAAAAAGTAATTCAAATTCAGTATGATGGTGCTCCCTTCATTCCATAATCTAAGTACAAAAATCAGAAGAGAAGACAGTAAAGAAAAGAATGAGGGCATGCATTTAGAAAACAATTCATTAAATGATTTTTGACATCACTCCTCAAAGATTCTAAATATTGTAATATCCATATGCTTTTCTATTAATCCATGCCAAAAATTTGTTTCTAAACATTTTATTTCTTCATGTTAGCAGTCTTGCATTCCTTTTTCTTCTATCTTACACATTCTATTTTGACATTTAATTCTTAACATTTTTCTCAAGATATAAAATTTTATCTTAAGTATATTACTATAATTGTCTTCATTTTTTCCTTTTATTTCCTTTCTATTCTCATCATTTACTTTTTCTCATTTTATAAATTAAAACATTTTTACTAATCTTAATGATTTTTTCCTATTCGATCCTTTTGCTGAACAACGAATTAAAATCTTGTTTGCATTTTTGTTTAATATAAAAATCCTCTCAAGTAAATTTTTATAAACACAGGACAAAAGTGAGCATCACATTTGAGAGTTTTCCTAATGATTACAGTTACGAAAGCAATAACTTAATTTGAATATTCGAATTTTTTTCAGGGAATACTTACTAATACTATCATGATGAATAAATCTCTTCTTGAGAAATAAATAATACTGTGATCCAAAACAAATGTAACACATTTCTGAAGTATTTCTCCTTTAGCACAGCTTTTTAAAAGACTTGTGATCTCCTCATACTTTGGTTGTATAACTCAAAAGATGCTGGAACATACTTTCAGATCTCAAAATTAGGAAGCACTTGTTGAAACAAGGTTTATAGGTCTAAGAAAACAATGCAGCTCAGTTACACATTAATAATAAAATACTCAATTATCTGCTAAAGCAACAGATGCACTGAAAAAGTGTTTTGTTTGGTTGGTAATATCCATTCTGACTAATATACCTCTAAGGAAAGAGAAGGCCTACTAAAATCGGATGCATTTCCATAGGAATAAATTTTGAAACAGGAATAATGAATCTTTAGCTCACAAGAGACAGGTAAGTCTTATAAAGGGCAATTTCTGCTTGTATATCTCGTGCTCTAGGACCTTTCAATTTTTAACTCTTCACATTAAGAAAAATCAGATGGGCAGTGTTAGATTAGTTCCTGTACTAACTAGCAGTCTAAAAACTACTACTAAATTAGTGTAAGAATGGCATTAATATTTTTAAGGGTTTTCATAAAATATAAGGAAAATTACTTAAACTACACTATAACACCATTTTAAATAAGATAACGAAAATCTGATATACATAATGAATCACACTATGATGTAGAAATTGCTAATAATCAATTTCTTATGCATTTCAAGTCTAATGCTCTGCTACTGATAATTAATTCTTGGTTTTTAAAATCAAAAGTTTAACTAAAGATGGTACTTCTAAGTCAAGGTAGACATTTGTCCTTTTCACACTCTTAAATAGAGCCTGGCTAAGAGTAGCAATTTTAAGAAATACATAACAACACATACGAAATGTTTAAAAATAAGACAGCTCTTAATGATAACCTACTTAAGATTTTGACAAGCTCTATGAATTATAACCTCCATAAAGTTATATTGTACCTGGTAAATTAGTTTATTAAATATTATAAATTCTTAACCACAATTACATAGCTTATTGTTAGCTATAAGAACTAAATTCTTAAATGTAAAATGTAAAATGATTAAATTATCCACTAACAATTTTTCAAAACATCTTCAATCCAAACAATGAATATCAGTAACCTTATTTACTAACTAAATTCTGTTATATGGTTCTACTCAGTCTTGCCTACCTTTTCATTAGTACTAAAATTGTCAAAGTCCAAATATATTTCACTATTAGTATATACAATGTATATCGAGATTCACCACAACTACTGATTGTCATTTTCTAATTAACTTCCCTATTAGATCAACTCTTTTTCTAAATATTTTACAAATTGTTCCTCAATGGCAATTTATTAGTGCTCAATGCAAATACATTTAGCGTCTCCCTGTTGGCATTTACGTCTTCAACTCCAACCCAAGAACAGTATACGATGCTGACCATGAAAAACCCAGGCCCAATAATAAAGTCACTCCACATATGTTTTACTTTATTGCTTTCCATCTATTTGAAACACTTCAATGGACAACCACCATTATTTTCTTAAAGAAGCAATAATCTTCTTTAACAAAAACCTCAATATTTGAAAAGTGTAAAGTAATATCTAAAAAATGCTAAGTCTAAACCTATCAAGTCTCACAATCTATACTAATAAAAGAAAGCCATAACAGACACTCCAAAGTCATTTGTATTTGATTTTAGGAGATCATTTTAATAAAGTAAACTTATATTTTGGTAATTACATTTATCAACAAACAAATTAAGAAACAGTACAGTGAAGGCATAATTGCCCCATTCTCTTCTAATAGCTTCCAAGAATAAACTATCAACTCTCAAGCAGATGCCAGAGATAAGCCCAGAGCAGTTGAGGCTGAGCTCTTTGTACATATCTATTTTGCTTACAGTACCTGAAAGATACCTAGGAAGATAACTATTAGATTCTGAAAGGCTCTTTACTCTAATAACAATAATTTATAGAGTAAGGACTGAAGTTTGTTGTTGCTATTATTGCCATTTTTAACAAATGTACTTGCCTGTAATCCTAGGACTTTGGGAGGCCAAGGTGGGTAGATCACTTGAGGTCAGGAGTTCAAGACCAGCCTGGCCAACATGGCGAAACCCCATCTCTACTAAAAATACAAAAATTAGCTGGGTGTGGTGGAGCGTGCCTGTAATCCCAGGTACTCAGGAGGCTGAGACAGAAGAATCCCTTGAATCTGGGATGCAGAGGTTACAGTGAACCAAGATCGCACCATTGCACTCCAACCTGGGCAACAGGGCGAGACTCCGTCTCAAAAAAAAAAAAAAAAAAAATTACTCATTTAAATGTTACCATAACTCCATGATGCCTTACAAAAGAGGAGACTGGAGTCTAAAGAAATTAAATTGATGTAGCTAAGATCACAGTCAGAAAGCAGCAGAGCCTGGAATTACACTAGGTGCTCTGATCACAAACCAGTGCCCTTTCTGCTGTACCTTCCACCACCCCCAAGGTCCTTAATTAACAAGCATGTTAAAATAAATCCTTCAGTAGCAAATCACCAAAAGACATAACTGATGAGGGGTGAGACTGGCTCAAGGACAGTCACTTGAACCCACCCCCTTCCACTTTTTTCCCTATTAGCTAGAGATGGGCCTTCACAGAGCTTTACCCATCTAATTAATTAGCTATCTTTGGATTTCACCCCATTTTTTCTTCCTAAAACAATCATATGGTCATGTGGTGTGTTTTTGTTTTTGTTTTTGTTTTTGAGACAGGGTCTCACTATGTTGCCCATGCTGGGTCTTAAACTACTAGGCTCAGGTGATCCTCCCTCGTGAGCCTCCCGAGTAGCTGGGATTACAAATGTGTACCACCACACTGGGCCTGATGTTTTAACTATTTTTGTTTTTGCTTTTGATTATTGCTACTTGTGACACTAAAGAAAGAGAACAAACAAAAATCATTACATAAAAGAAAAAAGCATAAGTCTTGCAGTTAGGACCAGTGAAGAAATCCTGACTCCTCCCCTCATTAGGCGTGGGACCTTGGATGAATTTCTTAACCTCCTTGGGCCTTGTTTTCCTCCTCTGTAAACTGGGAATAAGAGTATTTAACTAATGGGCTTTGTGAAGATGAAATCAATCAATCACATACATGGGCCAGGCACAGTAAGTGCTCACACATCAGCCTCTCCTTCACTCTAAAGAGCACGTTTATTTTTTCTTCACTTGAATCTTGTAGTGGAGAGACTGCTAATGTATCATACATCAAACAACTGAATCAAAAATTATCTTAAATTGAAAAAGAAACTATATTCATGTAGGTACCTAAGTGACAACTCAAAGAAAATTTCTTGGGTACTAATATGCTTTGCATTAGATATATTTTAAGGCAATTGATTAATATCAGACTTGATGCTGGAAGACAGTTTAAATATTAAATGCAAAATTCAAAATGTCTTTTCCCTGTCTCACAATAGCTATTACTGTTTCCACTAATGGAAAATGTAAAATCAAGAACAACTACCTTTTGCTATCAAGCAGAGAGAGGAAAAACTTCTCCCTAGGGCGTAACAATACAAATCACTGAATTACTAGCTTATAAAGATAAGGTCACTGGCAGAAGAATTCCAGCTTGGAGCCATCCATGCTGAATGCAATTTCTGGGTCTATGTAAATCTAGTGAGCAGCTTGCTTTAGTATCCAGCATGGATATATTGCCTAGACTAGGGATAGCAAGTCTATTTCATCTTAAGTGTCAATAGTGATTGACAGTGACAATCTAAAGCACTGTATATGGATGCACTCTGAGGCAAAATCAAAGCTTTGCAGAAAACAGTGCCAGGATTTATCTGCAATGTCTGCCAAGAATGGAAGAACATGCAGTGAGTCCACTGACATAAAAGAAGTATTTTTAAGTTATAGGTGAAAAAACTATAATCTAATTTCCTTTTCCATGGTCATGATAGATGAATGCTGTGTATTCACATCCCATTTCCTCCTGCTCCTGGACACACAACTAGGCTTCATCTCCAGCTTTTCCTGCATTTGGATGAGGTCATTAATACATTTATTGCCAATGGAATACAGGTAGAAATGATATTTAGGCCTGGACCTACATCTTCTCTTGCAATACTCCCCTTTTCTGTCTGTCTCCTTCTGTCAGCCAGATGCATAGATGACAGTGGAGGACTCTGAAGCTCTAGATGACAGAATTTCTAGATAGGAGGAGCCATCCATGGCAGACTATGATATGAGCCAAAAATTAAACTTGTAGCACGCCACTAGCTCTTGGTATTCCCAACAATGTAGTTCTGGTTGAGACTGACAATCATAATATCATGCCACATACATGGGTCAACCATGACCTGTGCTAAGCAAATCAGAATTCTTCCCTATGATTTTGGAAAATTCTCTCTCTAGGAAGAGAACTCATTTCTCTCAGTGAGGCTGTGATAATGTGAACCTGGGAGCTTTAGTTCAGAATCATTGAAAAAGTCTTCAAGAATGGAATAGGTACTTCACTACTAATGTGAGAGAGAATCCTGAACAAGCACTAGAGAGGTCCAGCTTCACCCTTGACTTTTCCTCTTATTGGTTACAAGGGCCAAAATGCTTCTCTTTTCACCAAAACTATTTTATCTATAGTCCTGTAACCTGCCAACACAACAGTCATGACTAATATGGGTATAAATTAGAAAACAAAAATCTTTAAACTGACAGACAACATTTTGACATATATTCTCCCAAAATTATGGGCATACATATACTTTTAAAAAATGAAAACTGTGGGGCCGGGTGCAATGACTCACTCCTGTAATCCCAATACTTTGGGAGGCCGAGGTGGGCAGATCACCTGAGGCCAGGAGTTCAAGACCAGCCTGACCAACATGGTGAAACCCCATCTCTACTAAAAGTAAAAAAACTTTAAAAAAATTAGTCGGCTGTGTTAGAATGAACCTCTAATCTCACCTACTAGGGAGGCTGAGTCAGAAGAATCACTTGAACCTGGGAGGCAGAGGTTGCAATGAGCCGAGATCCAGCCACTGCACTCCAGCCTGGGTGACAAAGTGAGGCTCAATCTCAAACAAAAAAAAAAAAAGAAAAAAAAAGAAAACTGTGATTTATGATCACACTTCATAAATTGTCCTTTCCATGTCAAATATACTTTAACAAGCTCGTTTTTCAAGGTTGGCCAGTATCTTATTGTTTGAATATACTATCATTTTTTTAAAAAGTATTTGGGTATATTCAATTTTGCATTCCCCTATACACAGTGATGCAACAAATTTTGGGGAAACAGAACATTTTTCCAATTATTTATCCGATGTAAAGCTGTAGAATTCAACTTGCTGGTCAAAGGATATTCAAGGGTTTTGATTAATATTGCCAACCCTTCCTCCCAAATATTTATACCCATTTACACTCGCAGCAACTGTGTGCTCGATTCATACTATTTTTCCACCTAAGAAAGTAATGCTGAGCTGAACTGAAAAAACACTTGTTTCTTAATTCACAGCACTATCCTACAAAATGATTAGTATAATCTACAATAGGGGCCAAAGTCAAATTTCTGTTTCATTAAGATATATATAGAATAGACCACTGGCACTGTTATACCAAGGCACACAGTCCTTCACAAAATGCAATAAAATATAACTAACAATTAAGCAACTCCTTTGGAACAGTAATGAAAATTATTGTGGGGAGGGGGGTGGGAAAGAACCACAAAGCAGTGAGGAGATGCATATGTTAAACAGTTGGTCACAGACCACTCATTAGCACAGTCTCCAATCAGCCTCCTATGGAACCTTCCATGGGTACACTCATGCTCACTCAAGGGTAGCCAAAACCAGAATGTTACATGTTAAAATACATAATGAAGAGGCCAGAAAAACATGAACACACTGCAACCTAGATGTTTTAGGGAGAAAAAAACAACAACAAAACTACATGAAGCCATTGTCTAACTGAATTATTTAGCTAGAAGTTGGAACAGCTGTAAGCTCTATACTTTGACACTAATGAGGTTCATAGTGATACTATAGTGAAATCCACTGGTTTAGACGTAACAATCAGAACTAGGTGAATAAGGCAATTACGTATTAGGGCACCTATTCAAGATAGGTAGATAAGAATTATTCAGTATTAACACATACAGAAAGTGTAATTTTGTCACTTTGGGACTCAGCTTACTCATCTATAAAAAATGAAAAGGGTGATCAACTTCTAAGATTCTCCTTGGCCTAAAAGGCCCTCCACATCTCAGGCCATCTACAACATTGGTGTTATTTCTTAACGTTCTCTGTCTTCCTACACTCATTCGTCCAGCAATCTTCAACTTTTTCAGACTCCTAAAATGTGGCTTGCTCTCTGTGAGCCTCTTCCTAGATAGCATTCTGCAGCAGCTCTTGTTCACACCTCACCTACTTTAAGTCCCGTACATTTGTCAAGTCTGGGCTTAAACATCTCTTCCTCCACAATGTGCCTCCACTGTAGTCTTCACCTTCTTTATTAAAACTTAATTCTTTTTGAATCACCTGTAATTATTTCTTTAATTTTCTGTTTCCCCTACTAAGTCACGAGCTCTCTGATGCCAAAGGCCATGCATATCTTGTTCACCATGGTATCCCTGTTTCCTGGAACAATTCCTGGCATTTGGAAATTATCCAAATATTTGTTAAATGAATAAATAATGGGATTGTGCTAAGTAAGCTAGTGAAAGACTCAGCACTGAAAGTAATTTCTAATTTTTCCAAGTAGGTCATTGAAAATAAAACTAAATATGTTGTTATTTATTGCTTTCTTTACAAAGGCAAAAGAGCCCTAAGTTTCAGGTTAATCTTGCCCCCTTTCCTTACTGCTTGTCAAAAGTCCCCAAGTTGTTAAGGGAAATTTTATCATGTTAATGAATAGTATCACCAAGTACTTAGTGAATACTATCATTTCAGTGAATATTGAAAGTGTGTAGTCACTTTTGAAATTGTTTTTCTTTTGTAATTATCTTAACCAGGTATAATATATGTAGTTATGAATTATAAAATGAATATTGAAAAACAATGCTTCCCAACTGTATCCAACTCTACAGAAAATAGTTGCACACATATACACAAACACACAATGCCAGCAAAGGATCTTCTCTAATATTAATACTTAACCACCTAATATCTAATAGTTAATGATATGTACTGAGAGAAGTCCAATATGCTTTAAATCCACAACCAAAAAGTGATGGATATAATTGTTTAAAATCTAACATTTTTTCAAATTTACCAACTTGCTCATTGTTCTAACTTTTAATATCAAGGTTCTAATTTTCCCCAGATAAAATCATCACATCATGGCCATGCAAGTGTTGAGAGGATGTCAGGAAATACATATTATATACATTAAATAATTTAATGTTTATTTGCATTCCTCCAATATTATACTTCTATTGTTTTTATAGTCTTCTGAGAGAAAGAATTGAGTTTAACCCCTTGCTCTTCTGAAGTTTATTGGGTAAAAGTAAAATTTTTAAGTAGAAAGTTTATGAGGAAACAAAGGTCTAAAATTAAGAGAAATATGAAGCATAATAAAAATCATTCAACAAATATTTACCCAAACCTGTTATCATGCTATGTTTGGTGTGAGGAATAAGACAGTCTCAAAGAAACTACAGACTAGAGAAAGAAAACAACCACTGAAGAGAATCCCACTATAGTTCTGGGAGGGATATGAACGAAATATATGCACAGGGGACCATCTAGGCACTGAAAAGAATGCCTAAAACTAGAGTTTTAGAAATTAGATTTTAAAAATATATTAAAACTTAAAAACAGCACATGCAAAGGCCCAAAAGTAATGCAGAATATAGTAAATCTAATGTTTCAAAGTAGTTCAGCAATGAACTGTGGGGTATGTGTGTGTGTAGGCAAAAACAAAGAATAGGAAAATACGCTGGTTCCATATCTAGCATACAGGTGGACTATCAAGGGAAAAACACCTGATAACCTGGATAAATATTACAGGCATCCTTCCACTCATTTGGCTGAACTCACAAGAAAGTAAAAGCAATTTCCAAAGCCAAAAAAATAAAGAAATTGCAGAAAACCACATAGTAAAGCAATACTGAAAAGGAGGCTGCCCTGAAGTCATGTGTTAATCTAAGTGGCTTAGAGTCTTAGATTCTAGCAGCCCTGTGGTGAACAGGGGACAAGGCCTTTGAGACTAAGCAAGGTTACTAGTTGGAACTAAGACAACTATATAAAGCTAGGATCCTCAAAGGGTTACTCCTTTAGTAAAATTAATAGAAAAACAAAAACAAAAAAGAATATCTTTCAGCAAAAGGAGACAAGGGAAAATGCATCCTGCTCTTCCTAGGCTCTGGGTAGATAAGGGAAAAAAAATCTCTGGGGCATTTGTAACCATAGCTTTCATCCTGATGAACTTTGTGATTCAAATTTATACTACAGATCCACACTCCAATATCTAAGACCCTTAGGGCCATATATGTTTCAAAGTTCATGATTTTTGAGATTCTACAAAGGTATTATGGTACAGACATCATATATTAAGTAACACCTCACTATAATCTGAACAGCATACCATAATATGACAATATTTTTATAGCTTAACATATGACTCTTCATGATAGGCAGTATATAAAGACTATAGAGGGTCAACTTTTCCTGCCAAATGATTTACAAAAATAATTTTGGTTTTCTGAGCATTCTGGATTTTCAAATTATGGATAAGGATTATGGATCTGGACCTGCACTGGATGGGAAACTCCAAGAGCAGAAATCAACTTCAGGTGCTCTCAGAATGGCAGCACCTGTGGGACCTCTCTGAAGCAAAATCTTTCTAGGTGACCCTAGCCTCCCTAGGATTCCCACAAATGAAGTCCTAGCCAACATGACCTCAGAGTCTAAAATTACAAAACACACGAGCAATCATGATTGAATATCAGGCAAAAACAACAATAGAAACAGAACTTCATGTCATAGATCTATGAAACATAGAATATAAAATTAGTTTTATTTAAAATGGTAAAGAAATAAAAGAGGAACTCAAAAATGTTAGCAAGAAAAATACATTATCCAGAAAATGGGCAAATTTGAAAAAATTCAAAAACAAAAATTATAAATAAATAAAGTAAAAAACTAAGAATCCATAAAAGCAGACAAGACACAGCTAAACAGAGAATTAATAAACTGGAAGGTATCTGAAAAACAAATCATGCTGAACAGAAAAGAAAACATTAGAAAATACAAAACGTATATTAAGATGTATATGGGTGTAATAAAGTCTAACATATTTCTAATCATGTTTGAAGAACATAAAAAGAAAGAGAATGAGAATAAGCAATAATCAATGATAATTGAAAAGCTGAGAATTTTCCAGAACTGATGAGAGACATACATTCTCAGATTTAAAAAACCCAACAAATTCCAAATAGAATAAACAAACAAACAAAAATGCCACATCTAGACACACATACAATACAGAAGGACAAGACAAACAGAAGATTTGAATGTAGCCCCTGTCAAACAAAAGAATTACCTAAAGGCAGGTAGACAGATAAATTCTCCTAAGAGCAATAATAGAAGCCAAATGAGTGAAATATCAAAGTGAAAATAACTATCATTCTAGAATCTTAAATACAGATATATTATCTTCAAAATATAGTTCAAGAAAAGTATATAGTTCAAGAAAATCTTATATATAATGAAGGAATGCTGAGCAAAGAAGTCAGTTACAAGGTAGGCATATCTAAGTAAACATTGCTTTCATCAAATAATAATGTATAGCTTTATGAGTTAAAACTACAGTGAAACTTAAAACACTGAATAATAATAGCACGTAAGATAGAAGTGGATGATTGAAGTTAAAAGTTTCTACATTTCTTGGGAAGAAAAAAGAGATATTGATCAACTTCAGACATTACATATGCATATTAAAATTTTAAGGTTAATCACTAAAAGAACAGAAATAGTGTATATACCTTCCAAACTACAGAAAGAGAAAGTTGGAATTAAAGGAAAAACTGATACAATTAAAAGGAGGGGGCACAAACAAGCATGGAGAAGAAGGGCCGAATCACTGGCGATATATGTGGAATTGTTAGAGTGGTGGTAGTAGCAATAATTGTACTAGTAATGTTTATTATTAGTAGTGGTATTAATAACTGATTGTTAATGCATATTTGCGTGTCAAGTTCTGGTCTAGGTATTTTACATGCATTATCTTATGCATTACTCATTAAAAGTGAAGTAGGTACTATAATTAGTCTTCATTTTACAGATGAGGATTATTACTGTTCTAAATCAAGCAGAAGACAACTAAAGAACGAGATTTCAGATAATTTTTTGTTTTGTTTTGCTTTGTTTCAGACAGGGTCTTGCTCTGTCACTCAGGCTGGAGTACAGTGGCATGATCATGGCTCACTGCAGGTCTGACATCCTCCGCAGCCTTCCAAGTAGCTTGGACCATGGGTACACATGATCATGACTAATTTATTTTATTTTTTATAGAGATAGGCTCTCCCTATGTTACCCAGGCTGGTCTCAAACTCCTGGGCTAAACTGATCCTCCTGCCTTGGCCTCCCAAAGTGTTAGGATTACAAGCATGAGACACTACATCCAGCTCAGAGAGTTTTTAAATAATTATCACTCACAGGATTTGAGGGATGAGGGATAACTCTAAAGTTAGTGGCTTGGGCAATTGAGTAGGCAATGCCTGGCATCCAATAGCAATTCTAAGATTTCATGCATGAATTACGCCATTCAAAGACACAGAATACTTAAAGAGGGGTACAGTTGTGTCTGTTTTCTTTGGAATGGTGAGTAAATTACTATTTCAAGCAGCATGGTTGTGGGAAAAAAAGAAAAAGCAAAGAATGACAGGTTGGTTGCTGAAAAGCTATTATTAAGAAAATAGAGGCCAAAGAGACGTGTGTGTGGTTTGTTTGTTTTAAATGGAGATACTTGAAAATACTTATAAGAGAGACAGATGTTAAAGATACAGATGACAGAGAGAATAACTCATGTAGAAAGGACAGTTGTAATTTAAAATAAAAATGCTAAGCCTAGGAGAAAAATCAAATGGTGAGGCCCAAAAGCAAAACTATACCAAGCAGGGAGAGACCCAGATTCTCTCTCTCCTAAAATTCCTTTTTTTTTGAGACAAAGTCTCGCTCTTGTTCCCTAGCCTGGAGCGCAATGGCGTGATATCAGTCACTGCAACCTCTGCCTCTCGGGTTCCAGCGATTCTCCTGCCTCAGCCTCCCGAGTAGCTGGGATTACAGGTGCCTGCCACCACGCCCGGCTAATTTTTTTGTACTTTTAGTAGAGATGGGGTTTCATCATGTTGGACAGGCTGGTCTTGAACTCCTGAGGATTAATTAATCAAATTAATTCCTGACCTCAGGTGATCTGACCGCCTTGGTCTCCCAAGGTGCTGGGATTACAGGCATGAGCCACAGCGCCTGGCAAAAATTCTTTAGAAAATGCTAGATCCTCCTTAAAAATGAATAATAAAGAAGGCTTCTGTACACAAGGGAGAGGAGGATCTTCACACATCTGGAACAAAGGGAGAGACAGCAGAAAAACAGCTACAGAAAGACTAGGCTTCAGGGTACAATTCTCTCTGGTTTGTGCTTTCACCCAATTGTTTCAAGGAAGAGTCGTCATTTCTTACTCACAAGTCATTGTGCAATTGACACAGGGGTATGCCATTCAACCAATCTTCCCATGGTGAGAAAGAAAAAAATAGGGCAACTCTCACATTACATAAATGCCTAAGAAAAAACATAGCCAACATTCTCCTTCATAAATATACAATACATTTTTCCAAAAAGAGAAAACATTGTAAAAGAAATGAAACTAAGGATAAATTTTTTAATGGCAAGGAATTTGATTTTTCAAATTATTTAAATGCACTATGATTATGTTTGAAGGTTCTCTTAGTAGATGCTGGCTCAGGAGTTGAGTCACTTAAAATACAACTCTGCAAGGAAAACATCCTTGGCCCCTAGGGAATAGGGTTATATGTCACTTCTGACCTTCTTTACCAAGATAAGCTCCGAAGAACACCCTATCCCAGCATCAGTCAATTGAAGAGAGGAGGTAAAGTATTTAAAGGATATTGATTTGTGAAAAGCTAAAAGAGAGGTCCATGGCACCTAAGCGCACAGATTAAATTACAAATAAATCTTCAGCCACCATTTATTAAACATTACAATTAATGTGGCAATCTATCAAGAAATTTAGATTTTAATCTAAAATGCTACAAGCTAATACTGCAATTAGGATATGAATTTGCCTACTACCTATATAATTTTCAATATTTTTTCCATATCAACATTTTAAATCACTAAAACAACTTTTTAAAAATCAAATTGTTACCAATTTTATTCTAAGAAAGTATCTGCTAACCACACTGACTGCAAAAAGTGAAAAAAGGCCGAGCACGGTGGCTCAAGCCTGTAATCCCAGCACTTTGGGAGGCCGAGACGGGCGGATCACGAGGTCAGGAGATCGAGACCATCCTGGCTAACACGGTGAAACCCCGTCTCAACTAAAAAACTACAAAAAGCTAGCCGGGCGAGGTGGCTGGCACCTGTAGTCCCAGCTACTCGGGAGGCTGAGGCAGGAGAATGGCGTAAACCCGGGAGGCGGAGCTTGCAGTGAGCTGAGATCCGGCCACTGTACTCCAGCCCGGGCCACAGAGCGAGACTCCGTCTCAAAAAAAAAAAAAAAAAAAAAAAAAAAAAAAAAAAAAAAGTGAAAAAAAAAAAAAATCTAAAGTGACCCAAATATATTTAACATTATACCATTAAAAAAAGATTATTTTGAAAATGAGAAAGTAAAAAGATCTGGAAAAAAATCCCTATTGTTCCACTAGCTGCTATAAAGTCTGTTTAATTATTTTTGTGTCATTTTTAAAGCATGCTCCCTCCTATTACCTCAGACTCTTGATCACTCTGCTTCCCCTGCTCCTGCCCACCCTGATCACATGATCTCTTCTCTCCCCTCCTAGGACACTAAGCATCTTCGAGAATGTCACAGAATCACACACATTGAGCCCATTAGACATGTATGGTATGAATTATAATCATATTAAATGCTTTTCAGAAGTGCATCTCCCCCATCTCTTTACCCTTGGGCTGGGTCTTCTAGTAAAATCAAGAAGAAGAAGGAACAGATTATGTTTTGGTACAGAAAAATGAGAGGGTGTGTTTTGTTTTGTTTTGTTTTTTAAAAAACAAATAGTTAAATGAGAACAACTAGAATCAAATTAAAATACATTTACAGCAAGTTAGTATACTTCTCCAATTCAAAGTTACTCTAGTGTTCAGTAATCTTTTACACATTTAGAAAATGCTAGATCCTCCTTAAAAATGAATAATAAAGAAGGCTTCTGTACACAAGGGAAAGGAGGATCTTTTTACTAATTTTATTCAGTAAATTTACTAATTTTATTTACTAATTTTATTCAGTAAACTTTGCTTACTCTTTGGATCTTTCAGCACTTATAGAAAGCCCTACTAAATTATCACAAATATAAATATATGTGTTTGCTGAATTAGTATGCTAACAGAATTTCTATTAATTAAAATATATTTCAGGTTTACTAAGCACATTTATGCAAAGCAAACTCACTTTCAGCTTTAAATTTTCATTCTATTTTTAACTCACAAAATTTATTTTTTGCAGAATATTTTATGAATAAAATTAAAGCAGCAGGAATTTGTGTTGATGTGCCAGTATTTGTCTTCAATCAAAAGTCAGTCCATATCTCCTACTACCTTTACCAGATAGTCTTATAAGAAACATAATCTTTTTCTTTTTTGTAATTTAGGAGGAACAGAATCGTTAGTAAAATTCCAGTATCTCTCAAACATCAGATTCAGAATGTGAAGCACTTACTTTTCATGTGGGATAAGCTCATTACTAAATAGCTTCAAGTGTTTAATACGGAAAAAATAGGATTACTGAAAACCAAATTGGCTTTTCATAAGGTTTGTTTTGATGTTAACAGTAATGTCTAGGTTTGAATTCTGATAATCATAAATAGGATACTTTAACAATGTGGCATATATAGAAATCATTCATAAGCACTATTAACTGAAATAAATCATATAGCAGGGCTGCAAAGCTTTCCAAATTTACCCCTGCAGATGTGACTTTGGACCAACTCTATTTTATTGTTCAGCCTTGACACAATACCAGGTACGCACTGGGTTCCTATTACTACCTGATCTTTTTACTTTATTATTTGACTTGGGTTATCCTTTAGGGCATCACATACAAAATAGAAAACCAAACAACACTGAAGTGTCAAACAGATGTAACTAAGAAGGTAAGTACTCATTGAGTCCTGGATGTTTTATATGCTAGCAAATAGGTACAACAAGTTACAAGGGAAAGGAGGCGAGGATGTACAGGTGGACCCAGAAAAGTTAATGTCAAACCAATATTAGTTAGGTATTTAATTTTCACGTACAAAGGGCAACATTATTATAGAAGAGTATGGAATGAAAGTTTTATATAATCCAAAAGTACCATAAAACATATAATCTTTACTTAGATTGTTAAGTGCTGCCACTGAAAAAAGAAAAAAAATCTGGGAATAAATGTACAGAGCTTCTTCATCTCGACCTTTTCACCATATATAATTCTGCCCTCAGATGTTAACAAGTCATTTCTTCAAGTGTATAAATCACATATCTTTAAGAATCATTTTATAAGTCACCATAATTAACAACAATAGTTTTCTTGGCCTATCAACCTAAAGAGAAAAGAATTTTTCATTTAAACCAATACCTTAATACTAAATTCATATTTCATAAGGATTTTGAGCCCAATTAATCAAATACCTCTAAAAAAATGACAGAACCATAAATCTGTTTTTATGACTTTCCAATCTAAACTCCAAACTAAAAAGTTATACACAAACCAAACTAATAATAAATTAGAATTGTTTTTGTTTCAAACCCCCAAACTCTACATTTTGTGCTCTTTTCCTCCAAACCAGTATTTAATATTTTCAAAACTAAAACACCAACTACTTGAGAATGCTTCAGTGCCTATAGAGAAACTTAATTATGTGTTTGCACGTTTTAATAACAATTCACTTTTATAACTGGTGTTTACTGAAAACCTGTGAATAAATTACTGAGGTAGTTTACTGTTTTTTTAAAGGAACTTCACAAAGAATTCTGAGCAAAGATGTCCTCTTAATAATGCATATATCATATATATTCAGGTTTTCCATATCATCTTTTCTTAGAATAGTACATATTAATAATGTGATACCTATGTCTCCAAATTCCACCCAAAAGTTGGTTTTAAGTAGAAGATGTTTTATTTTATGACTTACTAGAAAAGCAAAACATTAAAAAGAAAAACCACTAACCAATACTCCTCAGTGCTTGGTTTTTGGTCATTTTTTTATGCAACAGAATTAAAATTTTTTCATTCAAATTTTTCATGACAGAATTAAAATTTTTCCATGCATATTATAAAGACTGCAATATGTATGCAGATTTTCTTTTTTTTTTTTGTATGCAGATTTTCATGCTCAATTCCACAGAAAGCTATCCAAGCAAGGTGAGTGTTTTGAGATTAGACCATTTAGGTTAATATGGTTCATTGTCTCTCCTCTCTCAATAGAGTATATTACTGAACTACAGATGGCAGTTAAGTGCACTGGTTAAAAGCTATGAAAGTCTGGCCAGGGGAAGTGGTGGCTCACTCCTGTAATCCCAGCACTTTGGGAGGCCAAGGTGGGTGTATAACCTGAGGGAAGGAGTTCAAGACCAGCCTGGCCAACATGAAGAAACCCCATCTCTACTAAAAAAACACACAAGAATTAGCCAGGTGTGGTGGTGCACACCTGTAAGTCCCAGCAACTCAGGAGGCTGAGGCAGTAGAATTACTCGAACCCAGGAGGCTGCAGTGGGCTGACAATGCACCACTGCACTCCAGCCTGGGCGACAGAGCGAGACTCCATCACACAAAGAAAAAAAAATATAAGCCATGAAAGTTAATTACCCTCCCTGAACCCATTAAGTGGTGAAAGATTAATAATATAAAGCTCAGTGCATGCTATATAGTAACTGCTCAATAAATGTTCAGCTCTTATGACCATTCATATTAATAATTCAATACCAGTTCCTATTTCACCTGCTTTCTTTTATAACATGGAATCTCTTCCCCCTATTTTCCACATCTTAGAAATCATATTGGAAAACCTCCTACCTTCAAAATTTTCGAAAGACTTTTCCACTAAAATACTAATGTGACTAAATATTTAGATCTGGAGAAGTCGGTCTTTATCTGAATGATGTTTTAATGAACTGTTCAAACCTGTGAATGTTCTCTGAAATATATCAGTATATTGATTTATCATTTTCATTATAGATCAGCATGTAGCAAATTCATAACCTATACCTTTTTATTATGAGGATTTTCTAGACTGATATACACCTTTAAGACATGAATCATCCTCCTAGAGTTGGGGAAACTGATGGGAAAATGGCTAAATGATTCAGCATGGTGCAGCAAAGTGAGCTGGTCATAAATTTACAATTTCCACTTCTGTTAGGTGCCCTGGCCCTGGTGGCCTCTTTCATCTTGTACTGCATATATAACATATAATGCTGTAATCAACAAATTTTGTTAAACATTCCCTTGGGAAAGGCATAATGGTACTTTCTCCTCAGATCAGCTTCTAGAAACAAAATTATTCAATTCTATGAGACAACAGGTTCACAAGGCTAGACAACTCTTACAACGTCCAGTTGTAAGCTTCACCAAGCTTGGCTTATGCAGATAATAGCGCGAGAGTGAATTCTGACACTGGTACCATTTTCTCAGCTGCACAAAGGAGATAGTAGGGAAAAGACCCGAGGCCAAAAAAACCTAGAAGATGGGCAAAGGAAGCCAGCTGAGGAAATGGTTATGGCCATACCTGTGTCTCTCATGCCAACACTGACCTTCACCAAAAACATCACAATAGAACAGAAGATCCTAAGCAGGTCAAGAGAACTAAATAGCAACTGCTGAACATACACTCATATAGCCTGACTTAAGAGGAGTCTCACCACCCAAAGCAGGTGAAAGCCTTTTTCTTTTCTAAGTGCCTCTGTTTATCCTTCAATGACAAAAGATTTACTGTTAATTAAGGTATTTCAGAAATGTATAGATTCCAGAGTAGAATAAAGCCTTTTCCATCAAATAAACAGTTACAAAAACAATATTAAGAATTAAATGTTTTCATCTAAAATTGCACCATCTCAGATGCTGGGGAAGTACATCCATTTTGTGACCATAGCATAGTCATCTCACCCAGCATCTTCTGAGAATGGGACAAAGTGTACCAGGATGTGTAAAATGAAATTGCCATAGCTATTAAGTCCAATTTCCTCGTTCAGTACCTTGAATTTATTTGTTTGGCATGGTAACATACACACACACACACACACACACACATACTCACAAAAAAATCCTCAGGAGCAACACTGAAAACGATTATACTATCTTAGAACTATCTGAAATGTATTTAGGAAAGAACTAGGGTGACAAGTTTGACCTTCCACAAATTCATCTTTTTTTTTTTTTTTGACTGTGCAACCTCTAATTTCCTCTAATTTGGAGAAGGGAGGGTGGGTGGAGGAAGAAAAAAAGGTGAAAACCATCTAATTCAGAGTGTACAATCTGTGTGTGTACATATATATATACACACATAATGTGTGTGTGTGTGTGTGTGTGTATTTTTCCCCCTTCACCAAGACCTTGGAGGTAAATAAGAGGAAAAAATGGCTCACAAGACAAGGTTTCAGGACTAACCCAAGGGAACACCTCCACAGCTGGAGAATTTCAGCTCAGGGGCAACCTGGCTGGGAATATCAGAGGCCGCAGCATTATCGACCAAGAGCGCAGGCCGCACCACCAGCATCCCAGGCGACTCTGCTGTGCGCATGTCCCTCTTATATAAAGAGATGCTTACAGTCCAGGTGCTTTTTCTTGGGGCCCATCACTTCATGAGTAGTGGCTTTGCAGACCGCTCTTGCTACAGCAGAGCCCGTCACGCTGTACTGAGCGGCGGCGATCCGATCCGTGAGCGTTTGGCCCGACATCTTCTCTGGTCACTTCTACCGCCTCCTCTTCTGCAGGAAACAAGGGGAGACGGTCCGGCTTTAATTCGCAGACCCTCCCCTCCAAGCACCCAGGCCTTGCCTCCTCCAGCCGCGCGGCGGCTCTCTCCTCCTCCATCCCCACCCTGGCACCACCTCTTGGAGCCAGCAAGGCGCCAAGCCCCGCTTCTGCGATGCGGTCCAGGGAGTCTTGGCCGTGAGTAGGGCCGTCACGGAACCCCAGCGTGGGCTCGTCTCAGCATCGTGACATCGTCCCTATTCTCCCCCAACCCCCACATAGGGCCAGACTCGCCCCCTGGGGACCCCCATGTCAATCAGCACTTTCCCCGCAACCTGACACGCGGGTGTTGCGCTAGCCACGACGTGCGTCCCGGTTATTCCCTGGGCGCCGCACCCACCGGTGCCCACCTCCCACCTTTGCAGACTTTCCTCCTAGCAGCCTGCAGGCTTCGGGGAATGCATCGGCTACCCAACCCCTGGCTGCCTCCCTCCTCCTCCTCGCGCTGCTGCAGCAAAGGGCTCGTCCTCCCTCAGTCGCGAAGGAGATTATCCTAGCATTGCGCCATGTTATGCCCTCGCCTCCCCTTCCTTCCCCGCCGGCTGCAAAGCCTCGCCGAGGCCCATAGCCCAGGCCCTTTCCCCCCGGTCTCCAAATCCCTGCCGCAGGGGCCGCCCGGGAGCGCTGCGGAGGCGCCGGAGTCTTGGGGCGCCTCACCCTTCCTGGATTTGGAGCGGAGCCGGGCTCACAGCGCAGCCTAGCCCCCCCGCCCACCCTGGAGCGCTCCGCGGAGCTGTCACCCAGCCGCTGCCCTTCTCCGCACCCTGGGATTATCCTCTGTGGATCCCCGCGCGGCCCTGGCGCGGGGAGGGGGCCGAGTACGGCCGCGGGTACTCACCCCGCCCCTGAGCGGCGCCGCCCGCCGCAGGATGAGCAGAGCCCGGGCAGCTGAGGAAAGCCGCGCCGGTGGGTGTGTGCGACCGCGCGCAGACCCGGTGCCCCTGGGCGCAAAGTCTCCAGCCCTGGCCGGGCCCCGCTCCTCAGCTCCGCGGTCCCGGCACCCGCCGCCCCTGGCCCCTGAAGCCAGTACCCGCCCGCCGCCGCCTCTTCTGCAAGCGCCGCCGCGTCTCTCTTGCGCTCCAAGCTGCGTCCCCATCCCCGCCCCCACCTCAGCTGTGGCTCCGACGAGTCAGGTGACGGCGGCGGACAAACCCGGACGAGCCCTCGGCGGAGTGCATCGCGGCCCCCTCCCAGCTACTCACACACACCGCCCCCCGGGGCTGGAAGCTTAAAGGCGTGGGGGCGCCTCGTGCAAGCATCCCCGGCAAACGGGAGGGGAGAAGAAGGAGGCGGGGAGGCCGGGAGGCAAGGAGGCCGACACCCACCCAGCCAGCAGCTCTCCGCTGCGCTCCAGGCCGCCCCTCCGCTGCTGGCTCCGCACCCGGCACACACTGGGAGCGCGCACCGCGCACACTTGCCCTCCGACTGCTGGGGGCGCCCTGGGCTGTGGGGGCGTTGGCCAAGCCGGGCGAGTGGGCTTCTCGGGTTCTACTCGGTGAAGGCCAAGGCAAGGGCGTCGTCGCGCGCTGCCTGGCGAAGCCCAGCCCCTTCTCCCCCACACTATCGCTGACACGCCCGCCTGTCAAAGGCGCCCAGGCCCAGATGAGCAGGGAGATTTTAAATGTCAGATCCTGCCGGCCATCCGCGACCGTTACCTGTGCGTCTTCAGCTCCTCAGGCTCCTCGGTTTGTCTCAGTTACAACTGGGAGCCCGGGTGGGCAGGTAATTCTAGCCACTTTAGTCTTAAAGGGATACTGAGGTCTGCTGAAGGGAGAATAATTAACAAAGCCATTAATCGAGTCCCAGGTTACCTTCGACAGTAATCATTTGAGTGCATAAGGAAAACCCTTTGTACCCTTTAAAAGTAATTCTGCCAGTTAAATATAGTGTTGGAACGTCCGTCAATTGAATGTCAAGTGTATATTTGAATAGTAAGCAGGAATTTCTAAACAGGAATGTGGAGTTGGTTAATAGCTTCACGTGTTGACATTTTTAAAGGTTGTTATTTATGTTCAACTTTTTTTTTTTTAATTCTCAGAGTAGCATGAAGATCCAAACTACATTTGTGAACTTTCCTGACATTTTTCCCCCTGGCTTCTGGTGGCTTCTGCTCAGCCTTGAAGCCATGTATCGATACCTATCGATCTCAAGATTTTGTTATATATTCCTCTCTTTCACCTGGTCCAGTGTTCAGTATGCAGTCATGATTTCCTGACTGTTGAGAATGATTCTAGCACTAATTGGAAGCTTAATGACTAAAGAGAGACAGCTTAAGAGCACCATTGTCTCAAATACTAGTTTTACCCTATTTACGAGGGAAATAAAAAGGCAATTCTATTAAAAAAAAAAAAAAACTTCTACTCCAGTTTTATAGCAGCTTAATATAATGGTCCCAGACTGGAGGAAAGCCAAATATTATTCTACTAGCAAATGAATAAACAAGACATGGTATATCCACATAATGGAATACTACTTAGCAATAACAAGAAACAAACTAATACCATTCATGAATCTCAAATGCATTAGATGAAAGGAAAGAAGCTCAATCAAAAAATCTACTTATTATTTTGATTTCATTTATGTGACATTCAGAAAAATCAAAACTATAGAAACCGAAAACATATCAGGTGCCGAGTCAGGTGACGGTGGCATTGAGGGAGGGGACTGCAAAGGGGTAGAAGGAAACTTTTTGGAGAGATGGAAATGTTTTATATCATGACGGTGATGATTATGCAACTGCATGTATTTCTCAAAACTCATCAATTTGTACACTTAAAATTGATGAATTTTGTATTTTAATTATACTTCAATATAATCTGATAGAGTTGGAGTGGCAATATTAATATCAAAGTAGGTTTTACAATAAGGAATATTAATAGCAATAAACCGGCACATTTCATAATGAAAAATTCATTGAGAGCATGGAACAATTCTACGTGTTTATATATCTAAGAACAGAGCTTCAAAATAGGATGAAGCAAAACCTAATAGCATTAAAAGGAGAAATAGGCAAATCCACAATTATACTTGAGGATTTCAGAACTTTTCTCTGTGTAATAAATAGGACAAGTAGACAGGAAACCTGTAAGGGTATAGGTGACTTGAAATAGCCCTATAGGCCGGGCGCGGTGACTCATGCTTGTAATCCCAGCACTTTGGGAGGCCGAGCCAGCCAGGCGGATCACGAGGTTAGCAGATTGAGACCATCCTGGCTAACACGGTGAAACCCCGTCTCTACTAAAAAAAATTAGCCGGGCGTGGTGGCGGGTGCCTGTAGCCCCAGTTACTCGGGAATCTGAGGCAGGAGAATGGCTTGAACCCGGGAGGCGGAGCTTGCAGTGAGCAGACATAGCGCCATTGCACTCCAGCCTGGGCGACAGAGCAACACTCTGTCTCAAAAAAAAAAAAGTAGCCCTGCAGACCAATTTGACCTAATTGACATTTATAAAATAGTCCACCCAACACTGGTGGAATACTTTCTTCAAGTGTGCGTGGAACATTCACCAGGATTGACCATACTGACTGATACTAAGCCATGAAGCTAGTCTCAATAAATTTTAAAGGATTATAATCATACATATTATGTTCTCTTACCACAGTGGAATTTAACTAAAAATCAGTAACAGATAGATAAATAGAAATCTCCAAATATCTGATAATTAACACATTCTAAATAACCCATGGGTCTAATTTTCTCATAAGGAATATTGGGAATTTATTTGAACTAAATAATAATGAAAATCCCACATATCACAATTTGTGGGTTGCAGGCAAAGCACTGATTAGAGGCAAGTTTATAGCATTAAAATGCTTAGGAATGAAGAAAGATCTAAAAATATTTACTTGAGTTTCAACCTTAAGGCACTAGAAAAAGAACAAATTGAATTCAACATGAGCAGAAAGAAGGAAATAATAAAGATGAGTACAAATCAATGAAAGAGAAAATGACAAATAATAGATAAAATCAATTAAACCAAAAGCCATTTTTTGGAAAAGATCACAAAATGGATAACCCCCCAGCCAGATTGAGCAAGGAAAAATAAGATGGCACAAATTTCCAATGTTAGGAGTGAAAGGAGAAATCAATTCTATGGACATTAAAAAATAAGAGAATGTTATAAGCAACATTGTGCAGTAAGTTGGACAATTTACATAAAATGAGCAGGTAGTATAAAATAATGCTTTTACAACAGTCCAATAATGATGTCATGTCACATACGTTGCTATTAAGAAGTTTTGAGCAAGTAACATGTTTCCAATAATAATTAAAATAATACAATCTGTAAATGATTTACTTTTCAAAATAGATTGGAATGGGTTCAAAGTCAATCCTATAATAGTGTGTAGTTACATACAATACACTGGGAAGTATTTGAAGCCAGAGCTTATTCTTGGTATGCTACCCATGTCTCTGGTACTATGCGTGGGAGAATATCCCACACATAACATCCTGACCTAGTGTTAGCAGAATGTTTGAAAATCCCTCAACTATAGAAGTGTCATATACAAATCAATGAATAATGTCAAGGATGGAACCAATATATGAAATGTGTGTTTTGGAAGATTTTAATGAGCTTTGAAAATAGTAGAATATTTTCAGTGGCAAAGATTTGGAGATGCTGGCTTCTTACAGCCTGGAAAATCTAGAGTTACATCCATGAATGTTATATACTAAAGTGAAAGAAAGAAAATAGACTAAAAGAAAGAAATATATTGAGATAAAAAATTACTTGTTGACATGTTCTCTTTGAAGGCACAGGCACATAATAAATGATATTCAATAAACCTTAGGCAAGAATAAGAATTGACATTTAATGTTTTACAAGTTGAAACATCTTTGATCTCAGTAGTCAGAAAATAGGGTAATTATAATAAACATCTCAAACTGTTTTTTAAAAATACACATTGAGGCTGGTGCGGTGGTTCATTCCTGTAATCCCAGCACTTTGAGAGGCCGAGACCAGTAGATCACTTGAGGTTAGGAGTTTGAGAATAGCATGGCCAACATGGTGAAACCCCGTCTCTACTAAAAATACAAAAAATTAGCCGGGCATTGTGGCGCATGCCTGTAGTCCCAGCTACTGGGGAGGCTAAGGCCAGTAGATCACCTGAGGTCAGGAGTTTGAGAATAGCATGGCCAACATAGTGAAACCCTGTCTCTACTAAAAATATAAAAAATAGCAGGGCATGGTGGTGGACACCTGTAATCCCAGCTACTCAGGAGGCTGAGGCAGGAGAATTGCTTGAACCCGGGATGGGGGAGGTTGCAGTGA
>NW_012116955.1:664571-678496 GCF_000951035.1 Colobus angolensis palliatus
GAAACCCCGTCTCTACTAAAAATACAAAAAATTAGCCGGGCATTGTGGCGCATGCCTGTAGTCCCAGCTACTGGGGAGGCTAAGGCCCAGGAATCACTTCAAGAGGTTGCAGTGAGCTGAGATCATGCCACTGCACACCATCCTGGGCGACAGAGTGAGACACTGTCTCAAAAAAAAAAAAAAAAAAAATTGAATTTGTTTTCTGAGCCAATATACATAAATGTATATATGCTACTAAACAGATTTTTTTCTAAGTCTCTGATTTATTTATTTATTTATTTATTTACTTTTTGTATAGACAGGGTCTCATTTTATTGCCCAGGCTGGTCTTGAACTCCTGGCCTTAAGTGATACTCCTGCCTTGACCTCCTAAAGCACTGGGATTACAGGTATGAGCCACCATACCCAGCTAAGTCTTTGATGTGATACACATGTTTTCTTCTGAGTATCAGATTTAATACAGGAAAATCAAGCAAACGATAATTACACGTAGACCAACAATTTATTTCTGCACGAGGGCAAGTGTCTTCAAGTTCTTGATTTCAGTTTGTTTGTAAGATACAACGCATGTACAAGAAACAGAGAGAAATAAAGCTGAAGATAATTTGATTGCCTCAGATAACAACCTGAGGTGAAATTAGAAAATGTATACCTTTCTCCTAAATCTAAAATATTCTCAAGGTAAAACTATACGGTGAATTTCATTCCAGGAATGCTTTTCTGTCAAAGTAGAAAAAAACATATTGGTTCAAGAAAAATCACCCTGGTATATATCCACTCCTACACACAAATGTGACATCTTCACCCAAACTCAAAAGCAATTCACAACAAAAAGCAAATTTTGGTATCCTGAATGCACGTGAGGAGAGACAAAAAGCTTGCTTCTCTTTTGTAAGACAAGAAATGAAAAAGACCATAAAACTGCTGAACACCCTAGTGTAGCAAGAAAAAATTGTAGGTTGCACAAAATGTCAGTAAGATTGAGATTCAAACAATTTGATCATCTTAGGGAAGTATAACATTCATACATGAAACCATTCAAGTTTCTTAAGAATTACAGTTAATGAAGTATATTCCAAGCCAGAACAAACATATTTACTAAGTTTTGTTTTGCCTAAAATTCAGGTTAGAAATAAATTCATTATGGCAACTGGCATGATAAAAGGAACATGTACATTTTACATGCCTAATGGCATAAAAACAATTTAAGTATGTTACTTTCATTTGTCTCCCAGTTTTAAATCTATTGTCAATTGTTGTACTTTGTGGCACACAGCAGCAAATTTTTATTCTTTCTCACAATTTTGTGAGTCAATAGGACTCTGTTGGATAGTTCTCCTTTGAAGTCTTTTATATAGTTGCAGTCAGGTGACAGCTGGTCTGTAGTCATTGGAATTCTCCTCTGGGCTACCCGAGATGGCTTATGCACTTTGACATCTGGCATATGAAACTGGCTGTTTAAATGAGAGCTGGGCTGGGGTTTTGACCAGAGCACCTACACAGGGCATCTCTATGTGTTTGGGCTACTCATGCAGAGTGGTTCAGGTTAAACACATTTCTTACACAGTGGCTGGCTTCCAAGAGGAAACATCCCAAGTTGGAATGTTCTAAGAAACATAGGTGGAGACTATAAGGTTTCTTATGACCTAACCACCAAGCTTCAGTCTGTTGTATTCTATTGATCAAAAGCAAGTTACAGAGACAGCTCAGATGCAAGGGGAGGAGATTTATTGGGGGATTAACTACCACAGTGACATACAAAACTAAACCTTTGTGAAGAATCCACAGAAACCTCTGAGAGGTATAAAGTTAAGTCTTTCATATAAGATTCATTGAAGTAAGAAGTTAAGGGATTCACATAAGATTCATTCATCAGAAAATTACTTCAACATAAATTAAAATAACACATTGAATTATTTCCTCCAGTTGAAATATTCTTTATTATGTAGCAAGTCATATCAGTCTGTTTGCATGCTGCTAATAAAGACATACACAAGACTGAGTAATTTATAAAGGAAAGAGATCTAATTGACTCACAGTTCAGCATGACTGGGAGGTCTCAGAAAACTTACAGTCATGGCAGAAGAGGAAGCAAATACCTTGTTCTCCACATGGCAGCAGGAAAACAAGTATGAGAGCTGAGCAAAGGGTAAAGCCCCCTATAAAACCATCAGATCTCATGAAAACTTACTCAGTATCACGAGAAGAGCGTGGGGACAACCATCTCCATGATTCAATTACCTCCTACCGGGTCCCTCCCACAATACATAGGGATTATGGGAACTACAATTCAAGATGAGGTTTGAGTGGGAACACAGCCAAACCATATCACAAGTGAATTTCTACAAGATTGTGGTCAAGCTGTACATGATCTGCAAATCTTTCCCAAAGCCTCTATTTTAGTCCCTTTTTATATATGAGGAAATTTAAAACTAGAGAGTTTAAGTGACTTTCTCATCATCACACACAGTGAGGTAACAGCATAACCAGTCCTAAACTTCATTGTTGAACATCCAATCCAGTGTTCTTTCCACTGCATTCATTGCTTCTGATAAAGGTATAACAGTATGATGTTAGATTTATTGCATACTAATTAATTATTCAGTCAAAAATAATCCTTCTTTTTAAAATTTATGGGCTAGAAGGATGGTGGCTAATATCTTAGGTTATAGAAGTAAACAAGCCCTGGTTTGATTCCCTAGCATTGGTCCTTACTAGCTGTATGACTTTGGGCAAGGTTTGTAGCCTTTAAGGATGAGTTTCCTTATCTGTAAAATGTGCTTCATCCATAATATCCACCTCAAAGGATTGCTGTTACTATCAAATGAGGTAATGCAAATAAAGCCAATAGCACAGCGTTTGGCATGCAATAAAAGCCAAAAAATATGACTGATAATACTCTGTAATTGTTGATAGGCTGATTTTATTATTACTATATTTTCATTTTTATTTTATTATTTGGAACTACAACTCAAGTGTATATAGTTCTCTGATTGAAATATTGTTTTACTAGTATCATCTTTAAAGTGAGAAAATAAATTAATAATTTTCCTAGCTCCAGAGATGTGAAATCAGGTTACTTCCATATTATCATGGAGAGGATCAAGCTTCTATTAGTTTCAGGAAACGAGAGTAGAAAACATATTTACGGCTGGGCGTGGTGGTTCATGCCTGTAATTCTAGCACTTTGGGAGGCCCAGGTGGGCAGATCGCCTGAGATCAGGAGTTCGACGCCAGGCTGGCCAACATGGCGAAACCCCGTCTCTACTAAAAATACAAAAAAAATTAGCCGGGTGTGGTAGCTGTAATCCCAGCTACTCAGGAGGCTGAGGCAGGACAATCTCTTGAACCCGGGAGGTGGAAGTTGCAGTGAGCCAAGATCGTGTCATTGCACTCTAGCCCAGGCGACAGAGCAAGACTCCATCTCAAAAATAATAATGACAAAATAAAACAAAACATATATACATATGCAAATAGACGTTGTACAGCAATACTGTTATGAACGGCATTTTGTTATTTCCTTTTTTTAAAAAATTGAAAAAGATGATTGCAAGAGAATTCTTTGGACTGAGAAGATTTTACTTTGAGAAAGAAGAAGATTAATCAGGAAAGTCTGTCTGAAGAAGGAAGTTTCACAAGGAAACTTCTAACTCAAGGGCATAGGAGAGTCAAAGCAGTGTGCCTCACCTTCAGCTGTGTATCTCCAGGTTTTCCTCTCATTCTTTAACTTGCTCCTGTATTTTAGGTTGCTGTTTTTGTTTGTCTACAACTCATTTTATATTTGAAGTTGCTTATGGAAAATGGCATTGACTTTACTTGATACTTCATCACACGAGTATCACAGAAGCCACATGCATTTGCCTTTGTGCAGCTCCAGGAACACAGCAGTGGACTGGTATTTCTCATACTCCTTCAATTGTGTATCTAAAACATATAAGTTACTGATCACTTCAAAAATTCTTATACAAAAAATAAGTGAGTTATTTTTGTTTTTGTTTTTGTTTTAGACGGAGTCTTGCTCTGTCGCCAGGCTGGAGTACAGTGGCACGATCTCGGCTCACTGCAACCTCCGCCTCCCGGATTCAAGCAATTCTCCTGCCTCAGCCTCCAGAGTATTTGGGATTACAGGCATGTGCCACCACGCCCAGCTAATTTTTGTATTTTCAGTAGAGATGGTGTTTCACCATGTTTGCCAGGATCGTCTCGATCTCTTGCCCTCGTGATCTGCCCACCTCAGCCTCCCAAACTGTTGGGATTACAAGCATGAGCCACCGCGCCCAGCTATATACCTATATGTATGTAAGTATATGTATATAAATATGTGTGTACATATGTACGCACTTATATATGTGTATATATGTACATGTATACATATGTATGTGTATGTATGTACACACATAAAAGTTTACATATGTGTACATATACATATATGTGTATATGTACATATACACATATATACAATATATACACACATATATGTGCATATATATACACATACATATATATATGTCTTTATAGTGAACCATTTCTGTTTCTCTAGTAACAATAATATTAAAGAGAAATGGAAAGTTTAGGCTATTTGATATTCAGTATAACCAGATGAGAATGAACTGCTGTGTTACTATTTAAACTAATTTTGGCTAGAACAAGTACAACCTTAGTCTTTCTAGAGCATAATGTATTTAACGATATTGAATTTCTTTTTTAATTTGCCTCAGGTACTTTCCTTTGTCCAAGGACTTATGCTTCAGACAGTCAGGAGTCATACATAGCACAGAACATTGTTGTGGGAGGTTAAGATAATTCGTGAACACTACATTTGCAGTTTATTCAAATACTGTACTTGATTTATGCTAGCCACACATCAGAAAGTTCCCAAATAAACCCCCAAATAAAAGCATAATAAAACAAATTATATAATATTCTTTCTTGTAAAATGTTATTTTGGAGAAAGTTTTCAGCTGAGAATCACTTTTCACTTTTAAGTTGGAAAATAAATTAGAATAATGCTAGAGTGCCAACGATTTCCCATGGAGAAACTTAAGAGTGAGTTAATTGTTGTACTCCCAATTTATGACTGTTATTGAATTGATTAACAGGTGTCTTCACCTTAAAATTGTGTCACATTCAGCCTAAAACTGGGTTAATTCTGTTTTCATTTTGAATGATTTTAAACATATTCATATAAACAAAACTCAAGAAATTGTCTGGCATTGTCTCTTATGGGCTTGCATCCTTGTTTAGTCCCTGTATCAGATGCTTTTAGGTGAGCATTATCAGAGATGTACATTTGGTTTATGACACCCATGTCAGTGCTAATGGTGCATTTCTTATATCTGGTAGATATGGGGAGACAATTTGTTTCCATTGTTACTCACTTTATTCTACAGCCCCTGTCAAGTTCGCTCAGTATTTTGCTGATAAAAAAGAACAGACATTGTTCCTGTAATCCCAGCACTTTGGGAGGCCGAAGTGAGCTGATCACTTGAGACAAAGAGTTTGAGACCAGCCTGGACAACATGGTGAAATCCTGTCTCTACCAAAATACAAAAGTTAGCGGGGCATGGTGGTAAGTGCCTGTAATCCCAGCTACTCTTGAGGCTGAGGCAGGAGAATCGTTTGAACCCGGGAGGCAGAGGTTGCAGTGAGCTGAGATTGTGCCACTGCACTCCTGTGTGGGCAACAGAGCAAGACTCCATCTCAAAAACAAAAAAGCAAACAAACAAAAAAACCCCAACAAAAATTCTGAAATTTCCATTTCATGGGCAAAAGTAGTAAAATATGGATCAAACAAGTAAGTTGATAAATTTAGTATTTATGCAAGAATGTTTATTAGGGATATCAAAGTATTTCTTATTAATACTCCACAAAATTTTCAAGACATATATATAACTGAAGTAACAAATACTTATTTTTGTTTCTTTGAAGTTTTGTTGGGGGTTTTAGCCCTTAGCCTGATGCTATCCAGTGAGGGACATTATTTAGCAGCTGCATGATTTATTGCTGGTTGCATTTGGAAATGTTATTGATTGCCATTATCACATGATCTCTTAGGAAGCCATAGTCCATTCTGAACTACATATATATATATATATATATATATATATATATATAGTTGATTGATTTCCAACTATAGTAATGGATTATGTGGCTGCCTCTGTTTGCAGCCCACCTCAGACACAATATCTTGCTTATAAGCCCTTAAAGGTAATTATGTATCCTTAAGTACTTCATCTTTCAGGGGTTATAATCCCCCAGCAGCCTTGCCACTTACTAGGCATCAGTTAAGTTCTTAAAATATCTCTTGTGTTTTTTCTAGTAGCAGTTGTCTGAGCTTCAACTGGCCATCCTGGAGGTATTTCCATATCCTTATTCTCATTTGCTTCATCCCATACAGCTGTATGTACAAGGAATTGTTTTCATGACAGGGAACTGGCCACAGTCACAGAACTCATTGCCAGATAGTCTTTTGCCACTTGGTTCCCCATAGTGACCATTTCAAAAGCTGTATATGACATTTGTGATAGCTTTAAGTGTCACTATCATCTGGAAAGCTGAACACACACCTCTGGAGCTTGATACTTCACTGACTCAAAATAAAACTTTGTCAGTTTAGTCTTGGTCTCCTTGATTCCGGAAACCAAAGTACCTATCATCAAATAATGCCCTATGTATTTTAGCCCCACAGAGTAGATGAAATGTCATGACTGTGGGTAGAGCTACCTGACAGAGGCTTGTCTGAAATCTGGTCTGTAGATAAGTACTCATTCCACAGTTAGCAAGTTTCTTCTTATATGGAAACTTCCAGAAGAACAGCAATTAGCAGAATCATTTGAGAAATTAAATAACTTTAGCTACCCTCATAATGTGGATGATATCTTGGGGTAATGAATCTTGTTACATGTGTGGAAAAATATTCTAACACAATCTATGTCTAATTTTTATAACTATAAACAAGCATATGTAGATTGCTTTAACTGTTGCTGGAAGCATGTGCTCTGATGCTTCATTTAGGCGGGACCAGCTATGGAAAAATGAAAAAAACAAGATGCAGCCCTCAGCCTACCTCCAGGGTTCAAGGTGCAGGTGCCTAAGCCCAAATTGCATATGCGAAGATAACATTCAACATTCCAGAAAATAATTGGTGTTTGTTAGACATAGCAAGCAGAGAGCCAAACAGGCAGTAGTTGCTTAGCCAGGCAAATCTGCCGTGAGGAATCACAGCCCAGTCAGCAAACTAGGGGTAGGGGCAGGACTCCAACTTGAGTGGGAGGAGTGCTGGTAAGAACAAATCTAGAACAAGACTTAAATGTCATTCTTAAATACTACCTGGCTTGTATCAGGCTTAGTTTTGACTTGGAATAGCATAGATCCTGCAAGTATGAATAAAGTAGTCCCATTTCTAACAAAGGGTGTAGAGGCAGGAAATTAAGGTAGCAAGAATTCTGCCAATTTAGCCTTATTATCTTGCACTATGGTTTCATGTTTAAGCTATCTTCAAGTGGTCTAGAAAGTAGAATGTTAATAATATGCAAACATATTTCTTCATAGTGTTAAACATAAAATTCAAATAATATAATTACTTTTTGGTGTTTATATTTGGTTTAATATATCTATATATGTTTAACACAAATAATTTTAATCATAATCTTATCTTGCTTTCAGCATTAACTACAGCAAAAGTAACTTTTGAAATTGGTGCTAATTGGATGTGTTCTTTTTATAAAAAGCAAATGTCTTCCTTTATTTACCTAAGCCCTCTCAATTTTTATAGATGAATGAATTTACTGACTATGCAACTGTCTGATTTTACCTCTTAAAATTTGTGCCTCTCCTCAGTACAGATATGTTTGATGAGTGAGCTAATGAATAAATGGACCAACATCCAGCACAATTGTAAAACTTAGTATATGCCTAATAAATGAATTTAATAAATGAATGAATGTGAAATCATGGATAGTAACAACATTGCCAATGGAAATTAATTTTTTGGAAAATTTGATTTCTGAAATAAGTCAGAAACCTCGATTATATGAGATCAGATACACAGAGAAATTAAAAGGACACTACCTGCCTTTTTGTTTTTGTTTTTTTTTTTTTTGCAAATCAAATGGCTTTACTCCAAGGAATTCTAGGCATTGTCACAAGGTATAATTTGCCAACTGCATATGAGTCCTTAAAATACCTTCAAGTAAGGCTACAATAATTGTTCAGAAGTAGGTTTATAGAGTTAATCACTGCTGTGCTGTGAAAATACTACAATTTTGTTAGCACGGTAGTACATTTTGATAGGTATATGTAGCCACATTGTAAAATAGCTAATCTGTCACACTGTGACTCATGATTTTTGACCACATTTCATAATATTTCTTCCTAAAATTTGCTCAAAGCTTTGATATTTTACCAACTAAAAACACTTTTCCATAAGCCTTAATAAGCTTGTGATGAATTTCTGCTGCAAGAGCAATTTTCATATTTAAGAATTAAATCGGCCAGGCGCAGTGGCTCATGCCTATAATCCCAGCACTTTGGGAGGCCAAGGCAGGTAGATCACCTGAGGTCAGGAGTTTAAGACCAGCCTAGCCAACGTGGTGAAACCCCATCTCTACTAAAAATACAAAAATTAGCCAGGCATGGTAGCGGGCACCCGTAATCCCAGCTACTTGGGAGGCTGAGGCAGGAGAATCACTTGAACCTGGGAGATGGAGGCCACAGTGAGCCAAGATCACACCATTGCACTCCAGCCTGGAGTGAAACTCCATCTCAAAAAAAAAAAAAAAAAGAATAAGAATTAAATCACAGTATATGCTTTGCCTAAGGGCCATATATGTAGGAGATAGTCATTTTAAACTAAATATATTAAACCATAAACACTGACAGGTAAATCATCTTACAAGACAGCTTTAAATCATAATGTGATATGACATTAATTTATCAAATATTTGTTCAAGCCCCATATGCCAGGCACTTTCTAGGAAAAAAAGCATTCTAGCAAGAGAACGTAGACAATAAACTAATAAGAAAATTGTCTAAAATATTAGAAAGTGGTAAATGCTCTTGTAAAAGAGTAAGCAGGATCTGAGAGCTAGTGTGGGAGGAGTGGAGAGGTGATCTTAAATAGGGGGTGGTTGAAAGTGGGTGCTCATGAGGGAGGTACATTTGAGTAAATAAGATGGTGAAGGAATGAGCTGCTTTTGTGTATAATACGTTAATAATTATTCTTGTAAATTTCCTTCTGAACAGCCCTCATTGTCTATATGGATGATGTCATTCTCTTGCCAAAAACTCTTCAATGACTTCCTACAGCATTTGGCATAATATGTAAGCTCCTTAATTTGTTCTATGACTACCTCCATGATCTCACCTCATCTTCAGTCTCTAGCCCCTTGCCTTTTTCTCTTGATTACTCTGCTTCAGCCATACTGGATTTATTTCAGTTAGCTCGTGAGTACCAATGGCTTTCCTACCTTTTGGCCTGCTCACAAGCATTCTTTCTCTCTGCTTGTAATCATTCTTCAGACTTTTACCTGACCAACTTCCCAACTAGCTGACTACTCTACTTTGCCCTGTTCTTACATTCTCATTGCACAATATGTTTGCCTTCCCATCCCTTATTACAATCATAAGTAAATAAAATGTAATCATTTGCTTAGTTTCTATTTTTCTGATAGATCTTAAGCTCCTTGACGATAGGGATGTTGTGAGATGTCTGCCTTGTTTGTCACTGTGTCTCCAATACCTGCCACATGGTAGATGCTCAGTATTTATTGAATGACTAAACCATGCCTCCAAAGGGTATGTAACTGGGCTAAGAAAAGAGAATGTACACAAGGTTAGGGTGGGAAAATAAAAGTGAAAGTGTTTTTTCCCTGACTGCACTTAATATTTCAGCAAGTTAAATGGCCAAGACTGAAAGACCTTTAAGGTCTTTAGGCAGTTCTTTTAGGGTGTATTCTTCTCATGAATCCACATATAACTGGCAATGAATCTCCTTAGGTAATGATTATAGACTAGGAAATGTAGCTATTAGATGCTTCTCCAAACATTTTGGTTCTCTCTGCTACTAGGCATGTGGTAGAAATCCACTTCCCTACCCTCTTGAAGTTGGAGATGGTCATGTGACCTTGGATTATGAACTCTGAGTGGTTATAGGATATGTCACTTTTGGGAAGAAGCTTTAAGAGTCACGACACAATTAGTGCCTTTCTCTTTGCCACAGTACCTGGCAATGCTTCAGGTAGTAGCTAGTCTGTTAGTGGGTCCCTGTTCCCTTCTTCACTGTTTTGCTTTCTACCTGTCTCTGCCTTATCTCAGGCATCTACTGTTTCTGTCCTGGAAAACCTCTTAACTTATGTCCCTGTTTTCACTTTCACTCCCCTCTGGTGTATCTACTGCATTGTGGCCACAGTGGATTCTCTAAAAGAGGCTCTGATCACACTCTTCTTCTGTTTAAAACTCTCCGGGAAATTCTCATTAACTTCAGGAATAAGTCTGCACCCTCAGCAGAGTGTATTCAAGCAGGACCTTTGAGACCCTCAGCCACTGCCCCGTCCCATCACAAGCTAGTCAGATGTCCATCCCCCATAATCCCATATCTTACACTTCTATATTAGTGCTTTTCACAATATCTCACAGCAACCCCTATCAGCTCTGTGACAGCAGAACACTGGGCTGCAAGGATCTTAGTGCCACTCCATGGTGGCACACCCTCAGCCCTGCAAATGTTTTTTACTCACAATTGACCAGGCAAGTAAAAAGAGATTATACAGCATGCTTGTTATTGAAATCACCAGGTATACATCTCTGATTTCTGATTCATTTTCTTTTTCCCCCTTTTTTCCTTGAGATAAAAGATTTATATCTTTTATTTGTGTTGAACATATTCAGTCTTGAAACATGTTCATCTCTGATATGTATGTGTCCTCTATATTAATTATAAGTCCCTTTTCCTAATTTTTTTTCTTAATCACTGGATGTTGTCTTCCTCTTAGGATTTATTACTATGGGAGCCTGGACAAAATAAAAAATTAAGTATAGACTATTCTATTCAAAGTATCTTAACTACATTTAAGTCCTATTGGATTTATAAAAAACAAAACAAAACAAAACAAAAAACAGGAGAAAATTAACCAGTGTCAACTAACACTGTCAAAGGAGCAGAAACTGAAGGCCCTCAAACAATGCTCAGAGGGACCAAATCTCCATGTGGTCCTACTCAAGTAAAATAAATTACTGACTTAAATGTACTTGAATATCACCAAAGCTTAGAAACTACATTAAAAATACACATTTTTACACTACAGAAAAATAGAGAAATAAGTTGATGATCAGGTTTGAAATACCAGGACCTCATGAATAGAAAGATTGGGTAAGAATAAAGGACTGTAAAGCCAAAGACTGTTGAGTGTTTATCTAGTATAATACATCCTCTTGCCTTCTGGCAACAATCCATTTAAGTCATCCTATAATAGTGAGAATCTCTTCTTTTTGTGAAGTCATGAGAAATGAATTTCATAAGCTCTCTTGATTGTTCATTCCACTGGGATACCTTGGTGATCCCAAACTGTTTCAACATTTTAACTGCCTTCTAATTTCTTTATCATCTTTGATTTACCCTACCTTTAAAATATTTAATTTTGGTAATTTGGTTCAATTATTTTTATATCACAGTTATCATTTGTCGAGGGTAAATTTAGCTTACATATATTTACGTGGGCTTATATTTTGTCCTGCAGGAAAAAGTGATGTAAGAGCTAGGCATATATATAAGAATGTTATATGTTTACCTAATTTTAAAATTGCAAATCAGATTTAAAAATTTGGTGGCTCAAACTATAGATAAAAATTTTTGGCTGGGCACGATGGTTCATGTCTGAAATCCCAGCTCTTTGGGAGGCCGAGGCTAGCGGATCACAAGGTCAGGAGTTTAAGACCAGCCTGGCCAACATGGTGAAACCCTGTCTCTACTAACCATACAAAAATTATCTGGGCATGGTGGCATGCACCTGTGATCCCAGCTATTTGAGAGGCTGAGGCAGGAAAATTGCTTGAACCCAGGAGGTGGAGGTTGCAGTGAGCTGAGAATGCGCCATTGCACACCAGCCTGGGCAACAGAGCAAGACTCTGTCTCAAAAAAAAGAAACTTACTTGGTAAGTAATAAGAGCTTAATGGTAATTTTTAAAATGAAAAGATTAGTCTTTTCAGCTTAAAATTTATTTTACAGAACATAATATTAATTTAGCTCAATTTAGCCATTCCATAATGTATACATATTTCAAAACATCATGATTAATGTATGCAAATTTTTGTCAATTGAAAAACCCATTAATTAAAAAAACTAGAACATATTAATATTATATGAATGTTTAGTTTTAAATATGTGAAAAATGTTGAGAATAACATAGTTGTAGTTTCTTTTAAAAACCACCACCAAAACAATAAAAGATGAAAAGGCCATTTTCCTATTTATAGCAGGGGCTACAAATAAAATATTTAATTTTATTCAATACATTTTTCAAAGCTCTTTTGCTTAGATTACTTGCCAGGGAGCCTGAAGTTTTCATTATCTGAATTTCACCTTGGGATTAGGGGAAAGAAATTGGATAGTGTTGTCTTCTGAAGGCACTATCCAGATGAATCCACAAGAACTCAGAAGAAGAGAGGGAATATGCTGAAGAAACTCATTTACCCTTGTCCTATTACCAAATATTTATTTTTATTAAGAAACTGTCAACACAAAAGACACAGAGACCCTGGCTGGGAATGAATGAGGTAATGTACAATTAGCTTTTAGTAAATTTTTTAAAAAAGAAGCAATGAACAGAAGCACAATGTTTGGTTTGTGGGATAAGAACTCAGAGAACCTCCTGTTAGGATTACTGAGGCCAAGAGTATAAGGGAAGGACTGGAACCACTGGGAGGCCAGGCAAAATTTGGTAGCCATGATAGGCTAAAAAGCTGATTACACCTGCTCTTCTAGGGCTTCAATATTTATTCAATTTTGTCGTTTTTTCATTAGTTTAGTCTTTCATTCACTACTCATTTGATGAACACCTACTTTTTATCCAAACACTATCGTGAGCACTGGATGACAAAGATGAAAAGGACAGAGACCCTGCCCTGGAAGGAGTCAGAGTTGATGCAGGTCCAAACGCTAGTGTTTACAAGACTCACCTAGTGGTTTTGCTTCAATAGGAGATTCCTGGATCCCATCCACAGAGCCTGGGATTCAGGAAGCATGGAGGTACTGAGGTGAGTGTAGCAATGATCTTCTGAGTGTGCACTGATTTGTCTCTTGGCCTGGCGTTGTATGTGCTCTAAATTCAGACTGATCTCCTTCAGTTCATTAGAAGGAATAAAGTGTGTCTTGACAGAAGAAAGGAATAAATCAGTAAGGAGAGTATAAATATAGAGAAAAAATTATCAGGAAGTGAGAATGAGGCAGGAGGAAAATGAAAATGAATGTGAAGTGACTTAGTGGGACCCCCCCAAAAAGACAAGACTGGGCAGTATTGGAGTGACACACAGATACAAGGCTCTTTCCACACAGGAAAGATCCTGACATCTGAAGAAGTGGAATTCCACACTTCACAGGATGGGCAGCAGTTACAGTCCCTAACTGTGAGGCAAGCCAGCTTGTTACCCAGGAAGAGGTACCCGCTTGGTCCACGTGTTTGTGTAGCAGCCACCTTTGAGTTCTGTAGGAAATGTGCCAGCTTCCTGCAGGGTGAGCCTGAGGAGTCTTAGAAAGCTACCACTGGTGCATGCCTGTAGTCTCAGCTACTTGGGAGGCTAAGGCAGGAGAATCACTTGAACCTGGTAGTTGAAGGGCGCAGTGAGCCGAGATCGAGTCACTGCACTCCAGCCTGGGTGACAGAGTGAGACTCCCAAAAAAAAAGAGAAAGAAAGAGGGAGAGAGAGAGAG
>NW_012116955.1:678566-704306 GCF_000951035.1 Colobus angolensis palliatus
AGAGAGAGAGAGAGAGAGAGAGAGAGAAGAAAGAGAAAGTAAGGAAGGAGAGAAAGAAAGAAAGAGAGAAAGGAAGAGAGGGAGGGATGAAGGGAGGGAGGGAGGGAAATTGAGGCAGGAGAATCGCTTGAGCCCAGAGGTGGAGCTTGCAGTGAGCTGAGATAGCACCGCTGCACTCTAGCCTGAGCAACAAGAGTGAAACTCCATCTTGCAAGAAAGAAAGAGAGAAAGAGAGAGAGAAAGGGAAAGCTAGAAAGCCACCACCGGCTCACAGATCCGGGGACCACCACCATTTGAATAACTCACTTGGGAGGCAGTCATGCAGTATTCAAGATTTTCCACTGAAATGAGCCAGGCCATGGGGACTAACTGCCACACTCACTCCCACCAAGAGCTACCCTCTGCCTGTCCATTTTCGCCCCTCACCATCCTCTTCTGCCCTCTCACCTGCTCCCTCCTTCCGGCTGGCCATCCTACTCAACGTGGCTTCTGATTCCCAGTTGCTCACATTGGAGTTGGATTTCCCCTGATATAGTACTGCCAAGAGGCCCCTGACCTCTGTGTCTCTGGGCACAGCCCTGGAACACCCATTGGTGAACTGCGCCCTGACAATTTGGAGTCCAGGTTTCAGCCTTAAGGGACTGGACTAGATATTCCCTGGTAAGGACAGCTATAGTCCCTGGGAAGGGAAGGAAAGAGGCAAATACAGAGTTCTTACAGGCCCAGGATTGCACCTGCTTCACCCACAAAACCCTTGTATGCACTCCTTCCTCCAAAATAAAAATAATAACAGCACTTTTCAGACTTTCCAGACTACCTAGTTTGGAAATAAGGCAGAGAAATGGAGTCCGCTCCTGGTCCCCTGCCTGACTGGTGATGCCACCTGGACTGCAGGTATCGGTGGGAGAATAATGAAGGATCCCTTCCTCTGCTCTTTGAGAAGGGAAGCCAATCTGGTCAAACAACATGAACAGGGAATCTGGATGCTTCTGCTAGTTCAGTGGTTCTCAGACACTTGCCACTATTTATCTTTGGCTCCACCTGAGGGCTAGACTCTCCTGGAGGTAGTGACCAGGGTTGCAGGGTTGTTTACACTGAAACCATGTGGTGGGAGCCATGATGCTTATGTAGGAGACAGTGATTCAGGCCACTTTCCTCAGAAGTGTGCTGAGTCCACAGGATTTTGGCGACATATGCATGCCTCTTGAAGCCCAACAGGAATATAAGGTTGACTTATCCTATCTTATTATTTGGAGTGACTTGGTCTGTTCTTTGAAACAGGTGTGTTCTCTGAATTCTTTCCTTATAAATAAAAAAGGAATGTTAGCTTGGAGGAGAGGAATGTATAAATACTATGCAGCCATAAAAAGGATGAGTTCATGTCCTTTGCAGGGACATGGATGAAGCTGGAAACCATCATTCTCAGCAAACTAACACAAGAAAAGAAAACCAAACATTGCATGTTGTCACTCATAAATGGGAGTTGAACAATGAGACCGCATGGACACAGGGAGGGACACATCACACACTGGAGCCTGTTGTGGGATGGGGTCTAGTGGAGGGATAGCATTAGGAGAAATACCTAATGTAGATGACAGGCTGATGGATGCAGCAAACCACCAAGGCTCAGGTATACCTATGTAACAAACCTGCACATTCTGCACGTATACCCCAGAACGTAAAGTATAATAATTTTTAAAAGTTAAAAAAAAAGAACTAACAATGAGACTTATAAGAATGGAGTGATAATTTCTTAGGTCAAGAGAAAAAAAAATCAGAAATTAGGTAGAGTTGAAAACACAACGTGAAGGATATTTTTGGTGAAGCATTTGATAAACACATTTTAACAACTTAAACTGAGAACTCAAAATTGGTATCTGATTGACTGAAAGTCTCAAACTATGTTTTAATGTATTATAAATACTAGATTATACATGCATAGACAGCAGACCCTTATCTAGCTTGGAGTTACATTACTTTTACTGTTTAAGCCATAATGATTGGCCTTTAACACTTGCCCAGACTATTTAAATCTGACATCTCCTTTCTAGGATTTCTCTTAAGTATTCCTGGGAATCCTTAGAGAATGCTACCACATCCCTCTAACCCATCCTGGTGACCACTCTGCCCTACAGAACTCTCCAAGTCACCTTTGGCCATTTCTAAGTGAAAACTGATACTGTTCACAGCACACTGTTTTGTTCCTAGTATAGACATACCCTTTCTCTTAAATTTTCCAAATCTCAGCAAAGTAAGGGACAATGATGCTTTACTGTTTGGGAGATAAACTCTGGTACCTCAGTAATTTACCATGGACATTAGAATACAGTGTCGGGGTTGTAGCCTAGCTCTATGCAGATTCCTGTGTGTCTAAGCACCAGTACACTACTCCAGCCAAGGAGAAATTTCCATGTTCCTTCACTTCAAGACCCCTATTCTTTGGTCCTATATTTCAGAAATGCCCCAAGGACCAGGCCCATCAATTCTTGCCCCACCTAGACTGATATTGAAAATAGGTACCTGTTCTTTTAGCAGAAGAAGCCAGGCATGGGTTGACAGTCAAGCGTTGGATAATGCAATCATAGTGGGTGAAAATGTCCTTCCCAAGTTTTTGGATAATTCAATCTTAACATGGAGGCCACTGACATTCTGTTTGTGTCCATCTTTTGGGAAAACAGTTCTCTAACTCTGCAAGTCTATAGTCTGCCTAAAAATGCAGCCATTTATATTACTACATTAAAATTTGTGGAGACTTCACAATTTTCTCCAGGAACAATGATAGGTACTTTTATGTAATTAAAAGTTCCATCCTGGTGAATTTCCCAAAACAAAGGGAATTTGTTCTAAAACTTAATTGATATTTCCAACTCTGGGAACTGAAACATTTAGCAACCACAAATGGTAGTTCCTTTTCTAAAAATAATTTTAAAAAGTAATTCTTAAATTCTTCCCAAAAAACCCACATGAAGTTATAGTTAATATTCACAATGAATTCAGGTTAATATGGAGAAACATAGAACAGAGATGAGATATTCACATGCATTTATTTTTAAAAGATATAACTCAAAGAAATATATTGGCATTTCCAAGTGTATATCTTTTTTTTTCTGGAGAAAAGTTCTAGTGTAGGCCCTCTTTCTATTTTCATAACAGCATTGACACACATTTCTTCAAACAGAATTATATTCTAATTCAAATAATTTATGAAAATATACATCTTAAACTATAGAAGTGATTGCAGCAATTAGCTAGAAATGAAATATATGAAAAATTAAGAGTGATTTTATAACATTTTAAGCATGAAGGTTTTTACTTACACAAATAGTACCTATTTCTTGTTTTCAAAAATTGTGAGATATGGGAAGGTATACATAAGAAAAATGCTTACCAATAATCCTACCATCCAAAGTAATCAGTTGTTATTTTGCTATCTTTCCTTGGTGTATTTTTCTAATAATTAAAAAGTAGTTGTGATTATATGCTATCCTAATTTTCCCATGTTATTTGAAATAAAAGTATTTTCCTATATCATTAAAAATGATTTACAAATATCATTTTGATGAAAAGAATAATATTATTATCGACCTTGGCTTTTGAAGATCTTTTTAATTCCTGAGATTAGTTATAAGGCATGCTTGTACAGGTCAATGTAGAACAAATAGTTTTGTCAGAATTGAAGTTCTGTTGCATTCCAGTTTAACTTATCATATCATTATGAGAAGACTAGACTTTTCAGAAGCTGGTTAAAAGCCAAACACATGGTTTGCCTCCAAACTGAGGTGGAACCCTTGGTTCAAGCCTTTTATAGGCCAGTGAACATTCTCATTAGTTCTAGAAGAGCCTCTAATGATGGGAGAGCTAAGTGAGTCAATCATAACTACATTGGATTGTGCTATCTAGTTCCCCTAATGGATGTACACCAAAAGCCTTCTTTGATCTCCTTTCATGTACTGGACTTATTTCTAGATATTGTACAGTAGTAAACAATTAGAGCAGACCCTGCCCTTGTGGCACTGCATGGGTGAAAGGTATGCTCCCTGTCCTCACTCATCGTAAGGGTCATGGTCAACACTCCTATAACAAAAGACAGTTTAACAAGAAAAAAGCATAGCAAATTTATTTAATCTAAATTTTACGTGTTACAGGAGCCTCAGAAATGAAGACCTAAAGGCCCAGGGAAAACTGTTGTAGGTTCGATGAAGAATGGAGAGCCATGTAGGAATGTGATTGGATAAAGGATATGATCTAATGATTATAGACTGGTGGGAGAAACATAGCAAGGCCTTTCTGTACAGATTCTCCTTGGCCTGTATGTGTAGCATTCCTTCCTCTAAGGTATGGACAACACCCCACTGGAATGAAGATCTTGAAGGGAAAAGGTAGAGGGGAAAGACCTTTATAGACTTTATGGCTTGCTTTGAGGGAGAGAGGTTCTAGTTTCTATGACTCAAGTCATAGTCAAGTCTATTATTGACTTTGAAAGAGGAATTTTGGCTTCTATGGCCTGTTTCTGGGGAGAACAAGGGGAAAGAGACAGGAGGGCAGGAGGAGATCATAGAAAATTTTCTTCCAAGGCCTTTCAATCTCCTTTGGTTCAAAATACTCAGCATGCCAATGTGCCATACTTTGGGATATCATGTTCTGAGCCCTGAGAGCACTAGCAAGCTGGCTGGAGCTTGTTAAGTAAAATTTATTTGAAAGTTTCTGTGCAGCGTTAAATCATTGGAGTAAGTCTTCTTAATCATTGAGCATATAAGATAGTGGCACAGATTAGAAAGCAGTATTATAATTCTTCAAAATAAAACAAATGAAGAAATGTCTATTTGATTATCTCACATATTTCATTTCTCGAACCTTGCAAAATAAAATATGCCCTTCATAGCTAGTCTAGGGAAAGAAAAAAACATGCAGTTATCCTATTTAAGAGCAGATCATGAGTCTCAGGAGTCAATAAGTAATGTGTCAAAAGTATACTGCACAAAATGTATCCTTCATAGAGCTTATAATCAGAAGATTGTGTACTAGGCAATGAATTTTATATGCAAAATAATCAAATAGATGGAGTTCTTATAGCAAAAAGATTTATCTATTTTATACTTTTTAACTTTTATTTTAGGTTCAGGGGTACTTGTGCAGGTTTGTTATATAGGTAAACTCATGTCATTGGGATTTGTTGTACAGATTATTCCTCACCCCAGGTACTAAGCATATTACCAATAGTTATTTTTTGAGCTCCTCTTCCTCCTCCCACTCTCCACCCTCAAGTGGGCCCCAGTGTCTATTGTCCCTTCTTTGTGTCCATGTGTTATCATCAGTCAGCTTTCACTTATAAATGAGAAGAGGTGATATTTGATTTTGTGTTCCTGCATTAGTTTGCTAAGGATGATGGCCTCCAGCTCCATCCATGTTCCTGCAAAGTACATGATCTCATTCTTTTTATGGCTGCATAATATTCCGTGGTGTATATGTACCACCTTCTCTTTATCCAGTCTACTGTTTATGAGCATTTAGGTTGATTCCACGGTTTTGCTATTGTGAGTAGTGCAGCAGTACACATAGAAGTGTAAATGGTTTTTTGGCAGAATGACTTCTATTCCTTTGGGTGTATACCCAGTAATGGGATTGCTGAGTTGAATGATAGTTCTGTTTTTAGCTCTTTGGGAAATCACCCACAGCTTTCCACAAGGTTTGAACTAATTTACTCTCCCACCAACAGTGTATAAGTGTTCCATTTGCTCTGTAACCTCACCAACACCTGTTATTTTTTGACTTTTTAGTAATAATCATTTTGACTGGTAGGAGATGGTATCTCATTGTGGTTTTGATTTGCATTTCTCTAATGATCAGTGATGATGAGTTTTTTTCATGTGCTTGTTGGCAACATGTATGTCTTCTTTTGAAAATTGTTCATGTCCTTTACTCACTTTTTAATGGGATTGTTTGTTTTTTTCTTGTAAATTTAAGTTCCTTAAAGATGTTGGCTATTAGACCTTTGTTAGATGCATAGTTTGCAAATATTTTCTCCCATTCTGTAGTTTGTCTGTTTACTTTGTTGATAGTTTCTTCTTGTTTTTACTTTTACATGAATGTTTATAGCAACAATATTCACAAAAGCCAAAACATTAAAACAACCTAAATATTCATCAACTGATGAATAGAAAAACAAAATGTGGCACAGCCATACAAAGGAATATTATTCAGCCATAAAAAGAAATGAAGTACTGTCACATGCTGCAATTTGGATGAACTTTGAAAACATTATGTTAAAGAAGCTATACACAAAAGGTCACATATTATATAATTCCATTTACATGAAATACCCAGAATACATAAATCCTTAAAGACCGAAAGCAGATTAGTGGTTTATTAATATACATTATTATTAACTAAATTCCATACTTATTTAGGTTTCCTTGGTTGTTACCTAATACTCTTTTTAAGATACCACATTAAATTTACTCACCATTTCCCTTACTGTTGATGCTTTATTTTGCTGTGCATAAGCTCTTAAGTTTAATTGGATTCCATTTGTCAATTTTTGCTTTTGTTGTAATTGCTTTTGGAGTCTTCATCATAAAATCTTTGCCAGGTTCCTATTTCCCAAATGATATTGCCTAGGTTGTCTTCCAGGGTTCTTATAGTTTTGGGTTTTACATTTCTCTTTAATCCATCTTGAATTGATTTTTGTACTTGGTGTAAGGAAGGGGTCCAGTTTTAATCTTCTGCATATGGCCAACTAGTTATCCCAGTGCCATTTATTAAATAGGGAATCCTTTCACCATTGCTTGTTTTTGTCAAAAGAAAGCTATCTATTTTAGAATAAACAATTCCCCCTTCATAAGGAAGTATTCTAGGTGGATAGATGAATGTTATGGAAGCACAAAATAGCTATATGTTTGTTATTCGAATCTGAAGAACATGAAAATCACCTCAGGTAACTTACTATTGAATAGCAATAAGGTCAATGTCTTTAAAAAAGAAGTGTAACAGAGAAAGGGAAACAAATAGGAAGAAGCCAAATACAAAGTTCTAGATGTATATTTATATATCTAGCACCTGCTACCAAGAAATTTTGAAGATCTCATTCCATGCATACTATACTAAAAGCAACCATTTTATCACATGTGCATTTAAATTGTTGGTGCATTAGATAATACTCTTTTATTCCACTTGTTTTCTATACTCTAAGATTCTTGAGAGTGTAAGGTGTCACTAATTATTGTGTGTATGGTGTATAAATATGAAACTCTGTTAGCACACAGACAAGGGCAAATTTGTTTTATGCCATTATTTGTACTGCAGCAGAGAAAAATTAACTTATCACTACAATGTGAGGATTTAACATTTTTCATTTCACTCATCACTCTGTCATAGATATATGTGTGTGTGTGTGTGTGTGTGTGTGTGTGTAACCATTAAATCTTTCCTAAAGTGGTCACAAGTATCTTTTTCAGTAGATGCTGTCATTTGATGTCTTTGCTTGATGCCTGCATTAAAATAAAATGAATTATTTTAAAGATTAATAACTAACATCACATTAAACTGGCTCTCTTAAATTGAGTATGCAAAAGTGTTAATTGCCCATTTGTAAGCATTGCAGAACTGAACTCAAATGTGTGTGACTGCAGAGGTAGTCATATATGTTGCTGGTTTATTTTTGTGATTAGATTTTGAAGGAAAATGGTCCAGAAATTGTACAACACAATACATGAGCAAAATAGTAGTTGATAATTAAAACAGAGAGTTTAGATTTTGAACATGTTATTCCTGACAACATGTTAAAATGAAAGGATGCCCTTCATACCAGAAAACAGTTGTTGACTGGGTGTTGCCAATGAATCATTGAAAAAATACTGGATTTAAGGAGCCAAAAACAGTGCAAGCTTTCTCATTTTGTGCTTTCTAGTATTCAATAAGGTTAGTTACTGAATTTCCTAATTACAAAATGTTCATTCTTTTCAATCTTGCTTACAGAAATGAGAGACTACTGAACTAATAAATTACACATTGCTCTAGAAACATATAAACTTAAAAACAGAAATCTGTATTCGATTCTGTTTTTAATGTTGAGGAGTTAAGCTAAAAGTTTTAGCCTTGGAACACCAGAGAAAAATGTCATGAGAGCTTGCCATAGGGAAGCACTAACTGAAAGTCATGTGTATGCATTCAGCGAAGAAAATCCCCACAGCAATGAGAAAATGTCGAGAATTTCACAGAGGAGGTAAAAGGTTTTCATTTCTATTATGCTTCCCTGTTGTTAGGGTTAATGTTGAACAGGATGGAATTTTTTACATGCAGTCACTTTAGGACTTTTATTCCAAGTTTTAAGATCATGGCTGTGAAACTGTTTCCTTAAATCTAAACCATTGAAAATTTATTTTGTAATACAAAATAATGTCTGAGGCAGAAGTTGAATTCTGTAAGTAATTAGGTTGCTGAATTGTTAGTTAAATGTGCCTGCAATTTTGTGCTTCCAATTTCACCCAAAATCAACTTTAAACAGGTCAAGAAAACAATTGATGAGAAGTGTCTTGAGTCCTTCATATGAAGACAGAAATCCCCTGGGATAAAGTGGAAAGAGACCTGTCTCTATAAATAACTGAAATAGCTTAATTTTGAAAGCAACAAAATTATTTGTTATGAAGAAGAAAAGTCTCCAATGCATTTTTTCTCAAAATAATTCCTAGTATTTCTTAATAACTACTAAAAAATCTAACTACTTATATTACAATACTTACTGGAAATCTTTTTACTATTTTTAATTTTTGTGGGTACATAGAAGGTGTATATATTTATGGGGTACATGAGAGACTTTGATACTGTCATGAAATAAGCAATAATCACGTAATAGAAAATGGGGTATCCATCCCCTCAAGCATTTATTTTTTGTTTTGCAAACAATCCAATCATACTCTTTTAGTTATTTTTAAATGAATAATGGCAGGGTGTGGTGGCTCAAGCCTGTAATATCAGCACTTTGGGAGGCTGAAGCAGGCAGATCACTTCAGGTCAGGAATTTAAGACCAGACTGGCCAACATGATGAAACCCTGTCTCTACTAAAAATTCAAAAATAAGTCAAGCGTGGTGGCAGATGCCTGTAATCCCAGCTACTTGGGAGGCTGAGGCAGGAGAATGGCTTGAACCCCAGAGGTGGAGGCTGCAGTGAGCCGAGATCACGCCATTGCACTCCAGCCTGGGCAACAAGAATGAAACTCCATCTCAAAAACAAATGAACAAACAAACAAACAAAACTCTCAAAACAATCCAGTCATATTATTTTAGTTTTTTTAAAATGAATAATGGCCAGGTGCAGTGGCTCATGCCTGTAATCCCAGCACTTTAGGAAGCTGAGGCTGTCAGATAGATCACTTGAGGTCACGAATTCAAGACCAGCCTGGCTAACATGGTGAAACCCGGTCTCTACTAAAAATACAAAAATTAGCCGGGAGTGGTGGTGGGCACCTGTAATCCCAGCTACTCTGGAGGCTGAGGCAGGAGAATCACTTAAACTCAGGAGACAGAGGTTGCAGTGAGCTGAGATAGTACTCCTGAACATTAACCTGGGCGAGAGAGCAAGATTCCGTCTCAAAAAAAAAAAAAATACATACATATATATATATAATTGACTATAGTCACCCTGTTGTGCTATCAAACACTAGGTTTTATTCATTCTTTCTATTTTTTGTACCCATTAGCCATCCTCATCCCCATCCCCACCCTCTACTACCCTTCCCAGTCTCTGGTAACCATCCTTCAACTCTGTAACTCTGAGAATTCAATTATGTTTTCACTTCTGTCACTCAGGCTGGAGTGCAGTAGCTTGATCCCGGCTCACTGCAACCTCTGCCTCCCAGGTTAAAGTGATTCTTGTGTGTCAGCCTCCCGATTAGCTGGGATTACAGGCTTGTACCACCACGTCCTGCTGATTTATGTATTTTTAGTAGAGGCGAGGTTTCACCATGTTTGCCAGGCTGGTCTCGAACTCCCAGCCTCCAGTGATCCACCTGTCTTGGCCTCCCAAAGTGTTGGGATTACAGGCATGAGCCACTGCGCAGGGCCAATTATTTTCATTTTTAGCACCCACAAATAAATGAGAACATACGAAGTTTATCTTTGTCTAACTTATTTCACTTAACATAATGGCCTCCAGCTCCCTCCATGTTGTTGCAAATGACAGGATCTCATTCTTTTTTATGACTGAATAGTACTTCGTTGTGTATATGTATCACACGTTTTATCCAGTCATCTGTTGATGGGCATTTAGGTTGCTTCCAAATCTTGGCTATTGTGAACAGTGCTGCAACAAACAGCATGGAGGATATCTCTTCAATAAACTGATTTCTTTCCTTTTGGGCATATATTCAGCAGTGGGATCAATGGATCATATTGTAGCTCTATTTTAGTTTTGTGAGGAAACTCCAAACTTCTCCATAGTGGTTGTACTGATGTACATTCCTACCAACAGTGTACAAAGGTTTCCTTTTCTCCATGTTCTCACCACCATTTCTTACTGCCTGTCTTTTGGAGAAAAGCCATTTTAACTGGGATGAGATGAAGTCTTATTGTAGTTTTGATTTGCATTTCACTGAGATCAATGATGTTGAGCATCTTTTCATATGCCTGCTTGCCATTTGTATGTCTTCTTTTCAAAAATGTCTATTCAAATATTTTCCCCATTTTAAAATCTGATTATTAGATTTTTTCCTATGGAGTTATTTAAGCTCCTAATGTATTCTGGTTATCTTGTCAGATGGGCAGTTTGCCAATATTTTCCCTCATTCCGTGAGTTGTTTCTTTGCTTTAGTTTTTCCTTCACTGTGTAGAAGCTTTTTTAAACTTGATGTGATCCCATTTGTCCATTTTCGCTATGGTTGCCTGTGGTTGTGGGGTACTATCCAAGAATTTTTTGTCCAAGCCAGTGTTTCATAGTTTGAGGTCTTAAATTTAAGTCTTTACTTCATTTTGATTTGGATTTTGTATATGGTGAGAAATAGAGGTCTAGTTTCATTCTCCTGCATATGGATATCCAGTTTTCCCAGTACCATTTGTAGAAGAGACTTTCTTTTCCCCAGTGTATGTTCTTGGCATCTTTGTTGAAAATAAGTGCGCTGTAGATGCATAGATTTATTTCTGCTTTCTCTATTCTGTTCCATTGGTCTATGTGTCTGTTTTTATGCCAGTCCCATGCTGTTTTCGTTACTATAGCTGTGTAGTATAATTTGAAGTCAGGTAATGTGATTTCTCCAGTTTTGTTCTTTTTGCTCAGGCTAGCTTTGACTATTCTGGGTCTTTTGTGGTTCCGTATAAATTTTAGGATTGGTCTTTCTATTTCTGTGAAGGATGTTATTGGTATTTTGATAAGTATTGCATTAAATCTATAGATTGGGTAGTATGTACATTTTAACAATATTGATTCTTCCAATTCATGAGCATGGACTGTCTTTAAATTTTTTGTGTGTCTTCTTCAATTTTTTTCATCAGTGTTTTATAGTTTTTCTTGTAAAGATCTTTCATGTCTTTGGTTAATTTTTAGGTTCTTAATTTTATTTTGTGGCTATTGTACATGGGATTACTTTTTGATTTCTTTTTCAGATTGTTCGCTCTTTGCATATAGCAGTGCCACTAGTTTTTGTGTGTTCATTTTGTATCCTGCAGCTTTACTGAATTTGTTTATCAGTTCAAATAGGTTTCTGGTGGAATCTTCAAGTTTTTCCATGTATAAGATCATATTATCTGAAAACAAGGATAATTCTTCCTTTCCAACTGGGATGTCCTTTATTTCTTTTCCTTATCTGATTGCTCTAGCTAGAACTTCCAGTGCCATATTAAATAACAGTGATGAAAGCAGGCATTCTTGTCTTGTTCCAGATCTAAGAGGAAAGGCTTAGTTTTCCCCCATTCAGTAAGATACTAGTTGTGGGTCTGTCGTAAATGGGTTTTATTGTGTTGAGGTATGTTCCTTCTATGCCTAGTTTGTTAGGGTTTTTATCATGAAGGGATGTTGAACTTTATCAAATGCTTTTGCAATATCAATTGAAATGCTCAGATGGTTTTTATCCTTCATTGTGTTGATATGATGTATCACAATGATTGGTTTATGTAGACTGAACTATACTTGGCATCTGTGAGATAAATCTCACTTGGTCATGATGAATAATCTTTTTAATGTATTGCTGAATTCAGTTTGATAGTATTTTGTTGAGGATCTTTGCATTAATATCTATCTCGCGTATTGGCCTGTAGTTTTCTTTTTTTGTGTTTTTGTCTCCTTTTGGTATCAGGGTAATATTGGCCTCAGAGAATGAGTCTGGCAGTATTCTGTTCTCTGTTTTTCAGAATATTTTGAGTAGGATTGCTATTAATTCTTTAAATGTTTGATATAATTCAGGGAAACTATTGGATCCTGGGATTTTCTTTACTGAGAGACTTTTCATTACAGTTTTGATCTCACTACTTGTTATTGGTCTGTTTAGGTTTTGGATTTCCTCATGGTTCAATCTTGGTAGATTGTATGAGTTTGGGAAATTCTACATTTCCTCTAGATTTTCAATTTTTCTATATTGTATGAATTTAGGAAATTATACATTTCCTCTAGATTAGCAATTTTTTCGTATAGTTGCTCATGGTAGCCACTAATGATCCTTTGAATTTCTGTAGTATCAGTTGTAATGTCTTCTTTTTCATCTTTGATTTTATTTATTTTGGTCTTCTCTCTCTTTTTTTCTTAGTTAGCCTGGCTAGCCGTTTCTCAATTTTGTTAATTTAAATTTTTTTTTAATTCATTAATTTCTGCTCTTGTCTTTATTTCTTTTCTTGTACTAAATTTCTGGTTTGGTTTTCTCTTGCTTTTCTAGTTCTCTGGTCTTTTTTTTGTACTAACTTTTTGGTTTATTTTGTTTTACTCTTTCTTGTCTAGTTCTCTTGTCCTTATTTCTTTTCTTGTGCTAACTTTTTCATCTGGTTTGCTTCTGCTTTTCTAGTTCTTTAAGATGCACTGTTAGGTTATTTATTTGAATTTTTTCTCGTTTAATGTAGACACTTATAAATTTTTTTCTTAGTACTGCTTTTGGTGTATCCTATAGTCTTTGATATGTTATGTTTTCACTATAATTTGTTTCAAGAAATTTTTCAGTTTCCCTCTTAATTTCTTCATTGACCCACTGGTCATTCAGGAGCATATTGTTTAATTTCCATGTGTTTGCAAAGTTTCCACAATTCCTCTTGCTCTTGATTTCTAGTTTTATTCCATTGTGGTCAGAGAAGATGCTTGATGTTATTTCAATTTTTTGAACATTCTAAGATTTGTTTTGTGACCTAACATATGGTCTATCATTGAGGATAATCCATGTGCTGAGGGGAAGAATGTGTATACTGCAGGCTTTGGATGTGATGTTCTGTAAATATCTGTTAGATCCATTTGTTCTATAGTGCAGATTAATTCCAGTGTTTCCTCATTGATTTTTTGTCTGGAAGATCTATCCAGCGCTGAAAGTGGAGTGTTGAAGTCTCCAGCTCTTACTGTATTGAGATCTTTCTTTGTCTTTAGCTCTAATAATATTTGTTTTATATATCTGGGTGCTCCAGTGTTAGGTGCATATATGTTTATTATAATTGTTATATCTTCTTACTGAATGGACCCCTTTATCATTATATAATACCCTGCTTCATCTCTTTTTATGGTTTTTATCTTCAAATCTATTTTGTCTGAATAAGTATAGCTACTCCTGGTATTTTTTTATTTCCATTGGCATGTAATTTTTTTCCATCCCTTTATTTTCAGCTTATGTGTGTCTTTATAAATGAAGCTTATTTCTTGTAGGCAAGACATTGAGTCTTACTTTTTTATCTATTCAGCCTCTCTATGTCTTTTGATTGGAAAGTTTGGTACATTTACATTCAATGTTATTATTGATAAGTAAGGACCTACTCCTGCCATTTTGTTATTTGTTTTCTGGTTGTTTCGTGGTCCTCTCTTCTTTCTTTCCTTCCTCCCTGTCTTTCTTTTAGTGAAGGTGATTTTCTCTGGTGGTATGAACTACTTTTTTGTTTTTTACATTTTGTCTATCTGTTGTGTGTTTTTCACTTTTAGGTTGCCATGAGACTTGCAAATACTATCTTATAACTCATTATTTTAAACTAATGACAACTTAACACTGGTTGCATAAATGAACAAATAAGTAAACAAATAGAAAACTAATAAAAAGTCTGCACTTTAACTTTGTCCCCCTCCTTTTTAACTTTTTGTTGTTTCTATTTATGTCTTACTGTACTGCCTACATTTTGAAAAGTTGTTGTAGTTGTTATTTTTGATTGGTTCGTAGTTTAGTCTTCCTACTTAAGAATATTTTACACATTACATTTACAGTGTTCTAATATTATTTGCTTTTCTGTGTGCTATTACCAGTGAGTTTTGTACCTCCTTATGAATTATTACTGCTCATTAACATCTTTTTCTTTTATATTCATGGACACCATTTAGCATTTCTTGTGGAACAGGTCTGGAGTTGATGAAATCCCTCAGCTTTTGTTTGTCTGAGAAGGTCTTTATTTCTCCTTCATGTTTGAAGGGTATTTTCTCTGTATACTATTCTAGGGTAAAGATTCCTTTCCTGAAGCACTTTAAAGATGTCATGCGACTCTCCCATGGCCTGTAAGGCTTCCACTGAAAAGTCTGCTACCAGACATATTGAAACTCCATTGTATGTTATTTGTTTCTTTTCTCTTGCTGCTTTTAGGATACTTTCTTTATCTTTTACCTTTGGGACTTTTATTATTAAATGCCTTCAGTTAGTCTTTGAGTTCCATCTGCTTCGTGTTCTATAACCTCCTTGTACTTGCATATCGGTATATTTCTCTAAGTTTAGAAAGTTCTCTGATATTATCCTTTTAAATAAACTTTCTACACCGTCTCTTTCTCTATCTCCTTTTTAAGGTCAATAACTCATAGATTTGCCCTTTTAAGGTTATTTTCTAGATCTTGTAGGTGTGCTTCATACTTTTTTATTTTTTTCTTTTGTCTCCTCTGACTGTATATTTTCAAAGATCCTGTCTTCAATCTCACTAATTCATTCTTCTGCTTGACCAGTTCTGCTATTAAAGGACTCTGACATGTTCTTCAGTATGCCAGTTGCATTTTTCACCTCCAGAATTTCTGCTTAATTCTTTGTAATTATTTCAATCTCTTTGTTACATTTACCTGATAGAATTCTGAATTCTTTCTATGTGTTATCTTGGATTTCTTTGAGTTTCCTCAACACAACTTTTTTGAATTCTCTGTCTAAAAGGTTACATATCTCTGTTTCTACAGGATCGGTCCCTGGTTCCTTATTTAATTCATATGGTGAGGTCATGTTTTCCTGGATGGTCTTGATGCTTGTTCATCGGTGTTTGGGCATTGAAGAGTTAGGCATTTATTGTAGTATTTGCAGTCTGGGCTTGTTTGTACCTGCCCTTCTTGGGAAGGCTTTCCAGCTATTTGAAAAGATTGGGGCCCCGAATTCAATAATGCTGTGGTTCTCGAAGATTCACAGAGTTACTGCTTGATGATCTTGGATAAGATCTAGAAGAATTCTCTGGATTAACAGGCTTAGACTCTTGTTCTTTTCCCTTACTTTCTCCAGAACAAATAGTCTTTCTCTCTATATGGAACCTCCTACAACTAGGGGTGGTGGAACACAGCACCCCAGTGGCCACCATCACTGGGGCTGTACTGGGTCAGACCTAAAGCCGGCACATTACTGGGACTTGCCTAAGGCCTGCTGTAACCACTACCTGGCTACCCCCTAAGTTCACTCAAGTGCCTATAGTTATACAAACAGCAGGTGGCAAAGCTAGCCAGAGTTTTGTCCCTTCCTTCAGGGCAGTGACTTCCCCCTGGCCCTGGATGGGTCCAGAGATGCTGTCTGGGAGCCAGAGATTGATGTCAAAAATCTTGGAAGTTTACTCAGTGTTCTAGTCCACTGTGGCTAAGCTGGCACTCAAACCACACAAGATACACCTTTCCCACTCATCCCTCCTCTTTCCACAGGCCAAGGAGCCTCTCCATGTGGCCACCACCATCATTGACCCACAGGGGTTCTGCCAGGCCACCACCAGTGTTCACTTAAAGCCCAGGAGCTCTTCAGTCAGCTTGTGATTAATGCTGTCAGGCCCGAGACTCACTGTTCAGGGCAGTGGGCACACCCTCTGGTCCCACAGGTTTATAAATGCTAAACAAGAGCTTAGGTCTAGATTTGGGAACCACAAGGGCCTGCTTGGTGCTCTACCCCACTGTAGCTAAGCTAGTGCCTAAGGTCCCATACAGAGTCCCCTTTATTTTTCCCTCTGTTTTTCTCAAACAGAAGGAGTCTTTCACCATAGCCACCACAGCTGTGAATGTGCTGGATCACACCTGAAGCCAGCAAGTCTCAGACTCCAAGGCCCATGGCATATTACCTGGGTGTTGCTTTGGTCATTCAGGGCCCAGGGGCTCTTTAGTCATCAGGTGATGAATCCTTCTAGGGGTCTGCTATGGCAGGGCAGCAGAGTTCAATGTAAAGTCCCCCATTGCTGCCTTCTCCCTCTCCCAAGAACATAGATTTCTCCATGCCACCTACCCATTGCCAGGAGGTGGGGGAGAAGTGGCACAGGCACTCCCTTAGCCACCCCGTCTGGTGTCTCAGTAAGTCATGTGTCCCCCAAATCCACTGGCTCTGAGCCCGGCTCAACACTAGGAATTGCCTAGGAATCACAGTCCTTGTGGCCTAGACTGCCCCTCAAGTTCATTTAGGGCTCCAGGGCCTGTAAGGCTTCCACTGAAAAGTCTGCTGCCAGACATATTGGAGCTCCATTGTATGTTATTTGTTTCTTTTCTCTTGCTGCTTTTAGGATACTTTCTTTATCTTTTACCTTTGGGAATTTTAGGTGGAGTGCCAGGGCACTCCACCTCCCAGTGGCAAGTCTTGCTGGAACTCAAGCTCCAACTACTAGAGTAGGAAATTCCCTTCTGTCTAGGGCTGGTCCAAATGCTCCCTCCATGGGCGAGCGTTGGCTAAGTTCAACCTGGTTCTGCTTTCTGCTGTGACAGAGCATCACTGAGTTCACTACAAAGCCCCACATTTGCTGCACTCTCCCTCTCTGTGCAGCACTGGTAGGGGGTTGGGGAGGGAGCATCAGCACTTCAAGATAATCTTTCCTGACCTCTTCAATGTCTCTGTCAGGAATATGAAGTTAAAACCAGGTACTGTAATTGCTCACCTGATTTTTGGTTCTTATGATAGTGATTTTTGTATGTAGTTAGTTAATTTGATGTTCCTGCAGTGGGGTCCGAGTAGGCTTCCATTAGGCTATCTTGCTCCACGTCTCCTGAAATCTATTTTCATGCAAATCTAGTGATCAATAAACATCTGATGAGTTATATAAAGTAACGGTCAATTCTACCTTCTGAAATATTAATGACTCTTCCAAGAAAACTTACTAACTCAGAGGAACTTTGAGAAACTATAAAACATGGGACCTTGGTAGTAGTCTTACTTACAAAACCTACAGGGGCTTTTGGGGGAGATGAAGATCAATAGCCATTTAGGAATATTCAACGTCAACTTTGCAACTTCTGGGTATGGAAGAGAAATGCAATTAAGATAAAAATAAAACATATATTTAAAAACCACTAGGGACATTGTTTCCTCTCATAACACAGAAACAGATTATTTTATTAGGCAAATCTGTATTAATTATGTACCTGGATTTCAGGAAGGCATTTCTCAAAGTTTCTTATGGTGACATAGTGGACAAGAGAGAGAGATGTGGACTAGATTACAGTGCAGCTCCATGGACCCCTAAGTGTTTAAAGAAGAAAGAAAAACTTAAGTGCATGTCAGCAATCCTATATTTAACACAAATTTTCAGTCAGTAAGTTATGTGAAAATATAAGAAACATTTACCTTATCAAGTTTTTGTTTGTTTATTCGTTTCTGTTTTTAGAGGCAGTCTTGCTCTGTTGCCCAGGCTGGAGTGCATTGGTGCAATCGTGTCTCACTGCAGCCTCGAACTCCTGGGCTCAAGCGATCCTCCCACCTCAGCCTCTTGAGTAGCTAGGGCTACTGCGCCTGGCTAGTACTTAACTGGCTAGTACATGCCACTGTGCCTGGTTAGTTTTTAATTCTTTTTTTTTTTTTTTTAGAAACAGGGTTTTGCTATGTTGCTCAGGCTGATATTGAACTCATGGCCTCATGTGATCCAACTGCCTCAGCCTTCCAAAAGCACTGGGATTGCAGGCAAGATCCTGGCCCTTATCAAGTTTTATATGATAAATTAGCTCATGTCAATATATTGAGGAATAGAATTTATATTCAGAAGGACCTTGAAAGGTATATTAATGGGTCAAAATTAAAAAGATGAAAATTTTTGTTTTGTGTGTGTGTTTGAGACAAAATCTCATCCTGTTGCCCAAGCTGAAATGTGGCGATGTGATCCTGGCTTGCCACAGCATCAACCACCTGGGCTCAAGTGATCCTCCTGCCTCAGCCTCCTGAGTAGGTAGGACTACAAGCATTCACCACTATGCCCAGTTCAGTTTTTAATTTTTTTTGTAGAAACGCTGTCTCACTGTGTTGCCCAGGCTGATCTTGAACTCCTGGCCTCAATTGATCCTCCTGCCTCAGCCTCTCAAAGTGTTGGATTACAGACATGAGCAACCATACCAGACCAAGATTAAGATTTAAAGGAAGAGCATGACACTTCCCTGCCAGTCCTGATGTTTTTCAAAATCTGTCCACTTTCTGAGCTTTGAAATAAGTGGACAAATGGTAAAGGGAAACACCAACAGGTTCTCTCAATGCAATGAGGTAGGCTAGAATCTCTATATGGGGCAGTGGCCAGTGTAAAACTAAGAAGTGGCAGAGGATGCTGAAGCTCAGAGTATATGCTTGAGAGCATATGTGGACTATGGTTTGGCAAGTGGGGGGCATTGCATTAATACTCTAAGGGATGCCATGGTCTGTAAGGGTAAAAAGAAGTTTAAAATCATGACTTCCAAAAGATGAAGTGGGTTCAGACTCAAAGGAAACCTTTTACTATCACTCAGAATTCTCATAGTTGGGGCAAAGCAGGGGGAGTTTATTAGGAAAAGGTACAGTTTGCCTAGTAGAGTCCAGGTGGACTGCCTGAGATGAGTGGGCTGATTTGATGGAGGAACAGCACAGTCTTCAGCAGTGGAAGCTGGCAAAAGTGATGGAGAATCAATCTAATTAGAAAAATGAATCTCAGTGTTAACAACGAAAGGGAATTACTTTCTGGAAACAAAGGTAAAATTTTCACAATCAGGATCGTGTGGGTAGATGGGGAGTCAATAAATAAGATGCTCAGAGCCTACTTTGAGATGTCAGATGCCAGGCTGGGCAAACCAACATTAAAAATAACCAACCTATTTGATGGAGTGGGGTTCCAAGGACCATAATCCAGCTCTGGTCTGGATCATATTAGACACTGAAATTATTTTAAAATTTCAATACAACTGGTCGGGCGTGGTGGCTCACACCTGTAATCCCAGCACTTTGGGAGGCCAAGGCGGGCAGATCATCACAAGGTCAGGAGATGGAGACCATCCTGGCTAACAAGGTGAAACTCTGTCTCTACTAAAAAAAAATACAAAAAAATTGGCCAGGTGTGGTGGCAGGTGCCTGTAGTCCCAGCTACTCGGGAGGCTGAGGCAGGAGAATGGCGTGAAACCCGGGAGGCGGAGCTTGCAGTGAGCCGAGATTGTGCTACTGCACTCCAGCCTGGGTGACAGAGCGAAGACTCTGTCTCAAAAAAAAAAAAAAAAAAAAAATCAGTACAACTAATATTAAACTATAAAATTAAAACAATAAAATAACTATAAAAGCCACAAAAGGTGAGTTGATTGATTATAACAGAGATTATGAAAAGCTACTATTAAAATATAAAATAAGAGTGCATAAAATAGGAATTAGGAGCATGGACCCTGAAGTCCCTAGATTTATATCTTGGCTCTTACCATTTACAAATGATGTGACTTCAGAAAAACTGCTTAGTTTCTATATACCCCTGTACCAAAGACAGCACCTATCGCAAAGCGACTTTGCAAGGATTGAGTTAATATTTTTAAAGAGCTTAGAGCAATACATGGTAGATAAGTGCTATATAAGCATTCGTTAAATAAAAAGAAATTCAATGAACATTCAGGTTGATGGGAGTAATATAAAGGCCTACACCAACATATAAATGGGCAAAGAGCATAAACAATCACACAGTAGATGATTTTCAACCTTAATACTAATTGATGGAATGTATCTTAAACCAATAACAAGTTACCATTATGATGGTAATACCACTGTAGACAAGATTGAATGGATGTGTTCATAAGACCCTTATTCTTTATGTTAGGCACACTTGTGTGTACCAGTAGTAGATAAACGAAGACCTCATCCTTCCCTTGAAAACTCCACAGTCTAGGTGAGAGACAAATATGTAGACAATTATGAAACAATGTGATGAGTTGTGTATCTTATACACGTACATGTATAAGTGGTTATTGGAACAGAGAAGCGGAAGTTATTAACTTGGTTTAGAGGAAGAGAGGAAAGTAGGAGGAAAGTATCTGGGAAAGGTAATTGCAGGCCAGACTATAACAGATGCTTACATAGCATTGCTAGGAAACATGGCACAAAGTAGGAAAGGATCCTAACTGCTCTTCATTTTATAACATTAAGAAGTTAAACCCAATATTTGTAATGTCCAAGCCTCGATCTGAGAGAAAAAAAGATGCTCTTAAATGTTTAGAGGATAGCCCTTGATGCTCTTAAATGCTTAGAGGATAGCATCTCCTTTCATTTTGGAAGCAACTTGGCAATGGTACTGTGGATTCATAAAGGGCTTCCCTAACTTTATATTTCTGAGAGTTTATTCTAAGGCAATAAGTAAGATTATTTAAAATAACAAAAAATATAATAAGAAAGTAACCAAAAAAAAAAAAAAGCTTAATGAAACTGGCACATCAACTTGATGGAAAATTTTGCAGATGATTTTAAAAAGATGAAAATTTGAGGATCTCTGTAAAAATGTGGAAACATGTTTATGACATAATGTGAAATGAAAAAATTTAAAATGATATCTGTGGTATGATTACTGCTAAATATATGGGAAAGACTTAAGGGAAAAATTTAAGTAATTGATTTGACATGCTTACATTGCTAGAATTCTGAGTAAGTATTTTTAGGATCTTATTTTTGATCATTAAATTTATTACAAGATAAAACAAAGAAAATTTTGTCATATAAATCCAAAAAGATAGATACTAAATTAAGGACAATAGTGTGATAACACATCAGATAAAAAGGCCCAAAGAGCTTAATCAACTGTAAATTCAAAATGAAACAACAACTCAACATCACTTCCTGAGAAAGTAAATTTTACGTTAAGGAGCAAAAGCACAAGAAGAAAATTTAAGAACTGTCTTGGAGAAGACAGAATGAACTATATGTAAATCCAGGAGTCTTAATTAGTGGACATTACATGAAGGCAGATCTAGGTTTATAGAGTTAAGATCATTAATAATATACTTTAGTACTATTTAAAACAAAGTGGACTGGGCATGGTGGCTCACAACTATAATCCCAGCACTTTGGGAGGTCAAGGCGGGTGGACCACATGAGGCCAGGAGTTTGAGACCAGCCTGGCCAACATGACAAAACCTTGTCTCTACTGAAAAATACAAAAATTAGCCTGGCTTGGTGGTGCATGTCTGTAATCCCAGCTCCTCGGAAGGCTGAGGCACAAGAATGGCTTGAACCCAGGAGGCAGAGGTTGCATTGAGCTGAGGTGACACCACTGCACTCCACCCTGAGTCTCACTCTGTCCCCCGCACTCCCCAGAAATTAAAAAAAAAAAAGTCTGTTATGAAAAATAATAAATTCCTTGGAGTTGGACTGGTTTAGCTGAATGCTGTCTGCAACCTGTAGGAGATATTGCAGAGGCAGTGAGAGTTTGTAATAAATGTCATTTAACATATATCCAGGTCCTGAACTCAATAAAGCAAAGTAATGTACTCTGAAGAAACTCACAACTGGCATGCTCTTCCAAACCTGCAGAACCTACTTGTTACTTCACTTTTGGATTGAGATTAGGATTAGTAATGACAAAGGACTGGATAAGGTACAAGAATGACAGCTGAAATGAAGAAAATTGACATTTAAAGATGAAAGAGATGACTTGAAGAAGGTGCTCCTATCAAATCCTATTGTAATCAAAAGTTTGATAAGTAACAGAAACCTTGTGTTATGGTAAATATTCCAATCACTGATATTTTGAAATGAAGGATAGTTTCATTAAAATTTAATTCCAGTAAAAATTAAATCCATTTAAATCCTCAGAAAGAATGTTGAAAAAACATTGCAGAACCTTAGAGAAACGGCTATGGTCACACATAATTTCTGGTCTATGAGAATGAAAGATGTACTTAAAATGTATTTTAAAGTGAATTCCTTTTATTCAGGGAGAACTAATTTCTGAACTAAGAATTTTCTGTGATTTACTATGAAAGACCTGTCCATGCAAAGTTTCCAATATGATAGTATATTTATTGCTTTCTGCTTCACCAATTTTCATAGGACAGCATTATTTTCTTTGGGTTGATTGCCTAAACAAAGTCAGAGGTTCAGATTACATTACAATAATTTAAGATTTTTTTGTTTTAGTTGAATGATTTATGACAAACTACAAGGACAGACTTCAGTCAGAGGGTTGTTCTGAATCTCTTTTGGTGTCTTCTCTCGACGCTTGAAGTGTTGCACAGTGTAATCACTAAAGAATGACTAATCTTTCAGAAGTTCCTTCTTGTTATAACTCACTTTAATCTACTAGATCTTGAAGTTTTTGTTTTAATGTGGAAATAATAACTTTTGACATCTATTTTTAAAGTTCTTACGAACTATAAATACTATGTGTAGTTCTTTAATATGGGTAATGGTGTGCTGTAGTAAACTAGTTTGGTTAAAGACGATAGATTGAAACTATTTTATCTTGTGGAAAATTGATTTTGGGGGTCCAAAAGAGATGACCTATGTAGCATACGTTTTATTTCAAGAAAATTTGGCTATATCCTTTCTTGTCTGATGAGATTTTACATTGTTTTGTTTGGTGTTTGTTGTTATTGTACCACCAGAAATTTTGTTGAACTTGAAACTTTGATTCGGTTTAAATTTTATGGTCTTATTTTGAAAGAAAATATGTAAGTATGTATGACATTTATATATATGGTATATATACATGTATATATCTCAGAGGTAGATAGGTAGATATTACTTGTCATCTCAAAATTAGTTCAGAAATTATTCTACTTTGTAATATTTTCTTTTGTCAAATCTCAGAAGAAAGTATTTACATTTTAATCTATTTTTAATCTAGTAGGCCAAGTGACATTTATTGCAAATAGAGCAAATATAAATAAATTAAAATGAACAGAGTTAATTAGGTTCAAGCATATAACATACTGGTATCCATAAACATTTGAAAGTTCCCACTGCTGAATAAACACACAGCCAAATAAAACCAAGTTACGGTTTTACAACTTCCTGTATTCATCATATTAAGCTTTAAAGCTTACATATGAAAAAACACTTTCAATAGATTAAATATGAACATAATGGTATATTTATATTAGATTTCTATAGTTCCCCCCTCTCAAATAATTAAAACTCAGAACAAATACTTTATAATCAGCAAAGCGTAAGGCAGGGGAAGTAGAGCTTAACAATTATCAGAAAATATTTCTTTCTTTAAAGACTTATAAGCAGGTGTCCCTAGCAGGCAAAAACATACACAAACACACACCCACACATGCCCTCCATCTACAACTGCTGCCCTACCTTATAGACTAATTTTGTTCTTGGCAGATGGCCATCTGTTTCTGGCCTTGGGCCTTGACGTTGACCTTAAAAAAGGAAACAGATGACTATAGGAAGTTGGTCCAAGAAGATGAAGGACTAAATTTTCAAAATAGTCCAAAATGCTAGGAAAAGAAAGACATTCAAAGGAGAGTTGGTACAAATCCTACTGAAACTATTCCAAAAGATAAAGAAAGAGGGAATCCTCCCTAATTCATTCTATAAAGCCAGTATAACCCTAATTCCAAAACCGGGAAAGGACATAACCAAAAAAGAAAACTAGAGACCAATATCCCTGATGAACATGGATGCAAAAATCCTCAACAAAATACCAAGTAACTGACTCCAGCAGTATTTCAAAAAGATAATACATCATGATCAAGTGTGTTTCACACCAGGGATGCAGGGACGGTTTAAAATATGGAGGTCAACAAATGTGATGCCCCACATAAACAGAATTAAAAACAAAAATTATATGATCATCTTGAAAGATGCATAAAAAGCATTTGACAAAATCCAACATCCCTTTATGATTAAAACCCTCAGCAAAATTGGCATAGAACAAATATACCTCAAGGTAATAAAGGCCATCTATGACAAACCCACAGTCAACATTATACTAAATGGGGGGAAAGTTGAAAGCATTCACCCTGAGAACTGGAACAAGACAAGGATGCCCACTTTCACTACTTCCATTCAACATAGTACTGGAAGTCCTAGCCAGAGGAATCAGACAAGAGAAATAAATAAAAGACATCTAAATCAGTAAAGAGGAAGTCAAACTGTCGCGGTTCACTGAGGATATGATCGTATACTTAGAAACCTCTAAAAACTCATCAAGAAAAAGCTCCCAGATTTGATCAATGAATTCAGTAAAGTTTCAGGATACAAAACAAATTATCACAAATCAGTAGCACTGCTATACACCAACAGCGACCGAGCTGAGAATCAAATCAAGAACGCAACCTCTTTTACAACAGCTGCAAAAAATTAAAATACTTAGGAATAAAATTTTAGCAAATAACATTGGAAAAACTTTCAGACATTGGCCTAGGCAAAGAGTTCATGACCAAGAACCCAAAAGCAAATGCAACAAAAACAAAGATAAATAAGTGAGGCTTAATTAAACTTAAAAGCTTCTGCTCAGCAAAAGAAATAATCAGCAGAGTAAACAGACAACCTGCAGAATGGGAGAAAATTTTCACAAACTATGCATCTGAAAAAGGACTAATATCCAGAATCTACAAGGAATTTAACAAATCAGCAAGAAAAATAATAATAATTTCATCAAAAAGTGGGCTAAGGACATGAATACACAATTCTCAAAAGATGTACAAATGGCCAACAAACATTTGAAAAAATTCTCAACGTCACTAATGATCAAGGAAATGCAAATCAAAACCAAAATGTGATACCACCTTCTTCCTGCAAGAATGGCCATAATTTAAAATTTTTTTTAAAAAAAATACATATCAGTATGATGTGGTGAAAAGGGAGCACTTTTACACTGCTGGTGGAAATGTAAACTAGTACAACCCCTATGGAAAACAGTATGGACACTCCTTAAGGAACTAAAAGTAGAACTATCATTCTATTCGACAATTCCAGTACTGGGTATCTACCCAGAGGAAAAGAAGTCATTACATGAAAAAGACACTTGCACAGTCACGTTTATAGCAGCACAATTTGAAACTGCAAAAATATGGAACCACCCTAAATGCCCATCAGCCAATGGTGGATCACGAGGTCAGGAGTTTGAGAACAGCCCAGCCAAGATGGTGAAACTCTGTTTCTACTAAAAATACAAAAATTAGCCGGGCGCAGTGGTGGGCACCTGTAATCCCAGCTACTCGGGAGGCT
>NW_012116955.1:704442-774674 GCF_000951035.1 Colobus angolensis palliatus
AGTGAGCTGAGATTGCACCACTGCACTCCCATCTGGGCAACAAGAGCCAAACTCTGTTTACCTCCAACTCCCCCGCAGAAAGAAAGAAAGAAAGAAAGAGGGAGGGGGGAGGGAGGGAAGGAAGGAAGGAAGGAAGGAAGGAAGGAAGGAAGGAAGGAAGGAAGGAAGGAAGGAAGGAAAATGTGGTATATGGAGCTTCAGTAATTTTCAAATTCTGTACAATATTGATAAAATTCTCTCATTATAAGAGAATATTAGAATTCAAAAGTTAAAAAGTCAAAACATATACAGATGAAAATATGTAGGAAAAGTTTGAAAAAAATGAGGTAAGAGTTGCCAATCATATATGTGAACATGCCACAGAGCTACAATAATCATAAGAGTGTGTTTTACACTCAATAATAGATAGCTCAGAACCAGGCCATAGAATATGTAAAATTATATGTACGTGTGTGTGTGTGTGTGTGTGTGTGTGCATAGATATGTGTGTGGCATAATGATTAAGTAGAAAATAAAAAGATTTATTAAATTGCATTAAAACAATTATATCATGCCTTGGAAAAAATCCTTAACATCCTTGTATTATACATAAAAATCAATTCCAGACAGGCTAAACAGTTGAATATAAAAGTCAAGACAGAAAATAAGTAGACAATAATAGAAATAAATATTGTATCTCTGGATGAGAGAGTATTTTTTAAGCCTAGAAGTAAAGAAAATATTCAGTAAGCAAAAAATAAATTTGTTTACATAAAAGTTTTCTTTAAAAATCTCTGTATATTAAAATGCGTACAATTTTAAAAACAAAAAAATTGCAACATAATTTAAATAAAGACAATATCTATAACTATAAATATCACATACAAATTAATGAGAAAAACTCTATGAACTTTAGATAAATGAGCATTGGCAAAAAATGAATTATTCACAGAAGAAAATACATGATATACAATTTGAATTTTTTATTTAAACAATAAGATTTTATTTTCTCTATTGAAATTAGTAAATACTTTAAGGGTCTGTGAGTCTCTGTTGAGATGGTCTGAATGCCAACAATTGAAAAGAGTTTTTTATATACATATTTGCCATTTGTATGTCTTCTTTTGAGAAATATTTATTCAGGTCTTTTTGCCCATTTTTAAATGGGACTTTTTGTTTTTTGGCTTTGAGTTGTTTGAGTTTATTATATTCTGGTTATGACTCTCTTGTCAGATGGGTAGTTTGCATGTATTTAATCCCATTCTGTAGTTTGTCTCTCCACTTTGTTAATTGCTGTCTTTGCTATATAGATGTTTTTTGGTTTGCCATCCCGTTTGTCCATTTCTGCTTTTATTGCCTATGCTTTTGAGGTCTTACCCGAAAGATCCTTGCCCAGATGAGTGTACCTGTAGTGTTTTCCCAATATTTTCCTTTAGTAGTTTCATAGTCTCAGTTCTTACATGCAAGTGTTTAATCCATTTTGTGTTGATTGTTGTATATGGTGAACAGTAGGGATTTAGTTTCATTCATCTGTATATGGAGATACAGATTTTTCAGCATCATTTATTAAAGAGACCATCCTTTCCTATTAGTGCCTTTGTTGAAAATAAGTTGAGTGTAAATACGTGGATTTATTTGTAGGCTCTCTATTCAGTTTCATTTGTCTATGTGACTGTTTTTAAGCCAGTACCATGCTGTTTTGGTTACTATAGTCTCATAATATGTTTTTAAGTCAGAAGTGTGATGCCACCAGCTTTGTTCTTTTTGCTCAGAATTGCTTTAGCTACTTGTTGTTTCATATGAATTTTAGGATTGTTTTTCTATTTCTGTAAATAATTTCATAACATTTTATAGGAATTGCATTGAATCTGTAAATCACTTTGTATAGCATAGACATTTTAACAATTTAACAATATTAATTCTTCTGATCTTTTTTGTGTGTGTGTGTCCTCTTCAATTTCTTTTATCAATGCTTTAAAGTTTTCTTTGTAGAGATCTTTCACTTCTATAGTTAAATTTATTTCTAGATATTTTATTTTATTTTTGGTAGCTATTGCAGATGAGATTGCTTTTTTATTTCTTTTTCAGATTGATTACTGTTAGCATATAGAAATGCTACTGATTTTTGTATGTTGATTTTGTATCCTGCTGCTTTTCTGAATTTGTTTATCTGTTCTAAGAGCTTTTTGGTGTAATTATGACGTTTTTCTAAATATAAGATTATGTTAACTGTAAACAAGGCAAATTTGACTTCTCCCTTTCCAATTTGGATCTTCTCTGTTTCTTTCTCTTGCCTAGTTGCTCTGGTTAGGACTTCCAGTAGTATGCTGAATAGAAGTGGTGAAAGTGGGCATCCTTGTCATGTTCCAGATCTCAGTGCAAAGGCTTTCAATTTTTCCCCATTTAGTATGTTATTAGCTGTGTGTTTGTCATATATGGCTTTTATTGTATTGAGGTATGTTTCTTCTATACCCAATTTAGTAAGAGTTTTTTATCATGAAAAGATGCTGAGTTTTACTGAATGCATTTTTAGCATCTATTGAAATGATCATGTGTTTTTGTCCCTGAGTCTGTTGATGTGATGTATCATATTTATTGATTTGTGTATGTTGAACCATGCCTGCTTCCCTGGGATGACTCTCACTTGATCATGGTGAATGATATTTTTAATGTATTGTTGAATTCTGTTTGCTAGTGTTTTCTGAGGATTTTTGATGAGTATTTGTTGATCTATGCTTATTGAGTCTTTGGCCTACAGTTTTCCCTCTTTTTTGTTATGTTCTTATTTGGTTTTGGCCTATAGTTTTCTTTTTTTAAAATGCCCTTTTCTGAGTTCAGTATCAGGGTAATGCTGGCCTGAGGGAATGAGTTGGAAAGTATTCCCTTATCCTCAATTTTTTTGAAATAGATTGAGGAGAATTGGTTCAGTTCTACTTTAAATGTCTGGCAGGATTTAACAGTGAATCCATCAGGTCCTGGGATTCCTTTGATGAGGGACTTTTTATTGCTGCTTTATTCTTTTTACTCATTTTTGCTTTGTTCAACTTTTCTGTTTCTTCGTGTTCAATCTTGATAGGTTGTATGTTTCCAGAAATTTATCCACATCTCACAAGTTGTCAGATGTGTTGGCATATAGTCTCTAATGATCTATTGTATTTCTGTTGTATCAGTTGTAACATTTTCTTTTTGATTTCATTTTATATTTTTCATTTTCTCTCTTTTTTCTTACTTGGTCTAGCTAAAGGTTTGTCAATTTTGTTTGTCTTTTCAAATAACAAATTTTTTATTTCTCTGATCTTTTGTATTTGTTTTTAATCTCAATTTTATTTATTTCTGCTCTGCCCTTTGTTACTTGTTTCTGTCTACTAATTTTGGGTTTTGTTTGTTATTGCTTTTCTAGTTCCTTGGGTTGCATGGTTAGGTTGTTTATTTGAAGTCTTTCTACTTTTTTGATGTAGATGTTTATTGCTATAAGCTGCCCCCTTAGTACTTCTGTTGTTGTACCCCACAGGTTCTGATATGTTGTGTTTCCATTTTCATTTATTTCAAATCATTTTAAATTTCTTCTTTGACCCATTGGTCATTTAGGAGCATGTTGTTTAATTTTCATATATTTGTACAGTTTCTAGAGTTCCTCTTGGTATTAATTAAGATACTTGATATAATTTTGACGTTTTTGAATGTGTGAGGACTTATTTTCTGGCCTAACATATGGCCAATTCTGGAGAACGTTCCATGTGCTGATGAGAAGAATGCGTATTTTGCAGCAGTTGGATGAATATGTAAATGTCTATTTGGTTCATTTGGTCCAGATAATAGTTTAACTTCTATGTTTCTTTCTTGATTTCCTGCCTGGATGATCTTTTCATTGCCAAAAGTAGGGGTGTAGAAGTCTGCTAATATTACTGCAATGCAGTGTTTCTCTTCCTTTAGAGCTAGTAATATTTGCTTTACATACTCAGGTGCTCTGGTGTTGGGTGCACATATATTTACTATTATATCCTCTTGCTGAATTGACACCTTTATTATAATATACTGTCTTCTTTGTCTCTTTTTCTGGTTTTTGACCTACAGCCTATTTCATCTTGTATAGGTATAGCTACTTACACTCTTTTGGTTTCTATTTGCATGAAACATCTTTTTGCATTCCTTCACTTTCAGTTTATGTTTGTATTTACAGGTGAAGTGAGTTTTTGTAGGTGGCATATAGTTGGTTTTGATTTTTACTTCATTCAGCCTTTCTATGTCTTTCAATTGGAAAATTTAGTCCATTTCCTTTCAATGTTATTATTGATAGGTAATAACAATGTATAACTACTGCTATTTTGTTGCTTGTTTTCTGGCTGTTTTGTAACTCCTGTGTTCCTTTCTTCTTTTCTTACTGTTTTCCTTTGTGATTAAGTGATTTTCTTTGGTAGTATGTTTTAATTTGTTACTTTTTATTTTTAATGTAGCTATTATATGCTTTGGTTTAGTGATTACTATGAGGCTTAGCAAAAACATCCTATAGTTCAGGTGTGTCCAATCTTTTGGTTTCCCTGGGCCACACTGGAAGAGGAATAATTGTCTTGTGCCACCCATAAAATACACTAACACTAATGATAGCTGATGGGATAAAAAAAAAAAATCACACAAAAAAATCTCATAATGTTTTAAGAAAGTTTACACATTTGTGTTGGGCCACATTGAAACCTGTCCTGGGTCACTGGGCCATGAATTGGATAAGCTTGCTATAGTTCTAACAAGTTATTTAAAACTGATACCAGTTTAACTTTTGTCACAAAAAAGGGAAAATAAAAGACCACCAGCAAAAAAGTCAGTATAAATTAATTATCTTGTCTTTCCATATTTAAAATTTTTGATATCACAATTCACACTTTTATGTTGTCTCTTTAAAAAGTTTTGTAGTTACTATTTTTAATAGTTTTCCTTTTAGTCTTGTTATAAAGATATAAGTGGTTTATGCACCATGATTACAATATTAGTGTAACAATCATGTTAGCATTCTTTTCTTTTGGTTTGAAGAACTGCCTTTAGCATTTTTTGTAGAACAGATCTGGTAGCAATTAATTCCCTCACCTTTCATTTGTCTGGGAAAGTCTTTATTGTTCCTTAGTTTTTGATGGACAGCTTTGCTTGGTATAGCATTTTATTTTTATTAATAGTTTTTATTTTTCCTTCAGCACTCTGAATATGTTGTCTCACTCCCTTCTGGACCGTAAAGTTACTGCTATGAAGTCTGCTGCCGGGGGTATAGGATCTTCCTTATATGTTAGTTGTTTCTTTTCTCTCTCTGCTTTCAGAATCTTCTCTTTGGCTTTGGCCTTTGAGAGTTTGATCATAATATGTCTTACCGTATTCTTATTTGGTTTAAATGTGATTGGTGACTTTTGACCTCCCTGTATCTAGATATTTCTATCTTTTGCCAGGTTTGGAAAGTTTTCTGTGATTATTTCTTCTAATAAGCATTCTACTCTTTTGTCTTTCTCAGTTTCTTCTTTAACTCCAATAACTGAATTATTTGCTCTTTTGATGTTTTCTCATGGATCTCATAAGGCTTCCTTCTTTTTAATTCTTTTTTTGTCTTCTCTATTTTTAAACAGTCTGTCTTCAAGCTCACTGATTCTTTCTTCTGTTTGATCAATAATGCTGTTGATGCTATCTGTCAGATTTCTCATTTTATTTACTATACTGTTCAGTTTCAGAATTTCTGCTTAATTTTGAAAAATTATTTCAATCTCTTAAATTTTTTTGGTAAATTTATGAATTAAGTTTTTTGTGTTTTACTGTAGTTCATTGAGCTTTCTTAAAACAGATGTTTTGAATTCTTTCTATAAGAGATCATACATCTTTATCACTTTAGGTTCATTTTCTAACACCTTATTTTGTCCATTTGGTAAGGGCATATTTCCCTGAATCTTCTTGATGCTTATGAACATGCAACAGTGTCTGCACATTGAGAGATTAATTATTTATTTAAGTCTTCACAGTCTGGCTTTGCTTATGCTTATCCTTTTTCAGAGGGCCTTCCAGAGATTCTAAGCAGACTGACTGTTGTGTTCCCTGAGTCTGTGCCCACTGCAACTGCCTCAGCAATAGAGAATGCTCTAAGTCCAGGCTTGCTGCAAGTCTCATGAGGGCTTTGAGTTTTATATGGCAACACTGGGGAGGGATTTGAGTTCAGAAGACTGTCCCAGTGGCCCAGATCGATGTGCCTCCCAGCAGGTCTCTGCACATACAGGATAGGTCTCCCACTGCACTGAGAGGGGCTGGAGATGAGACTGGACCCCCTCAGGATTTACTGGTAGGAACAAAGGTGATAGGCCCATCTCACTGGCTCAGGAGGCTGTGCATCACCCTGCAGGACCCTGCAAAAGCCAAGTAGTTCGTCAACTGCAACAGGAGGGGCCAGAGCTGAGATGGGGTCTTCTTAGGATCTGCTGTGGAGTTAAGGTTGGCATGTTTATCATGTTATCTCAGATGGGTATGCATCTCCCAGCATGTCCATACATGAACAGGCTAGTTCTTCAACTGTAGCAGAAGGAGCCTGGAACTGAGACTAGAATCTGAGATTTGCTGTAAGAAAGAGGCTGGAGAAGCTGGGTGTGGTGCCTCACGCCTGTAATCCCAACATTTTGGGAGGTCAAGTCAGGTGGATTACCTGAGCTCAGGAGTTTGACACCACCCTGGGAAACATGATGAAACCTCATCTCTACTAAATAAAAAAATTAGCCAGGCGCACACCTGTAGTACCAGCTACTCAGGAGGCTGAGGCAAGAGAATCGCTTGAGCATGGGTGACAGAGGTTGCAGTGAGCTGAGATTGTGCCACTACACTCCAGCCTGGGTAACAGAGTGAGACTCTGTCTCCAAAGAGAGAGAAAGAGGCTGGAGAGTTGGGTCTCATTGGATCAGAGTGGCACACACCTCCCAACAAGTCCCTGAACATATGGGATAGTTCTCTGACTGCAGTAGGAGGAGCTGGAGCTGAGACTAAGTTCCCTCAGGATCTGTGGGAGGGAGATTGGTGAGACCATCTGGGAGGCTCAGATTCCTGGGCTGTGAGACGTGGGTGAATATCCCTCTGGGTCCTTGTGTGAGCGACTCTGAACTAGGACCTCAGCTGAAGGGGACTGGAGCAGAGCCACAGGACAACTTTCAGGTTCACTGCTGTGACTGCTATCAGTGAGTAGATGAACCTTTCTGCCAAGCACTAGTGTGTACAATTCCTGTGGACCCCTTGGAAGATGGTTTTATTTGCAGGCTCAAGGCCAAATGGGGCTGCAACCAAGCTCCTTGGAGGACTGAGCCATTTCCAGGCTTGAACCCAGGAGCAAGCTTGGCAGATTAGCCACCTGGGGGTTGGTTTTCATTCTCAAAGTGACTCTCCAAAATCTTGGGCTCCACTGGGGTTTCACAAACTCTTACCTGAATCCTTAGGCTCTTGCTGAGAGAACGTGGATAGGTGTGGAATTCTTTTTGTGGGGGAATGTTATTAGGTTATCTTCTATTCTGCCATCTTGGTGACATCACTCTCCTTTAATTGTGGATAATTTCTATGCTTTGAAATACTCTCCTGTATGCCCCATGTATTGCCTTTTATTAACAAGTAATAAAATAAAATAAAAATAGGCTGGAGAGGGAATAAGAGGCCAGTCAGAAATTTCAAGGATGAGAGAAGTAACAACTTTAGAAATCTAAGAAATCCTAGAAATCTTGCCTAGTGACCAAGACTTTGGTGTGCTTTTTAGAGGTTGTATGACCTAACCCTGGCCAGAAACAAAACAAAGCAACCAGTACATAAACAAAAGTAATATTTTTATTTCATTTAATGCAAGTATTTACTAAGTAGTTCTTATGATGGAGCTTAGAAATATTTATGAACTGTGGAATTATACTCCAATGCATTGTCATGTAATTTAACTTATCATTCAATTATTGGTATTTTGTTAGTAACTAAAACCCTGCCCTTAATAATGTTTGCTGTATATTTTGTGTTACTGTTTCTTCAGGACCAATGAATTAATTGATCAGCAAATTTTTACTAACACATTTTATTTAGATACCTAACTTGAGATCTATTTATTGGACACCTACTTTAGATCTCTGGCTCAGTTTTCTGGTACATTTAATGAAAGGCGTGGCTTTCAAATTTTTCTGTGTATATGAATGACTTGAGGATCTTGTTAAATCACAGATTCTTGGACACTAGTTAGAGAGGCTCCCTGAGAATCTGCATTTCTATCCAACCATTACTTTTAATAGCAGGATTTTAGAGAACTCCAAGGCCCCCAACAACTTCAAGAAGTCTATAATATCATTTCTTTTCTTTTTTTTTTTTTTTTGAGACGGAGTCTTGCTCTGTCACCCAGGCTGGAGTGCAGTGGCCGGATCTCAGCTCACTGCAAGCTCCGTCTCCCGGGTTCACGCCATTCTCCTGCCTCAGCCTCCCAAGCAGCTGGGACCACAAGCGCCCGCCACCTCGCCCGGCTAGTTTTTTGTATTTTTTTAGTAGAGACGGGGTTTCACCGTGTTAGCCAGGATGGTCTCGATCTCCTGACCTCGTGATCCGCCCGTCTCGGCCTCCCAAAGTGCTGGGATTACAGGCTTGAGCCACCGCGCCTGGCCTATCATTTCTTACTATTAAGATGATTCCTACAGAGCTGTGGGACTTAGGACTAGTTATGCTGGAAAGGGCCTTTTCTTCATTGTCTCCTTACCAACAATTTTATCAACTTAAGTCCTTTGGCTGGAGTCCTAAGGTGGGAAGTGACATCTGCCAGATTGACTGTCAGTGTCAAAGAGGTGGCTGAATGGTGACAGTGGAGGGAGGAGGAAGCAGAATAACGTGCTGACATGAATTGTATTTGCTGACTGACTTCTATTTTTATGACACTTCATCCTTCTCCTGCCTTCTCACTGGAACTAATTAAATAGGCCCATCAGGCTGAGATGTGACACAGCTTCAACCGCATCAAATTGTAAAATTACTTTCAGTTGTCCCATTCTTCCAGGCCATAGGGACTGTTTTACCCAGCGGACTCATGCGAGACACCCAAGGCAATAAAAAACAATGATTCTTGATATTTTTTTCTCTGGAGGAGCTGACACCCCACTTGAGGAGACAAGAAATTGGGAGAAGCAATGAGAAAGTGAGAAAAATTGGAGTATTGTTAATTACTTTGAAGAACTGAGGACATCAAGTTAACCTTGCTTTGTTTGAAGAAATTTTGAGGTAGTGCGAATTTAATAAGAGAAAACATTGCATCTGAATTGATCCCAATCAAGTTAATTGAACAAAGGGAAGCATTCCAAGAATACCTTTAATACTAAATGAGAACATTGGTTTTCACTGCAAGGCATACATCCTAAGGAACTCTCCATATCTTTCTGAAATAAAATGTAAACACTTACAATAAAGTTGATATTCCATTTTTACATTATTAGTAGGATCTAACCATATGCTGGGAATATTAATAAATATGTTCTAAATTTATAATGCCAAACTTTTTTGTTTTTATTTCAAGAAATATATTTGATAAAATTATTGCCTACCAGAGAAACAAAGAAAGTTGGTTTGACATTTAGTCAGGCATTTAATTAAAAACAATGGTTTCACATTCCTGTTGTTGAAACTATTATTGAAAGTACTTTTGTTGGCCTGATAGCAGAAATGTATAGTGTGACCCTGTGAAATCTAATGCATAGAAAATTGGTTTAAAATTAGTTCACAGCAAAGCTCTGGCGCCTTTGGATAACATCATTCCTGCTCAATAGACCTTTTTCTTCTTTAGGGCGCTCTGCTGGTTAATGGTAGCTGTTTCGAGCAGGGAAAGCTTAGTGGTAACATGGTGCTCAGTTTTATGGTAAGGATAGGAAAGAAAACTCTCAAGAGGGAAAAAGATTAATGTTTCCAAATTAGAAATTTTAAAATGTCTCCTAGATTTAGTTATAGTGGCTAAAGTTTTCAGTGCCCAGGATGGAATTTAAACTACAGAATTATGGAATTCTGGTCCCGATCCAGCGAAATAGGAAAAGACTAAGGAGATTTTTTGAAAATGGTCCCCAGACCCCTAGAATCTGCCTGAATCTCATAAAGTCAGAAAGTAATATCTAAAGCAGAGCATAAGGTCAAACACACCTATATAAGATGCTATTAAACCAATTTTAGTTACAGTTATATCATTTCCCCACAAAACCTTTTTTATATGTAATCTTTTTCACAAACTAAACTAGAAATCCCTTTCCAAAATACATTTTTAAACACTCTCTTAGCTACCTTACAGTGCACGAAGTATTTAGGTCAGTTAGATTTTGGAGTATTTTCCAAAGCAAATGGGAAAATTTTGGCCCACACTCTGGGCTGCAAATTAAGATCAGGCCTGAAAGAAGCCTATAGTCTTTCAAGTGCAATCTAGGGTTATTTTGGAGGATTAGAATTCTTTTCAGACCTGGCATAATCTGCATTTGTCCTCATGGATCTCTGTGGTAGAAACAATCAATCCCTCTTTCAGAAAGAACTTAATGCCTCAGGTGTCAGCACCTTCTGAGTTTGCCTCAGCTGCACAGCCCCATTTTTCAAGGGCAAAAGCCTTCCCAGCAGCCCACATCCAATGACTGATGGCAGATACAATGACCGATGGTGGTGGAGTATAGAGGACCAATGTGGTACCCCTCTGATGAACATATGTGCTCCAGCTCCCCTGGGGATTGTCATCGTATATCACAATTTGGCATATCCCTTTGCCCTATTCTGGCCCCGCCTCTCCCTTATACATGAGTTGATTTCTGAATCCTGAGAAGCTGGTCTGAGACATGATCAGGAGTGATGCTAGAGTGCAGGTGATAAGATGGAGCTTTGGAGCTGTATCACTTGCTGTCCAGTGGGCAATAAGGACTCCAATAATGGTGGTGGATGGAGCACAGTGCACCTGGCCTTGGCTGTGAATTAGGGTGGTATACTGATGGAAAGGAATTTACCAGCAGATGTGATTTATCAGCCTTGTTGAGAAGTTTGAGGAAATAGTAAATATAAAGAAAATGGCATAGGATAGCTACTGTTTAGTATCACTGATAAATTTGAAGATGAAGAAAAACTATAGGTAAAGAAACAGTGCTTCTACCAATAGAAAATGAGTTGGGATTCAGATAAACCAATAAGGAAACACATTTCTAGGCCACAGGACATTCTGTATAGGTGACAACTCTCTGGAATAGCAAGAAGAAAAAACAAATAGTCGAGAAGGGATTAAAGATTTTAGCAAAGCAAAAAAAAAAAAAAAATGTGAGAGGTTCTCTCCACCAATGTAACTTGTTGAAATAAAGCTGATTATTTTTGGTCACTCTTCTTACTAGCTTTTTTTTTTCAAACTTTTCTACCTTTCCTTGTGGTTTTTGAGGGATTACCAATACCCACATTTGTGAATTTCAATTGTGAATATTCAAATTATTTTCACATATAAATGTGTCAATTGATTTTTCTTTGTTGGGCTATTTGTCATGATTGCTATTAACTAAAGTGCTAATGCATCTCTTTTGTTTACATTGGAGATTCTCTTGAATTTTGTTGATCTGAATGCATTCCACATTGCTCACCCCAAAAGCAGAAAACGTGAGCATTTCTCTGCCTTCATTATCTTGTCACGTAGAATTAAGGCACCGAATGAACATAATAAGCATTTTGCAGTGGACCAGTTTCTCAATCCCCTGATGGAGAGAGAAACTCTTCTTTTCCCAAGTATTTTCAGAATCTTTCTAAATGCTTTTTTAAATAAACAGAAAGTGAAAACCACCAAAAATCAGAAGATTAACACTGAGGATATCAGAACATTGGTTTAACTAATGTCAAGTAGAGATATAAAAAGACACCTGAGAGAAATATATATCACTTCTTTCATATATATTTATAGATACCCTTACCACTTGTCATTTTTGAATAGTAGAAATTATCAAAGAAAGTTTTCATGGGAAAAGAGACAGAAATGTTCACTCACTCTTAGGTGAAAGATCTCTCGGACAGCCCATGGAATCTACATAGACAGGGCTTATTAGGTGAAATATATACAGTTTAAGACTTGGGATTCCATCGTGTAATACATATAATGAAGTGCTGGTTTGAATCTTTTTTCCCTGATGGCAGCAGCAGCAGCTAGGAATCAAGAGACCTTGGCCAAATTACTTCACCTTCTGGGCCCTCAGTTACCTCCTATGTATATAAGTGATTCTCAAACCCAGATGCCCATTAGAATAATTTGGGAGCATTAAAAAACATTCTATCATTATGGGTTAGTTTTGCCTTTCTTTGAACTTAATAAAACAAAAGAATACAAAATGTACTTTTTTTTTCCTGCCAACTTTTTAAGTTTAACATCATTTCTGTGAAATTTTCCTTGTTGCATATACCAGTAGTTTATTCTTTATTATTGCTGTAAAACATTCATTGTATAAATATGTCATGATTTCTCCATTCTCCTGTTGGTAGTCATTTGGGTTGTTTCTAGTTAGGGGCTATGAATAGCACACTGCTATAACAATTCTCATCTGTGCCTTACAGTATAAATACATACTTATTTCTTCAGGGTAGCTACCTAGAAGTAGAATTGCTGGATCACAGGGGTTTGTATATTTAACTTTAATAGCTATTGCCAATCAATTTTCTAAAGAGGTTGTGCCAAACAGCAGCATATGAGTTCTGGGTGCTTCATATCCTTTCTGATCGTTGGTATCATCCTTTAAAAAAATTTCAACCATTCTGGCAGATGTGTCATGATATTTCACTGCAGTTTTAGTTTGTACTTTCCTACTGGCTATCAATCTTGAGCACTTTCTAAAAGTTCTTATTGAACCTTTAGGTAACCTTTTTTACGAAGTGCCTGTTTAGAGTTTTTGCCCTCTAAAAATTGGTTTACTTTTCTTTATTGAGCTGTAGTGGTCCTTTATATATTTTAGATACAAGATACAAGTCTTTTGTTAAAGTTATCTATTGAAAAATTATTTTCCCTCTCTGTGACTTTTCATTTAGTTGATGCTGTCTCTTGATAAAGAGCACTTATTATTTTAATAAAGTCAATTTAATGAAATGTAGTTTGTTATGGTTTATCATTAATGTTCTTTGTGTCTTATTTAAGAAATCTTTGCCTGCCCCATGGCCATTAAATATTCTATATTTTCTTCTCACAGCTTTATTATTCTCAAAGCATTTATACTTAGATCTAACTACAATCCATTTGGAATTAGTATAAATTAAGGTTCAAGTTTCATTTTTCCATGTGCATATCTAATCATTTATTAAAAATATTTTTGCATTTAAGTTCATGAGATATATGGGGTTATAATTCACTGTTCTTATAATGTTTTTGCCAGGTTTTTTTAATCTGCATTATGCTGGCCTCATAAACAAGTTTGGAAATGTTTCCTGTTTCTCCATACTCACAGTTTATGTAAGAGTGGTGTTATTCCTTCTCTAAACGTTCAGAAAAATTCACCAGTGAAGCCTTCTGGTCAGTCTCCCAAATCAAAGTCTTGGTGGGTTTCTGGAATAGCCTTCTAGCTATTCTCTAGCCTGTGTATGCCCCCCCACCCCACCCCCACAATTTTTTGCTTATTTGATCAGTTATTAAGTCGTTTTAAAGTACAAAAGAGGAATTAAATATCATTACAAAAGATTTTCTGAGAGTATTCACACTAATTCCCCAGAGGAAATTCTAGTTATGGTTTAGAAAACTAGGAATCATGTGTCATTTCTCCATTTAAGTGGATTTAAGTGCATTTAAGTGGATGGAAACAGGGGGAAAAATAATGTGTAGGTGTGATAAGTGTTCTTTCCTTTCTGTACCAAACAAAATAGGAGAGCTGTGTCTGTGATCTAAGGATGTGTTTGCTTATTTGTTAGATTTCTAAAAATGTGCTGCTGGGTATTTATAAAAATAAGCATTGCAATTAAACAAACTAAATGGTATGGCTCTGTTGAACTGTGAGTTTTGTTTCACACAGAAATGACTGCAGTCCTATTTAGGGGAGGGGTAGAGAGTAAACGGGTAGGTTGTGCAGGTAACAAATATTACCACTATCTGGGAAAAATGACTGCCTCCATTAACTTAGCAATATATGAAGTGACTATGAAAGGATTAGCTACTGCAGCAGGTTGGAATTTTATGGAGACTCAATATCTCTCTCCCTCACTTTTCCCCTCCCCCCCAGCTTTGACCTTTCATACTTCCATCTGGCTCCTTTGACCTCCCTGACTCCCATAGTCCTGCCAACACAGCTTAACTACATGGTGCAGAAAAACACCCATCTCCCAACAAAATCCCCACAAAAACTCAGATGAAAACTAAAGAGTGAAATAATTCAAATGGGCAGAAAATAAAACCAACAAAGTCTGTCTGAAGAGGTGTGATATGGGTTGGCTGTGTCCTCACCCAAATCTCAGCTTGAATTGTAGTTCCCATAATTCCCACATGTCATGTGAATTGTCCTGGTGGGAGGCAATTTAATCATGGGGGTGGGTCTTTCCCGTGCTGTTCTCCTGTTAGTGAATAAGAGATCTGATGGTTTTATAAAGGGGAGTTCCCTTGCACACATGATCCTGCCTGTGGCCATGTAAGATGTGCCTTTCTCCTCTTTCGCCTCCTGCCATGATTGTAAGGCCTCCCCAGCCATGTGACATTGTGAGTCCATTAAACCTCTTTTTCTTTATAAATTATCCAGTTTAGGGTATGTCTTTATAAGCAGCATAAGAACAGACTAATGCAAGGTGCTATAATGTTTCATTTGGGGTTGTTTAAAGAGTACAGACTAGATGTGGGCCTTGGAGTGTGAGCTCCCTGGGGACTGAGGAGATCCTAGGAGTTAGAAAAAAATCATTGGAAAAATTGAAAGCAAACTTGAGAGTTTTTAGAGAAGGTTTCAAAACATGAAGAAGTAGTTACAACATAAATAACTTTGAACCTCTGAACCAGAGCTACGTAATTGGTGATAATTTTATGAACAAATTAAGTTACAGTTGAAGTAGATTTAAGCAATGAAATGAATATGATCTGGAAATGGGGGTGAACCTGTAGCTCAAAGAGAAGAAATTTCACTTTCCTATTAATAAGGAGACTGGGAGAATTGGCTGTCATTTTCAAGGAAGATGCGAGTACATAGAAATTAGGAAAGAGCCTGTGAAACTGCCACAAAATGCCATCACATTTGTCAACTTATGCCAAAAAGAATGTATCACTCCAAACTCATGAGGCTGTAACTCATGTGCTTTATAGGTAGTAAAATGTTCATGCATCCCATACAGCTGACTGAAGAAATGGGAAAAGGGCCATGTGAGAACATGAAGGATCATGCTCCAAGGGACACAGTCTCTTCAGGGGAATCTTCTGGTCTACTGGATGTTAGACATAGAAAGTAAACTAGGTGAAACTACTGAAAGCCTTTTTGCAGCTGTATTTGGCCATCTTGTATGGCTGTGACATAGCAGCCAAGACAAAGATTGTTTACCAAGCTTCAAAGGAAGTCCAATTTGGTTGGCTGCAAGAATTCCATGTGTAACCTTGTGTAAGTGTCTTGACCTCTAGGGCATGATATACAGCTTTGCCTTTTTTGTAGTCTTTTCATTGCTTCAGCCCAATAGGAATCCCCTGGGCCCTGATATCAACAGTCTGGGATTTTCAGTCAGATAAGTGTTTCTCAGCTGTCATGAACCATGTTAAATTGTTCCCAACTGCACGTCTGTCAAACCATGAAGCATTATATCAGACCATTAGATGTACTGATCACCTGTCCCTCCCCACCTTGCTTGCTGATCTCTATGAAGCTGGTGCTGATGGGCTCAGCTATTGTTCTTCCTGCTGTGCCTTCCCCATTGCGTAACTGGAATTCACACAGTTTCACTTCCTTTCCAGAAATGAACCAGAAATATTTTGCTCATTTGAGGCGAATGGAGCGCCTGATGAGAAAGAGGGATGTAGCTTAATTCCAGTGTTGAATGTGGCTCTTGAGGCCAGTGTACACTAAAACTCAGAATAAGGATCCCTTTCCAATTCTTTCTCTCTTCTCATCCTTTGTGGTTAGTTATCCTAGAGACAAATCAGTTGGCAAGGAGTCATTAAGGCTGAAGATTAAGCTACACTTCTAGGCAGGAGGATAACTGCTAATGACCCTCCAAAAGTCCACTTTTCTAGCCCTAAACGCTAATCATTTTAAATATTTACTGTTTCATATATATTTACTATTTAATATTAAATATTTACTCTTTAAAATATAATTATTTTAAAATAAAATTATTATTTTATTGCTTGCATGCTGGCAAGTGATAGCACATCTAGGAGATCATAGAGGTGAGATGGGCCAGAGGGACCTTCAAAAGAAAATAGCCCAAGTTACATGTGTCCCTACCTTTGCTGTTGACCATACATAGTGAAATCTACAAATCTATATGGAGCCTCTTCTGATTCTTGCAGAGTTTGGGCCCACACTGAGTTCATTAAAGCCTTGCTGATGGGTTCATTTTTTGCTAATCCCACTGTAGTCATATTTTTCTACCCTGCTCTTCTGCCTCAAAGCTATAGAAAGTCTTGGGTGTCGTGGAGGGGTTGCTCTTTGATCGCTGTCTTCTCTTTGTCTACGGTAGGAAATTAACAAATGTTGACCAAATGTACTACTGAGTGAATGTTAGGGATTTCTGGACAATATCAATCAAGAGAATGTGAAAGAGCAGAGCAGCCAAGGAAGGAAAATAGGGCTTGGAAGAATGGACTAGAAAACAGGCAGGTCCAGTGATAAAGAGATTTGAGGAATACAAATGGATAAGGTTATGTAAGGGGGGTTAGAGAGTTTGTAAAACAGTTCTCCCTAGATGCTAAAAATGAAGCGATAACCTCTCCCAGCTTCTCCTCATTTGCTTGTGTACACCAATGGTAAGATATAGGGAAGAAAAAGTAGATATTAGACTAGTACTTGTGTTGGGGGTGGGCTTGGAAAGTATTCAAGGGGGTAAATCCACCAGACCTCTAGTCAGTCTTCCTTTCAGATCTTGAGTTTGTATGCACTGATTCTCTTTCCTTAGGAGTTCTCAAGTCCATCTCTTCTCCATTCCAATGGCATACCTTAATTCCAACCCTCACATCATTTCTTACCTTGAAGGCTAGAGTGATATTCTAACTCTTTTCTTAGACTTCAGTAGTACCTGTCCAATATACAACCAACATTGCTACCAGAGAGATCTTTATAAAACACAGATCCAATTGTATTACTGTCTTATTGAAAATCATTTAGTGGTCCCATTGTCCTCCAAACTTGAGGCCAGCAAGACACTTTATGATCATCCCCCACCTACCTCTTCAGCATATTTCTTGCCAGGCCCCTAGCAGCGCTGAACCACCTGCAGTCCCAGGGATTTACAGTGAATTTCTAACCTCTGTTCCTTTCTACAAGTGGCTCCATCGACCAGGAATCCTCTGTGTTCTTCCTCTTCATCTTCGCCAACCTCCTACTCCCGTCACTAAGGTGACTCTTACTTATTCTTTTAGACATTGTTCAGGCATCATCTTACCTAAGGAGTCTCTCTGGCATCCCCATCTGTTGAGGTGTCCTTTTGGTTGCTTCTTAAGAATGCTTTATTGTAGCAGTTATGACAATACCTAAAAGCTGTTGCTAGCTTCCTTTCTCTCTTGGACGATTAGCTTCTTGAAAGCAGAGACTGAGGCTAGAACAGTAAATGGGTACATAGTGGGTATTAGTAGCTATTTGAAAAAAAAATGAGAGAAAAATAGAAGACTATACTAAATATTGATCATTACCTGCCCTGCTCATGGCCCCTTCTGTATCCATGTGATCCTATGCCTCAGCCTGAGTGGATTAAGACCATCAATGGTCTGACTTGAAAAGACCAGCTGAGCCAATCAGATTTATTTATTGGTATTTTGGAATTGGGGAATGAGAAACTGAGTGAATTTGAAAAGGCAACTGGAATTGAAGTTATGATGTAGAGTCAGGATATAGACGCATTGTGGAAATGGAAATTATAGGAAGAAGAAGTTAGTTAATAGAGAGATGTGAATTGAGCAAATGCACACAGAAAAACAGAGATGTCATGAGAGAAAGGTCATATGAGAGAGAGAGAGAGAGAATCTTCTGTTGTTCCTAAAATTTTTTCTTGGGTGGGTTCAGCAAAATCTGCTTTGTTTTGGGGGCGTGCTTTTTTTTTTTTTTTTTTTTTTTGGCAGTGTCTCACTTTGTCACCCAGGCTGGAGTACAGTGGCGCCATCTTGGCTCACTGCAGCCTTGACCTCACAGGCTCAGTGATCCTCCTGCTTCAGCCTGCCAACTAGCTGGGACTACAGGCACATGCCACCACACCCAGCTAAGTTTTGAATTTTCTGTAGAGGTGGAGTTTTGCCATGTTGCCTAGGCTGGTCTCCTGGACTCAAGGGATCTGCCTGCCTCAGCCTCTCAAAGTGATACTGTTAGAGATTTGAGCCACTGCACCTGGCCTTTTTCTTCTCCTCCTTCTCCTTCTCCTCCTCCTTCTCCTTCTCCTTCTCCTTCTCCTTCTTCTTCTTTTTGAGTCAGGGTCTCACTTTGTTGCCCAGGCTGGAGTGCAGTGGCCTGATCTCAGCTCACTGCAACCTCCAACTCCATGGCTCAAGCAATTCTCCAGCCTTAGCCTCTCGAGTAGCTGAGACCACAGGCACATGCCACCATGCTGAGCTAAAATCTCTGGATTTTAACATTGAATCATTATAGGAACTAATATGAACAAATTTCTGTTCCGAGTATGTAAAGGAGTCTAAACTGAAATAGCGAGAGAAGAGAGAAAGGGAGAGAGGAGGAGAAGAGGGAAAGAAAAGAGCAAATAAGGCTTGTTCTAGACCACCAACTTCCCTTTTGCCCTAGGCTTCTTGTTTGCTTGGGATTTACTCCACGCCAGAAAGGAACAAGGAAACCCATTCCCTCTCCACTAGCTCTAACCAGGGAGGAAGACTGCCCAGGGTTTGATATCCATAATTTCTCCGCTCCTATGGGCCCACCTTGGTCACTCCCTGCTCCATAGCATTGTCATTGTGAATGATGCACAAATAAACAGAGATCTGAAGAAATACCAGAAATCCCTGGTGATAACATAAAGAAATTAATTAGGAAAACTAAAAATGTTAAATATCTTATTGAACCCCAAACATAGTTCACAAAAGCAAAACTTCAGTAACAAAAAAAAGTTCGGTCCAAGAAATATTTTTGATCTTAAGAAATTGATTAATAAATGTTTTAAAAAATGCATGAATTAAATATCAATGCTATCAAAGAAAAGTTGCAAAATAAATGAGAGACAAAAATTATTTTGTTTCTAATTATGTATCTGAACAATTGTTTTACTGGTTGCTTGTGTGGTTAAAACTTAATAATTTATTACGCAAAATGGACATGAGGATTTATAATGCCGAGAAACAGAACTCTGTTTTGCTCTTTTTTGGATTTCTCAAAAGGAATACCTTGAAAGAATGTCTTATAAGGATGTTCAAAATATTTTGAGCTACTTATTGGTAAACAAAAATTTATGTACTTAGATGAGATGCCAAATAATTGAAAAAATGAAGTAACAGTTTTTCTTGTAGTTGGAAGCATGGCTAATATTTTAATACATTCATAGGCATTTATCATAATTGCCTGTTAGATATTTAATACATTATCATAATTACAAATTTATGATAAAGTGTTAGATGCTGGCACAAATTCATTAATTCTATGTAATAGCTGTCATGGAAAGAATTTCTTGGGGAAAAAAAGTATTAAAAGCATATTTGTGTGGGAATGACCAAAATTTCCAAGAAGGGTGTTTTTTTCACTTGTTAAATGAGAGGAGTTTATACTTAATTCTTGAATTATTTCTTGATAAAAAGCAGAAGTTAGAAAACTGTCAACTAGAATGATAGATGTGCAGTATAAAATTTAATGAACTCTTTGGGGATTTCCATATATTTTAAAGCAGTTTCTTTTAAGAAACACATTAATGGAATGGGTTCTTTTCTACAGGAGCATTTTATTTATTATTTTTATTTTTATAACTTTTATTTTAGGTTTGGAGGTACATGTGCAGGTTTGCTCTATAGGCAAACTCGTGTCACAAGAATTTATTGTACAGATTATTTTGTCACCCACGTACTAAACCCAGTACCCAATAGTTCTTTTTTCTGATCTTCTGCCTCCTCCCAACCTCCATCTTCAAGTAGACCCCGGTGTCTTTTGTTTCCTTCTTTACATCTGTATGTTCTCATCACTTAGCTCCTACTTATAAGGGAGAACATACGGTATTTGATTTTATGTTTCTGTGTTAGTTTGCTAAGGACAATGGCTGCCAGCTCCATTCATGTTCCTGCAAAAGATATAATGTCATTCTTTTTATGGCTTGTTAGTATTCCATGGTGTATATGTACCACATTTTCTTCATTCAGTCCGTCATTAATGGGCATTTAGGTTGATTCTGTGTCTTTGCTATTGTGAATAGTGCTGCAATGAACATTCTTATACATGTGTCTTTATGGTAGAATGATTTATATTCCTCTGGATACATAACCAGTAATGGAATTGCTGGGTTGAATGGTAGTTCTGTTTTTAGCTCTTTAAGGAATCATCATATCACTTTCCACAATGGTTACACTAATTAACACTCCCACCAACGTGTGTAAGAGTTCCCTTTTCTCCTCGACCTTGCCAGCATCTGTTATTTTTTTAGTTTTTAACAATAGCCATTTGGAACGATATGAAATGGTACCTCATTGTGGTTTTGATTTGCATTTCTCTAATCATCAGTGATATTGAGCTTTTTTTAATATATGCTTGTTGGCTGCATGTGTGTCTTCTATTGAAAAATGTCTGTTCATGTTCCTTGACCCCTTTTAATGGGGTTATTTATTGTTAATTTGTTTAACTTCCTTAGAGATGCTGGCTGTTAGACCTTGGTCAGATGCATAGTTTGTGAATATTTTCTCCCATTCTGTAGGTTGTCTGTTTATTCTGTTGATAATTTTTTGGTTTTTTTTGTTTATGTTTTTGTTTTTGTTTTCTGTGCAGAAGCTTTTAAGTTCAATTAGATTTCACTTATCATTTTTTGCCTTTGTTGTGATTCCTTTTGGTATCTTTGTCATGAAACCTTTACCTGTTCCTATGTTCAGGATAGTATTGCCTCATTGTCCTCTAGAGCTTTCATAGTTTTGGGTTTCACACTTAAGTCTTTAACCCATCATGAATTGATTTTTGTATATAGTATTGGGAAAGGGTCTGGTTTCAATATTCCACGTATGCCAGTTATCCCAGCGCCATTTATTGACTATAGAGCCCTTTTCCTATTGTTTATTTTTATGAGGTTTGTTGAAGATCAGATGGTTGCAGGTGTGCAGCCATATTTCTGGGCTCTCTATTCTGTTCCATTCATCTATGTGTCTGTTTTTATACCAGTAACTTGCTGTTTTGGTTACTGTAGCCCTTTCACAGGGGCATTTTAGTTGTATTGTTCTTTATTAAGAAGACTATAGCTAATGTTAACAAAATCTAATTATATATATTCATAGAAAGCTTAAATACAGAACCTATTTTTTTCATCAAGGGCTACTAATTTCTTTTTTAAATTGTTTTATGATTGATTGATTTTTTTAATTTTACTTTAAGTTCTGGGACACATGTGCAGAACGTGCAGGTTTGTTACATAGGTGTACATGTACCATGGTGGTTTGCTGCACCTATCAACCCGTCATCTAGGTTTTAAGCCCCACATGCATTAGGTATTTGTCCTAATGCTCTCCCTCCCATTGCCCATGCCCCCACCCCCCTGACAGGCCCCGGTGTGTGATGTTCCCCTCCCTGTGTTCATGTGTTCTCACTGTTCAGCTCCCACTTATGAGTGAGAACATGCAGTGTTTGGTTTTCTGTTCCTATGTTAGTTTGCTGAGAATGATGGCTTCCAGTTTCATCCATGTCCCTGCAAAGGACATGAAGTCATTCTTTTTTATGGCTGCATAGTATTCCATGGTGTATATGTGCCACATTTTCTTTATCCAGTAGAATGACTTATAATCCTTTGGGCATATACCCAGTAATGAGATTTGCTGGGTCAAATGGTATTTCTGGTTCTAGATTCTTGAGGAATCGCCACACTGTCTTCCACAATGGTTGAACTAATTTACACTCCCACCAAGAGTGTAAAAGCATTCCTATATCTCCACAGCCTTGCCAGCATCTGTTGTTTCCTGACTTTTTAATAATCGCCATTCTGACTGGCATGAGATGGTATCACATTGTCATTTTGATTTGCATTTCTCTAATGACCAGTGATATTGAGCTTTTTTCATATGTTTGTTGGTTGCATAAATGTCTTATTTTGAGAAGTGTCTGTTCATATCTTTCACCCACTTCTTGATGGGGTTGTTTGTTTTTTTTTTGTAAATTTGTTTAATTTCCTTGTAGATTCTGGATATTAGACTTTTGTCAGATGGGTAGCTTGCAAAAATTTTCTCCCATTCTGCAGGTTGCCTGTTCTCTCTGATGATAGTTTCTTTTGCTGTGCAGAAGCTCTTTAGTTTGATTAGACAACGGCCACTAATTTCTAAATGTTAATCCACTGTGGGTCATATAAAAAGAAAAATAACTTGTTTTTTTCAGAAAAATAAGGAATGTTCAACTCATCCATTTAAAACTCAAATAGGGAAAGATGACATCACTACAGATCCTATGGACAGTTAAAGGATAATACAGGAATATTACAAGCAATTCTATGCCCACAGATTCAATAACCTAGATAAAATGGACCAATACTTTGAAAGACACAATCTGCCAAAACTCATACAAGAAGAAATAGACAATCTGAATAGACCTACATCTATTAAATAAATTTAATCAATAATTAATAACATTCCAAAGCAAAAAGCATCAGGTCCAGATGGGTTCGCTGGTGAATTCTACCAAATATTTAAGGGAAAAACTGTACTGATTCTCACCAATCTCTTCCAGAAGATACAAGAAAAAGAAATATTTTCTCACTAATTCTATGAGGCCAGCATTACCCTAATGCCAATGTCAAAGATATTATAAAAAAAGAAAACTATACACCAATATCTCTAATGAATATAGATGTAAAAATACTTACAAAATTATAGCGATCAAATCCAACAACAGCTAGAAAGTTAAAACATCATGATCAATGGAGTTTATTTCATGAATGCAAGATTGGTTTAACATTCAAAAATTAATTAATCTACCACATGAACAGGCTAAAATAGAAAAATCATATGATTATACCAAGAGATGCAGAAAAAGCATTTGACAAAATCCAACATCCATTCATGGAAAAAAAGAGCCAGTAAACCAGGAATAGAGGAGAATATCCTGAACTTAAGAGGGAATATTTACATAAACCTTTCAGTGAATAGCATGCTTAATGGTGAGGAACAAAACTTTCCTGCTAAGATCAGAAACAAGGCAATAATGTCCTCTCTCACCACTGCTTTTCAACATTGTGCTAGAAGTCCTAGATAATGCAACAAGATGAGAAAAGGAAATTAAGGGCAAAAATATTGGGAAGGAAGAAATAAAACTATCTTTTTCTGTAGATGATATGATCATCTACAGTCATCACTTGGTATCTATGAGGTATTGGTTACAGGACCTCTCTCACAAACCAAAATTGATAGATGCTCAAATCCCTTATATAAAATGACAGCGTATCTGCATATAACCTGCACATATCTTCCTGTATACTTTATCATCTCTAGGTTACTTGTAATACCTAATACCATGTAAATGCTTTCTAAATAGTTGTGATAGTGTATTGCTTTTTAATTCGTATTATCTTTGTTGTTGTACTGTTAATTTTATTTTTTTCTGAATATTATTTTATACACTGTCATTTGAATCTGTGGATGTGGAACCCACAGATATAGAGGGCCAACTTCATGTAGGAATTCTGAAAGAATTGACAAAGAAATCTTCTGGAACTAACAATCAAGGTTGCAGGTTACAAGGTTAATATATAAAAGTCAATTGCTTTTCTATATACCATCAATCAACAAGTGGAATTTGAAATTAAAAATACATTTAGCACCCTCCACAAAGTAAGATACTTAAGAATATATCTAACAAAATATGTTTTTATGACTTATCTTCTCTTGTATAAAGTTTTTGTTGATTACAAATGTAAAACTTATATGAGGTTCGATATGAGAAAAACTGCAAAAATCTGGTGAAAAAAGTCCGATGAAAGATATCAAAGAAGAATTGAATAGAAAGATATTCCAGTCTATTGAAAATAAGACAATATGATCAAGATGTCAATTCTTCCCAACTTGATCAATAGGTTCAATGCAAATCCAATCAAGATCCTAGCAAGTTATTTTGTGTATATCAACTGTGGAGGCTGAGGTGGGTGGATCACCTGAGGTCAGGAGTTCAACACCAACCTGGCCAGCATGGCAAAACTCTGTCTCTACTAAATACAAAAATTAGCCAGGTATGGTGGCATGTGCATGTAATCCCAGCTACTCAGGAGGCTGAGGCATGAGGATCACCTGAACTCAGGAGGCAGAGGTTGCAGCGAGCCGAGATTGCACTACTGTACTCCAACTTGAGCCACAGCATGAAACTGTGTCTCCCCCTTCCACTGCCCACCACAAAAAAATGAAAAAAAAGAAAAAAAAAATTGTTTATACAGTTAAGCTAAAGGCTAGATAGTTAACTATTGAACAAGAGTAAAGTTTGAAGGACTGGCACCACTCAGCTTCAAGACATACTTTAAAGCTACACTAATGAAGGCAGTGTGGCATTGGCAAAAGAACAGGCAAAAATAGAGCAATGGAACAGAATAGAGAGCCCAGAAATATACCCACAAATATATAGCCAACCTGTCTGCATTAGTCAGGGTTTTCTAGGGGGACAGAACTAATAAGATAGATGTATATATGAAGGGGAGTTTATTAAGGAGTGCTGACTCACACAGTGACAAGGTGAAGTCCCACAATAGGCCATCTGCAAGCTGCAAGCTGAGGAGCAAGGAAGCCAGTCCAAGTCCCAAAATCTCAAAAGTAGGGAAGCAGACAGTATAGCCTTCAGTCTGTGACTGAAGACCCAAGAGCCCCAGTGGTCTAAGACTAAAAGCTGAAAAACTTGAAGCCTGATGTTTGAGGGCAGGAAGCATCCAGTATGGGAGGAAGATGAAGACTGAAAGACTCAGCAAGTCAAGTTCTTCCAACTCTGCTTGCTTTATTCTACCTGCACTGGTAGCTGATTAGATAGTGTCCCACCAGATTGAGGGTGGGTCTGCCTCTCCCAGTCCACTGACTCAAATGGTAATCTCCTTTGGCAACACCCTCACGGACACACCCAGGAGCAATACCTTGCATCCTTCAATCCAATAGAGTTGACACTCAATGTTAATCATCACATCATCTTTGATAAAGAAGTAAGGCAATACAGTGGAGCAAAGGTAGTCTTTTCAACAAATGGTCTGAAACAACTGGACTTCCATTTGCAAAAAAGTGAACCTAGACACAGATCTTGCACCCTTCACAAAAATTAACTCAAAATGGATCACAGACTTAAATGTAAAAATGCAAAACTATAAAGTTCCTAGAAGATAACATAAGAGAAAGCCTAAATGACCTTGGCTACGGAAATGACTTTTTGGATACACTACCAAATGTATAATCCATCAAAGTAATAATTGATAAACTAGACTTCATTAAAATTAAAAATTGTTGCTCTGTGAAAGGCAATGTCAAGAGAATGAGGAGACTAGCCACGAACTGAAAGAAAATATTTGCAAGACACATCTGATGAGGACAATTATCCAAAACATACAAAAAACTCTTAGAACTAAAAATAAGAAAATGAACAGCTGTGTTAAAAAAAAAAAAAATGGGCAAAAAACCTGAACAGACACCTCAACAAAGAAGATATATGGATGCTTATGAAAAACATACGAAAGATATTCAACATCATATGTCCTTAGGGAATTATAAATTTAAAAAATAGTGAGACACCACTACCTACTAACGAGAATGACCAAAATTCAAAACGGTGACAACAGCAAATGCTGGCAAGGGCATGGAACAACATGAACTCTCATACATTGCTGGTGGGAATGCAAAATGGTACAGTCACTTTGCATGATAATTTGGCAATTTCTTACAAAACTAAATATACTCTTTACATACAATCCAGCAATTGTGCTCCTTGGTATTTACCCAAAAGAACTGAAAACTTATATCCACAGAAAAGCCTGCACATGGATGTTTATAGCAGCTTTATTTATAATTGCCAAGATTTGGAAGCAACGAAAGATGTCCTTAGTAGGTGAATGGATAAATTAACTTGGGCCATCTGGACAATGGAATATTATTCAGCATTAAAAAAAAGAGCTATCAAGCCATGAAAAGCCAAGGAGGAAATTTAAATGCATATAACTAATTGAAAGAAACCAATTTGAAAGTAAAACTTATTTATGACTCTAGCTATTTGACATTCTGGAAAGGGTAAAACTGGGGAGATAGTAAGAAGATCAGTTGTTGCCAGAGGTTATCGGGGAGGGAGCAGAGAACAGGTGAAGCACAGAGGATTTTTAGGGTGGTGAAATTATTCTGCATAATGCGATAGTGGAGAATACCTGTCATTATACATTTGTCCAAGCCCCAACATCAAGAATAAATCCTTATGAGGCTGGATATAGTGGCTCCTGTCTGTAATCCTAGTACTTTGGGAGGCCAAAACTTTAAGACCAGCTTGGGCAACATGGTGAAACCCTGTCTCTACAAAAAATACAAAAAATTAGCTGGACATGGTGGCATATGCCTGCAGTCCCAGCTACTTGGGAGGCTAAGCTGGGAGGATCATCTGAGCCTGAGAGGTCAAGGCTGCAGTGAGCCGTGACTGTGCCACTGCACTCCAGCCTAGGCAGCAGAGTAAGATCTTGTCAAAAAAAAAAAAAAAAAGAATAAACCCTAATGTATACTATGGAGTTTGTGTGCTAATGGTATGTCAGTGTAGGTTTATTAATTGTAACAAATGTACTACTCTAGTCAGGATGTTGATAATGAAAGAGGAAGAAGTTGTGTGTGTGTGTGTGTGTGTGCGCACACGTGCGTAGACAGAAATATATGGGAACTCTTTGCAATTTTTGTTTAGTTTTTCTGTTCATCTAAAACTTCTCTGAAAAAATAAAGTTTGCTAACTTAAAAAAACTGACTAGAAAAGTGTATTTCCGGGACCTATCATGGGGAGGGGGGAGGGGGGAGGGATTGCATTGGGAGTTATACCTGATATAAATGATGAATTGATGGGTGCTGATGAGTTGATGGGTGCAGCACACCAGCATGGCACAGGTATACATATGTAACAAACCTGCACGCTATGCGCATGTACCCTAGAACTTAAAGTATAATTAAAAAAAAAAAAAAGAATTCACTAGTAAAAAAAAAAAAAAAAAGAAAGAAAAGTGTATTTAATAAGCACAGAAAATAATACATTGGTTTGATTACATGTTATAACCAATTTAGGGAAAAGTAGGACTCTCCTTGCATAGCAGCTTTATTTATGATTGCCAAGATTTGGAAGCAACGAAAGATGTCCTTCAGTAGGTGAATCGATAAATAAACTTGGACCATCTGGACAATGGAATATTAGTAGTTCCTCCTACACACTCCATTTTCAAGGTCCCAACTTCCAAAACTTGTATTACTGTCTATTCCTTCCCTAGGTCTAACAAAAGGAACTTGGTAAAAAGGAACTTGGTAAAAATACATGAATAATTTCAGAAATGCAGTGTTGTAATATGCACAATAGTTCTGCTGATTTTATTGTTAAGAAACTGTTATCCTTTAGGACTCAACTAGGAAATATCTAACATGACTGAATGGAATTCAACTACTCAACAAACCAAATAGTAACTTAATGTTTAGCACCTTTGAGGTCCTTGAATCTAGTCAAAATTAATTTTCTCCTGAAACTGACGGAGATCTCTAAATGGTCTTGATCCAGTCCCAATCCTAAATCATGATTCACTTGTTGATTTGTATGTCATGTAATACAATACATGACATATATATGACATATATTATATGACATATAATATACGATATGTGACTTATTATATATACATAATATACAATATAATATATGATATATATACATAATATATAATGTAAATATGACATATGTTATATAATATTGATTATGTAGTCACAAAAATGCTGACAGAATGCATTCTATTAAATGTCATGAATTGAATGAAAATTTTTGAAGTGAAAAATGTCTTAGGAATCATCTCATAAAACACTTCATTTTACAGATTAGGGAATTGAGTGACAGTGAATTTAGTGACCTGACCAAGGTGTTCATTAGCAGCAAACCTGAGATTAGAACACAATTTTTCTGACTCCATAGATTAAGAGTTAAGTCCATAGAATATACAAAGTGTTGATCTCAAAAGGGAAATGGGAAATATTTGTAAACTTAACGCTTTTATCAATCAAAATTTTGAGCAATATTAATTATTAATTTGACCAAAATTAGTTAATTTATTAACTCAAACTTTCTTGGACTTGATATAGCTCACTTGTCATGGCAGTGCACTATAACACAACCCAAGGAAACAATAAATTTATTGTAGGATGTGATCTCAGTTAGGTCTCTCAAAATAGAAGCTAGCTCTATTTAGAGAGCAAGTATGTTATTGGGGAAAACATACCAACTTTTCACTTTGAGTATACTCCAATGCAGTGCTCAATTTCTGATGAAGAAAAGAGAGGAAACATGCTTAATATTTAATAATACGCTGTTTTGTGGTTTCTTCTAAACCTCAATGTGAAGACAATATTTGTTTGTCTTGAGTGATGATTACATTTGGTGCATTATGTTCCATTCAGTACGTAATATATGCCATGTCAAAATCATTAGTGCTATGAGAAAAGGGATAAAACAAAATTATAGTTGTTTATGGTCCTAGAGAAGAGAAGCAATGTTTTTATTAGGGTATAAATCAGTTTTCACAGATAGAATGCATCTTCACCAGAGACAAGCAAATAATAACTTATTCCCTTTATTTGAGCTTGTGTCCCTTTGATGACTCTTCCTAAAATGACTAAGATGACTCTTCCTTCAGGTTAAAGAAAGAACATATTTGAGTATTTCTTTCATTTCACTCAATTCATTGATTTACTCCCCATCTTATAACAGAGGATTCAAGAATTTTGTTATAATGTTTTCAGACTTCCATCAAAAGCAAGGCTGAAGGCTCCCTACCTTGAACTTCTTTCAAATATTTTGAATCTTCCTGCATGACATTTCTTTCCCTTGCTTAGTCCCCAAAAGCTATTCTAATTTTAACTTTTTCCTTGACAACTCCTCTAAAGAAAAAAACAAATTTATTTTAGAACTAATACTCACAAGAGTGTAAGCACAAACAAGCAGTGTATTGACTTTTTTCTGTAATTACTCCTTATTTCTATTTAAGTTAATATTGACATTTAGGAAATTTGTTATCAGATCTCAAAAATTAAACTCTAAATGTAAACATTGCTTTTGTCACATGATGAAACACTAAAACATTTTTCTTGTCACAATCCCTTATATTGTTGAACTATCAGGCAAATCTTTATATTTTGGTATAAAGAATTTTCACCAAGCATGCAAATAACTTTGAAAAACCATTAGGTGGCAGAAATTGTATATTGATTGACCATTCTTAACATTTAAAATTTCTCACTCCAGCCTCTCCTGCCTTATCCTACTGATGCCTGTCAGCACTGATGAGGAGAGTGCTGTTGTCTTACAAAAGCAGTTACTCTGGGATGATGTGCAGACTCTCATTACCCAGCAAAGCACACCAGAGAGGAGGGGCATGATCGTTTTACAAAAAGTGAGATGATTTATGTGAGAGGGATTGTGATCACAAAATCACATAGTAAAAATGTAAATCCAAGGTATTAAATTACTATTAGGAGTTGTTGAAGCCAGGATAATAGACTGGCAGGCAGGAGCACTTATTACTAGACTCAACCCTGCCACTAACCACTTACATGATTCTGGTAACAACATTTAATTATCCTTTTTTCCTGTGCTTGTATCACTGGGCGAATTAGTCTACCACCAAACATATTGTGCTATAATTATTTGCCTATATATCTTTCTCACCTATCAAAATTACATTTTCCTTAAGTATGAGAATCACATTACACACATTTCTGCATCACTCATGCACAGCTCTGTTCCTGATACAAAGTAAGTGCTAAAAGAACTTCAGTTGATGAATACATTTAACCAGTGTTTGCATCAAAGATCTTATTGCTTAATTCTCATAAAGTCTAGTTAAGACCCCAGGTACAAAGCCAGGTGTTTTTTTCACATCTGATTTAAAATAATCTTTGCGTAAGAAAGTGAGATGGAGAATATAAGGTGTAAGGGATTATTTTACAGACAAAACCTCTGTGGAATATCAGCAGCATTCTTACTCAGGGGAGGTATTTTATAAGATCACTGTCAAAGTTTAAACATACGCATGTGAAGCTCTCACTGAAATGGGAGTTACACATGTCAGCGTCTGCCAAATTGAGCCTGCCTTCGCTATTTTTGTCAGGCAACTCACCTCCCACATGAAAACCACCACAAATGCCTGCACATGCTATTTTTAAATGCATTTTTGGGTGTGCTCTTGAGTGAGCACCACTTCTAGCTGTCCATTCCTTGTGATACAGATTTCATCTGGGTCAAGTTGTTGGGTCAGTATGTTTAGAAGAATTCCATCAGAAGTTTTTTGAGCCAATGCCTATGTTCAACAGAAGCATGTGTTCTTGGTTCAGGATGTGGCCATACACTTGCCAAGGGTTTGTCCTCTTTGTTGGATATGTTTGATGGGTTTGATAGTAATGATGTCTAATATTTATTAAATACTTACTATGACCCGAACTCCTACAAAGTACTTTACAACCATTAGTTCATTTGATCCTTTCAATAACCCTTGAGATATGTACAAAAATCACTATTTTACAGATGAGGAAATGGATGTTCAGAGATGTCAAGTAATTTGTTCAAGGCTAATGGTATGTCTATACAGTAGCTGCTCTGCCATTTAAACACAAGCCATCATTTTCCAGGGCCTGTACACCTAACACTATACATACTACTCCAGATCTATTCACCATGAAATATCTTATTTCTCTCTGATATCATCATCAACAACAACAACAACAACAACAAGATTTATGACACTATGAAGGCTCTCAAGTCCTTTGTCATCTGTCATGCCTTTTCTTAAAAGAAAAAAACTGACTTCAGTGCTCAGGGGTACTCTGCTTCCTTTCTGTAAATGGACTTGAAATGGCATATCTCCAACATATGCATCTTTAAAAGGTATAAGTTTGGAAGTTTGGGGAGGCTGTGGAATTATTGAGTTCATTGCTTTTTCTTTCCTTTTTCTCCAGTGAAGACATTAGCCATGATATTATCTGATAAATGCTTTTGCTTTGAATGTAGTTGCTTCTTTAGTAAAAAGCTCAATAAGGTGGGGCCTGCATCTCATTAACAGGCCACACCTTCAAATCCCATGTCTATTGAAGGGCACAAATGTGTACCCATTTAAACTGAAGTTTCTGTGTCACAAAATGCAGGAGAAAAATCTCTGACTTAGAAGATTTTTTTTAGATGTGTCTTGCTATGTTGCCCAGGCTAGAGTGTAGTGTCTATTCACAGACGCCAACATAGTGCACTACAGCCTTGAGTTCCTGGCCTCAAGGGATCTTACCACTTCAGCATCCTGAGTAGCTGGACCATTTTGAAGATGGAAGTTGTAAAATACCCTCACTCACAGTTATCCTCATATGACTTACCATCATTAAATCTTTACATAGCTCCCCTTGCATATTTATTTTGTGCAGAAAGGTAACCTTACAACCCTGTCAGATTCAATTTTTTTCCAAAACCACTCTATTCTAATATCTGTTCCAGATAATATTAGCTACAAAATAGACCCTGAGCAAATGAGCTGATCTATTCAATACAATTGTTTGATAGCATTCATTAGCAAGTATGTTTAACAAAAACAACAGTCTGGAGGTTGCTATAATTAATATTTAGATGTTTAAAACATCTTGAGATTCTCACAAGACCATTTCTAGCACTGAAAGAAAGGCTCATACAAGCAGAATATGGATTTTTACTATCACGTTTGTTATGGTTAGGGTCACCTGGTTTGCCTGGGACAGTTCATGCTGATACTTCTTGCCTAGGTTCAGTTATTAATAGGATCCTACTTCACTTTCAAAATTGCTCTGTTTTGGATGACAAGCTATATTATTATCTTAGTATTGGCATGTGTCATAATTCAGACAAACTCAGGCCTGGGGCACACTGTAACTGAGCAATATGGCTGAAGTGGGGATCAAGAAGGAAACCTCAACAGAATGGGGAATGGATGGGAGAGTGGAAAGATCTCATGGAACTGTAACACACTAAAAAGTCCCAAAGTGGTGCATTTTTGTTCTAGAGGGTATTACACAAGGTCTAATATGGTGGATGGGACCATCAGCAGGCAATTCTCTAAACCAGTATATGATTTAGTTCTGCTTAGGATAAGACTGAATATGAGCGACTATGCACAGAACAGTTGGCTGTGGTGGTGACGGCGGACATATACAGGCAGGATCTGTGTGTGTCAGGGCCCCCAAAAGTAGTCTGACTTAAGGCACATCGCAGGCCTGGGAGGGAGACTAGGATGCTAGTTGGAGAACTAAAACTTAGACCTTATTTTGTGGATTGCGCAATACAGCAAGAAGTAAGAGAGGGCTGCAATGTGGTGGGTTAATTTCAGGTACACTAGATATTGGGTCCGCAACAGAAAGGCCAGTGGCGGATTCAGTCCAGCATTAGTGCTACCTGTCCTACTGATCAGTATTGGCTCAAGAGCCAGATGTGACTGAATGACAGTTAGAAGTCATCATATTAACCACAGATGGAAGGGGATGGGAAAAGGCTTGTCTAAGTCTCTCTTTTAGAGAAAAAGGAACAAATTGAAGAACTAGATTTCAAGCCAGGGTGCTTGATACATATTAGCTGTTTAATAAATATTTATTGAGTGAATGAATACCCAAATGGTGTGGATTTTACCACTGAGAAAACCCCAAGTGAATAGAACTGTTTGTATAAATGCAAGCCAGAGTCTTTGAAGGGGAATCAAGGTATGGACCAGAAACTCACGACTCAAGGTCAGGAATAGGATCGCATACAATTGACAGAGGAAGAAGCCAGAAGCAGACTGGGTCACCAGAGGAACAGATGGGAGGACGGTTCATGTCAATGGATGTTACTACCAATGGATAACAGTGGCATCTCTTTGTGGGCCTGCAGATGTATGCAGAGAAGGTGTATCTGTTGCAGATACAGAGTTGAGCTTGATGATAGGCAAAACGGACCACAGAAGGAAGCAGCTTTGTTTTCTGAAAACTGACCTAATTATGAAGTGCACATTGAAAAAAACAAGAAGGGCTAGGGTAACATCCTGTCTTATGCCAACCTAAAAAATATAATAATGCCAGAAAGACTTTTCTGCCCACACTAATTCAAGTGTGGTGATTTTAATAAAGATGCTTAGAGAGCTCTAAAAGCTTTAAATCAATATCGCAATTGTACCACTGTCTCCTATGTGTGATTCTTGTCCATGAGGTAAAAAAGACAACACAATCATTTATAAGCTCAATCATTTATTTTATGCAAAATTGTCTTTGTTAAAACAATATGATAGGCAATGGTACAACAGTTGAACTTTAAAGGTGATGACTCCTGTGAGATATTAGATTGAGAAACTCTTAATTTATTGGAAAATAAAATGGCATATCATTTTAAGGAGAATATTTCATTGAAAGATTTGTAGCTTGAAGAAAATAATGAATTTGTTCTCTTATAGATATGATATAGACTATATTTTGATCAATCCTATGGATACTACATCCAAAATCTTTTTCCAGATTAGATTGTCACACACACATACACACACACACACACACACACACACACACACACACAGAGAGCTCTCATAACCAACCTACTAGTCTGTAACTTTCCTTTTATAGATGAGGAGATTGAGATAACTCACCTAAGGCTAACTGGAAGGTACTGGTGCAGGGTTTTAAATCCAGGCCTGATTTAACCTCAAAGCCCACTTTCTTTCTGTAAACCAAACCTCACTATGCCACCTCACTTTATTTTACTTCCTAGCCTGGTTCTATGCATATGCTAGGAACTCAATAAACAATACTTACCGATCAATACTTATAGGTTTATATAAATAAGCACATTAAATACTATCAAGGTTCCACATGAGATTAAAATCTACAGGATCCTAAGACTGTAAGTTCCTGGTCTCGTGTGTATCCTGTGTATTCGGCATGGAGCAAGCACCCAAACATTTGGTAAAGGAAGGGTGGGAGAGAAAGAGGAGGGAGGAGGAAGAGGAGGAAAGAGGAGTAATATTGCCTTGGATGTTATATGATTATGAAGAATGGACAAAAGAGATTTGAAGTATTAGTACTTAAAGGTAAAGGTGATTTTGTAATTATTACCCAATGTGGAAAAGTGGCACCTGAAGCAAAAATCAAGCAATGGAAGAATGTTCCTGGCTCATATGAAGAAAACTGAACACAAAGGGCAGAGAGAAACATGTGGAACTCTATAATTTTGAGGATTGAAAGTCTGGAGGGCATTTGGGTGAAAAGAGGAGAGAGAAAAATCAAAGACAGAAGAACATAGAAAACACAATGTTCCCAAGAGGTGAACTCGGGGACTTGTCAGACATAAAACCCAGGTAGAAAAGCAATTCCTCTTTTGTGCTTCCTGCTGTTTCCTCTACCCAGTGTCCATTTCAGTCAACAGAGGTTTTCAAGGGAAACACATAATAGATAAAAGGAAACTTAAAATTTCAAGGATCCTTATGTGCAAGTGACAGTAACTTAGAAGGAAAATATCAGAAAGACACAAGTGTAGGATGTGCTGACTCTTGTAGAAATGCTAGCAATATTTTCAGAAGGTTCTGAGTGATCTTTGTCTTAAGCTAAGTCCAGAACAAGAACAACAGAAAAGAGACATGGCCAAGGCTTGGGGCAGGTTGTACATTAACAGATGGTAGAGAAAGGACAAAGCTCAACTGTCTGTTTCATTTTTCTATCAAGAAAGATGATACTTAAACTGGGATTGATTTATAAAGTAAATGTTATTAAGAGGTCACAAAAGACCAACTTAAGTGAAGCAATTATTGAAAATCATTTGCTTCTTTAAATATAATTAAAACTCCAGGTTTACATGAATCGTACCTGAGATCCTTAGAGATATTTCCACTCTGTAAGCTTCGAAGTTCATGGCAAAGAGTTTAGGTGCCAGAAGTAGAAAAATGTCACTTTTTTTTTTTTAATTTGAGAGAGAGTCTCGCCCTTGTCCAGGTTGGAGTGCAGTGGCATGATTCCGGCTCACTGCAACCTCCACCTCCCGGGTTCAAGTGATTTGGCTGCCTCAGCCTCCCAACTAGCTTGGATTACAGACAGCCAGCACCACACCCAGCTAAGTTTTGCATTTTTAGTAGAGACAGGATTTCACCATGTTGGCCAGGCTGGTCTTGAACTTCTGACCTCAGGTGATCTGCCTGCCTCGGCCTCTCAAAGTGTTGGGATTGTAGGCGTAAGCCACCCTATCTGGCCATGTCACAATTTTTAAAATTTGAATTTTGAAGGGTGGATTTTGGAAATGCAGATCAATGCCTGGCATAATTCTAGCATAGGTTATTAAATAGATAAACAGTGAGTACTTAGGAAAGCCCATTGCCAAGCCCTTGCTAGCTGGAATATTGACAGTGGAAGGAAAAATGTGCATAATGTAATTCTGAGAGGTCTGAGGAGCTATTCTAATTAACAAGGCTGAAAAAAAGGAAATCAAATGTGGAAAGAATCAGAAAATCATTCTGACAAGGGGAAAGAATGGAAAAAAGGATACCAACCAAATACAGAAAAATGAAAGGACTGGGTGAGCTGACGTCATAGACAATAGGAGACGGAAACAGGCAGGACTGGAGAGATATTGGAGCTAGGCGAAGGCAAGTAGGTATGAAACCCGCTGGATCCAGTAAACTGAAGTGGAGTTTGTCAGGACTAAACTATCTCCACATGATTTGGTACCTTTGGAAGCTTCTAACTCAGTATTGCATCTGGGCTACCCAGGAACATATGCCCTCTAATGAGCCAGACACCTGAGAGCTCGTCCTTTCAACCCCATTCAGTTCAGAGCACCTTCCAGGTGTTTTCCTTTCTTTGTACAGAAAAACATTCATACTTTGAAAAGAGAAAGCATTGAATTGATTGTACTATTAGCTGCTTAAGATGCTTGTTGTAGTATAAATGTTTGTGTTCGTGCCCCACCTCCACCACCGTATAATTCATATGTTGAAATCCTAACTCCCAAAGGAGATGATATTATGAGGTGGGACCTGTCATGGCAGCAGGGCCCTTATAAATGGGATTAGTATCCTTGCGAAAGAGGCCTCAGTGAGAACCCTCCCACTTTCCACCGTGTTAGAACACATTGTAGGCATTGGCTGTGAACCAGAAAGCCAGTCCTCATCAGACACTGAACCTGTCGGTGCCTTGATCTTGGACTTCCCTGCCTCCAGAGCTGTGAGAAATACATTTCTGTTGTTTATAAGCCACCCAGTCTATAGTATGCTGTTACAGCAGCCTGAATGAACTAAGACAATGCTGCCTTACGGAAGCCTTAATTTTTTCATAGTCATCAAACATTAAGCACTTACAAAAGAAAAATGCTCTTCTAAACATTACTGTAGGCAGAAAATGAGTATTGCCAAAGAAGTCCTGCATGGCTAAATACTATTTTTTCTCTATAATTTTAATAAAGGATGTTAGGTAAGAAACAGAATAACATGTTTTCCTTAATTGCAGTGAATGTTGCTTATCATTTTCAGCATCATTTTTAAAAATGATAACTTGCTCCAGATTAGCTACTCTTGGCAAGACTGTATCAACTGTTATGGCTCATATTTCCTGTGTTCAAAGAATTCTTCATTAGAAGAATTTCACTAGAAGTCCAGTTATACGGAACAGCATATTTTATGTATAAAAAAGTATTTCCTTCTGACAGTTATGTAGTCCATTCTGTTCTTATGTAACCTTTCCTCAGATTTAATTTTCTGTCTACTGTCATGTATTTTTCTCATACTTGAATGTGTTCAGGGTTAGGAATAAAATGGATTTGTTTTTATTCACAGGAAATCTCTTGAATTATAGAACTTTCTATTTGATATTTGCTGCCATTGTATTAACTTCTTGACTATGTAATCAATCATTGATAAGAAAATATATAGTATTAATGATTGGAAGGCGTTTATTCATAAGTTAAACAAACCACTGTTTTTCATGAACTCTGTCTTGCTCTCTGTCTCTGTCTCCTTCCCCCACCCTTTGCTCTCTGTCCCTCCCCTCTTTCCTTCTCCCTGACCCCTACCTCTAATTTTGACACATTTTATTAGTTAAAAATATTTTCCATATCAAATAATAGAAAACACTCTTGTAGTGGCTTAAATAGACTGGAGTTCATTTTTCTCACATAGGAAGAAGTCTGGAGATTGGCAACGCGGGGCCTCTAACAGCTCAGCAGTGTTATCAAGGATCCAGGCTCTTTCTGTCTTACATGTAGTGCCATCGTTAGCATGCAAGCATCTATCTTCATGATTACCGCCTCATAGCTTCTCCACCTGGAAGCAGAAATAGAGGGGAGAGAATGGCAGCAGTCAAGCCTATCCCTTTACAAAAACCTTGTATTCACTTCATTGGCCCTAATTGGGTTGCATTGAAATCCCCAATCACTGGACGGTAACTAGAGAGAAGGAATACAGATGGGACTGGGTCAACCAAGCAACATCATCTGCCACACTTACCTATTTCCTCCTAGCACATCCTATAACTTAGTAAAATAGTAATTTTAATGATTTTTAACATGTTTTGAATGTTCAGTATGTGCCAAGGATGATACAAAGTGAATTATATTCATTATTTTATTTAAACCTGATAAAAGTCCACGCAATTATCATCATTGTTATTATAATTCTCATTTTATAGTTGAGAAGAGAGAGGCTCGGACAGCATAGGGTCATGCAGCTAATGAGTGACAGAGTACATATCTGGTCCCCTCTAAAGCCCATGGACTTAGTATTAATTTGACCTCCCAGCTGGGGGATACAGTGTGAAAAGTGGGCATGAGTATTGTTTTTCTCCTAAAAACAAAAATGTAAAATTTTTGCATGTAAATCCACTCAGGTAGTCTCCAGATTTAAATGAATAAATGAGAAACGAAGAAAGGAATAGATGGTTTTCTATGATTAACTATTGTAATCCTAGCCCTCTGCCCCACATCTCTTTGAGAGGAGAAACCAAGTGGTTTGAGAAAAAGAATCCTAAGCCTGGGACACAGGGTCTGACTTTGTGTGTCTACTTTAACCCTATGAGTTTTGTCAACTTGGGCTGGAGATGTTTAGCACCTGGTTCCCTGCATGTAGTTCTGACATGAATGTTGATTGATATTTTTATTTATGTTACTGGGAAAGAAAAAGTGAAGCATCAAAGATGTATGTTGGAACTTTATTTGTTCATTAGTGAGGTGACTTTTTCGATAAATCAGATAATAAGATTTAAACATCCAAAGAACATTTTCTCGATTTTTTGTGCTATTCACAGTGTAATAGCTGTAGACATAAAACATTTTAAATTTAATCCTTGTGAACATTTTTCATCACTTTTTAAAGTCTAGACAATCAACAAAGCAACAAATCAAATCCTGATTTCCAAATGTTTCCACCATAGCCAATTTCAAGCTACCGACATCACATCACTGAATGTGGAGTTGTGAGGCATGTGCAGTAACTAACATACCCTTCTATGGTATTTCTACCACGTAGATACAATAGATGTCAATAACCTCCAGATAACAGTAAAATGTAGCAAAAAAAGAACCTAGAAAGTGATGGGTTTTGCATATCACTTTTAAAATGTATTTATTTACCTATAAATGAATAAAATCTATTTTTTCTCTGTTAATATTTTGTGCTTTTATTATTTTTAACGGACATATAATAATTTTACGTATGTGTGGAGTACAGTGAATATTTTGATACATGAATACAATGTATAATGATAAAATCAGTGTAATTAACATACCTATCACATCAAATATCTGTTAATTTTAAAGTTTATGAGTATAAAATGACTATCCTTTTCCTATTTTATAGCTTTTACTCTGAATTTCTCTTAGTTTAATAACAGTGTGGGGACTCCTGCTTCTGAGGGTGACACAATTGTCTGATTCAAGATTTTTATCAATTTAATATTCCTGAGGCTCTTTGTTGAGTATGATACAAAAGTATCCACTGCATTTGGCCACAAGAAGTCCATCAGCAATGGTGAATCAGGGGGTTTCAGTGGAAATATCGAGCCTGCCAAACTTCAGAGTGCTGAGTGCTCCTGGGCGTGTAGAGCTACTGCAAGTAACTCTTCCCATAATTGTGTCTGTGAAGAGTCTGATGTGGGAATGAGATAGGATGACAGACACAAAAAGAAAAGAAATTTGGGGTAGAGGGTGGGGGAAGAGAATTAAGCACCTTTAAATGCTGATGGGAAAAGCCGCAGTATAGAACAACCGTTTTGAAACCTCAGGTGAGAAAGTAGTTAATTTATGACCTTAAATCTCTGAAGAAACTTTTGTAAATGGGATCTAGATTGTAAGTGGAGGCATTAGTTTTATGAAGGAGGAGAGATGCTTCTCCCATCATCCTAATTAGGAGGGTGAACATGACCTTTAGGAACAATGGGAAGCTTGGGGATGAGGTGGCAGGAAGGTACAAGGCACTTTCTCCTATTTTGTGACTTCTATTTTACCATGAAATGGGAGGCCAGTTGTCCACTGAAAAACAGATGGGGTATGATATTACACAGATTTTTAGTGGTATAGGTTTGAAATAGTCACTCTGAAAAACAAAAGGTAAATTTGATGAAAGAAAAACAGTCAAATTGTCGCAGATTGCCGGAAACTCAGGAGAAGGTGAAAATCATGGATTTGAGATCACACTGTTTCATGAGGTTGTGAGATTTCCCCCACTAAAATTTAATTTAATTTTTAATAATAGTCATATTTAACAACTGGTGAACAAGATTCTTGAAAATGCAAGTGAACTCCAGTATCCAAGTTAACCTATTTGAGTTACTGTTCGTTATCATGCAATGAAAATTAATATTCTTGCTTTGTCTACCTGTGATTGTTGTGAGAATTACATGAAGTGATCCATTTGGTGAAAGGACTTTGTAATTTGCTAAAGTGCTATGTAAATATAACCTCAGGGACAGGAAGAAATATAGGAAGACAAAGGTCTGCTTTGGAGAAGTGTGTGCTATTTCAAAGACAATAAATTGAAAATAATTTTTTCAAATTAATTCATAAATTTGAGAGTGAAGACACTTTGCTAGAGTGTAGGAAAAGGAAGGGAAATGAAGTGAGAACCATGATGGATTGAAAAAATTGCCACAATTCTTTGCATCTCCTCTCATCAACAGGTTAAATGTGAGCTGATCTTGTGACTTGCTTTGGTCAATAGAATGCAACAGATGCAACATCCAGTGAGTTTTGAGCTTGGTCTTGAAAGGCTTGGTATGCTTCTATTTATGGCTTCTGGAACCCTATGACAGCTATATAAAGGAGCCTGGGCTACTCTGTTGGGGGATGAGAGGCCATATGGAGAGGAACCCAACCACCATAGCTGATAGCTCACCAGATCTCAGCTGATTCAGCAGCCAGCTGCAGAAGCATGAGGGAACCGCTGCAGAGACTGGTACAATGGCCCAGTTGAGCTCAGCCCAAATTATTGACCCTTTGACCTATGAGTTAAATAAATGGTGTTGTTTTAGCTCACTAAAAGTTGAGGTGCTTATTACAGAGCAAAAATCGACATGGCCCTATAATGTTCAAGAGTTTATACTGGGTTCTTCCTGTTATTTGGTCCCAATTAATCTTTATGAGTCTTGTGAGTATGTATTTTTAATCATATTTTAATTCTTAAAGGACACTGGTTAGAGGAATATGGTAACCGTCAAATTGAAGGGTATATGGAAGGGTATATATAATTTGTGTAAAGACTATCACACTACCTTACTTCAAACTATACTATAATGCCACAGTAACCAAAACAACTTGGTACTGGTACAAAAGCAGACACATAGAGAAATGGAAAAGAATAGAAAACTTAGAAATAAAGCCACACACCTGCAACCATCTGATCTTTGACAAGGCCAATAAAAACAAGCAATGGGGAGAGGACTCCCTATTCAGTAAATGGTGCTTGAATAACTGGCTAGCCATGTGCAGAAGACTGAAGCTGGATCCCTACCTTTCATCAGATACAAAAATTAACTCAAAATGGATTAAGGATTTAATACCTCAAAGTATGAAAATCCTGGAAGACAACCTAGGAAAAATTCTTCTTGACATCAGCCTTGGCAAAGAAGTTTTGGCTAAGTTCCTAAAAGCAAATGCAACAAAAGCAAAAATAGACAAGTGGGACCTACTTAAACTGAAGAGCTTCTGCACAGCCAAAGGAACTATCAACAAAGCAAACAGATAACCTACAGAATGGGAGAAGATATTCGCTAACTATGCATACAACAAAGGACCAATATCCAGAATCTATAGGGAACTTAAATAAATAAACAAGCAATAATAATAATAATAATAACCCCATTAAAAAGTGGGCAAGGACATGAACAGACACTTCTCAAAAGAAGATATACAAGTAGCCAACACACATGAAAAAATGCCCAACATCATTAATCATTAGAGAAATGGAAATCAAAACCACAATAAGATACCATCTCATACCAATCAGAGGCTGTGAAGAAAAGGGAATGCTTATATCCTGTTGTGGGAATGTAAATTAATCCAGCCACTGTGGAAAGCAGTCTGGAGATATCTCAAATAACTTAGAACTATCATTTGACCCTGTAATCCCATTACGGGGTATATACCCAAAAGAAAATAAATCATTCTACCAAAAAGACACCTGCACTCATATGCTAATTGCTGCACTATTCACGATAGCAAAGACAGAGAATCAACCCAGGTGTCCATCAAAGTGTGGTACATATACACAATGGAATACTATACAGGCATAAAAAAATAACAAAATCATGTCCTTTGTAGCAACATGGAGGGAGATGGAGGCCATAATCCCAAGAAAATAAATGCAGGAACAGAAAACTAAAATACCTCATGTTCTTACTTATAAATGGGAGCTAAGCATTGAGCACTCATGGACATAAATATGAGAACAATAGTCACTATGGACTACTAGAGGGTTCAGGGGAGGTGTTTAAGAACTACTTGTTGGGTACTATGCTCGCTAACCGGGTGATGGGATCTGTACTCCAAACTTCAGCATCATGTAATATTCCCATGCAACAAATCTGCACACATACCACCTGTATCTAAAATAAAAGTTGATTTTTTTAAAAAAAAGAATATTCACAGAAGATGTATTAGAGTTTAAAATTGGTATGTGGAAAAGATTTGAGAGATGAGACATAAGGAAGTCTATTTTTGTTGAGTAATTAGTACATGTTTACTTTCATAACTGTAAAATTTGAATCACTTGAACACATGGAAAATATACTGTGTAATCCCCATACTTAAATTTTAAAATAAAGGCAAGTATTTAGAGGAATCAATTTTCTTCACAAACAGTCTGAGACTGTATCTAACAGTCACTACTAGTTATTCTACAATAACGCTCAATGCTTTTTAAAGTTGAATGTCTTTTCTGAATTTCATAAAGCTAGTTTAAATTCAAGACTCTTCACTGATACAGTGACTATTAATATTTATTGCATGTGGCCAAGATATACTATAACTCCTTAATTTGAACTAACACATTAATAGAGAAGTTTAAAGCTCTCTAAATTATACATACACATGTAAACTTTTAAGTAATGAATTGATATATATGAAATTAATTTAATCTTAAAATTAGAAAAAAAATCTGCAATGTCTTTACTTACACAAACCTTAGTTTTTATTAAGACACTGAATATAAAAACGCTGAATTTCAATTATTTCTCCAACTCCCTATCATTCTTAAGATATTCTCATTTCTTAGTTTATACACACACACATACACACACACACACACACACACACACACACACACACATTGTCCTGGATGAGTTATAAAGTAGGACATCCTGGTAGGAATATCTGCATACAGCAAGAAACTGCTTACTAGCTGACTATTATTATCTGCTTTACTTCTTTATGAAAGAAGATTATTTTGGGACCAGCTCCTAAAAGTCATAGGGAAACCACCAGAATTATTTGCACATTTCTTTGCAAAAGAATTGCAGAAAGTATAAAGCTTATTCTAAAGATCCAGTATTGGTCACAGGCAAATCATGAAGAGGGTCTCATTTGTCTTTGAGACCCCCATTCCCTTCTTCCTTTGCTACTTTTCCAGCATCCTCATCTTCCCTTCTCACTACCAACGCTTTATTTTATTATTATCATATTATTATTATTATTATTATTTTGAGATGGAGTCTCTCTCTGTCTGGCAGGCTAGAGTGCAGTGGGGCAATCTCAGCTCACTGCAAGATCCGCCTCCCAGATTCACGTCATTCTCCTGCCTCAACCTCCGGAGTAGCTGGGACTACAGGCGCCCACCACCATGCCCGGCTAGTTTTTTTTTGTATTTTTAGTAGAGAGGCGGTTTCGCCGTGTTAGCCAGAATGGTCTGGATCTCCTGACCTAATGATCTGCCCGCCTCGGTCTCCCAAAGTGCTAGGATTACAAGCGTGAGCCACCGCACCCGGCCTCGAGTCTTTATTATATTACCCATTCTAACAAGTATTTGCATTTTTATAAGGACCAAATCCTTAAAGTAAATGGATAAAATTTTATTGCAAGAAATTCTCGAGTGTGTGTGTGTGTGTGTGTGTGTGCGCGCGCAAACAGGAGTATATGGATCATTGTAACATCATATCATATCACAGGGCAAGTGATGTGTTTCATGTATGCAGATTTGGATCTTCAGTGCTCTAAACACTGAGATTATATCGCCCTTCCTCCCATTTGCTATTTAAAATAAAAACAATATTAAAGTATAAAATAAATGCAAGGAGTTCAGGAAAGTTCTGGCTTTTCTAATGGCGTTTCCTTGAATTTATTTTAATATTAATTTGAAATGTTTTCAAACATACTGATTTTTTCTTTCACTGTCTTTGGGCCTCTGCTTATCTCTGAAGCCATAAATCAGATACTGGTGCTGCCTGTTGGTGACCCAGCAAAGTGTGCATGGTGAGGTCTTTTCTGCTATGATGAAAGCTAGCTTTCCAGGAAAAGTAATAGTGAGACAGCCTCGTCAAGGGTCATTTGACATGGGTACAAAATACTGACATCTTTTTAGTACATTTATAAATTGCTAAGTATTTAGAAAGATCCTCTTTAGGGTTAATTAGCCCCCCCCCAAAACTGTATATAAATTCATACAACATCAGGAAGGATGATAGCAGTAATACCTCTTGGGAGCCTGGGCTTCTTACTTATTCTCCATGCCTCTTCATGACCTAATTCGCTGCTCCCAGCTCCTGAGTCAATACTATCTACCTCATCCCTCTCCTGGTGGGATTTGACTAAATCCCTAAACTTCTGTCCAGGTCTTACAGTTGCAATTGCCTATTGTAGTGTTGTCTTAGAGGGTTCAAGACAAATCAGGCAGAGGTAGAGCAAAGTCTGGCTGCATAGCAGGGTCTGCACCAAATAATCATGTGATGGGAGGCTCAGGCTAAGAGGCACCTCCAAACAGGTTTGGCATGCCCGAGAATCTGGCTGGGGTGAAGAAAGAGCCTAAAGTGATGAGTTCCACCAGCAAAATGCCTGCCCTTCACCTTCTGCCCTATTTCAATCTGAGTAAACTACCGTGACTCACTAAGAAAAAAAGAAAACAAAGGCCCCAAATACAGTAGTCAGATCCCTCTGAGTTATCAGTTCTGACATTCTGAATCATGCCGGGGGCATTTATACAAAAATGAGTCATTTTATTTTTGAATATGTTTTTTATTATTTTATTTCAAATTAATGCACAGTAATTGTAGAAAATTAGGAAAATGCAAATAAGTAAAAAGAAGAAATCAGAATCTCAAATATACTACTCACATATAAGTATTGTTAATATAAAATAATTTTGCTATGTCTATACACTGTGGACTTGTGTAATGCATGTTATCTATCTATCTTTAAAATGAAGTCAAACTGTACAAACCATTGGAAGTTTGCCTTTTTTCATGTAACAATATGTTGTGGATATCTTTAACAGAATCATTTTCAAGTGGTTTTCCTTTACTCTTTTCTTTTCATAGAATGATCTGACATCTCTTTAATCTTGTACATTCAGTCATTTTGAATCATCTGATATAGTTGTTTTAAAGTATGCTTTCAATAGCCTCATGTTAAGTCCAATTTTTATATAAAGAATTTTAACTGAGAAATTGTTAAGGCAGGCAAAGAAAGCAAAAGAAAAATGACTAAGACGAGAGAAGTGTTGACTTAAAACAAAATACTTAATACATTTTGAAGTTTTTTTCCTGAGTTTTAAATGAAAACAAACCACGCCAATTCCCAACTTGTCCCAGAGCTCTTGAGACATATATGTCTATTCAACTTAAATTATTATAAATTGCTATCATACGTGTATTCCTATGGATAAAACATGCAGTAAGTGCCTAAAAGTGAATCATTCTGTGAAAATACAGGCCCAAGTAACATAGTTCAGCATGACTCCCCAAATTACTTTGTAATTCTAAATTTCATGGTTTTTCATAGCACACTGAATGTGTTCAGTCCCATTCTGTGAGTGTACCACTGTGAGGTTCTTTACAGATGTCCCTAAACAAAAGGTCTCTCAAGTTGCTTTTCCCCCTTATCTGAAGACATCTATCCTGACAATGGGACCCCCTACCTTACAGTGTGGAATTACTATGTTAAGATTCCTGTCTAAATTATATTTTTCTTATCATCCAAAGAGATATCCTTTAACTATCAGATAATGAATGTTTTCCTTGCGTAATATAATCTTGATTTCAATAGTTCCAGACTCTTCTGGTGGATTCACCTGTTCAGCAGTTGTGGTACATCGCTTTACTGCTTTACAGGATTTAAACTGGGTTATTCATTTCTTATATACGTTGCTGGTTCTGGGTCCCTTGTAGTAAAATGATGTATCTGGTTTAAAACTAAACACAAAGATTTGATAACTTCTATTGCTTCTGAGCATGTGAATTCTGTGGTTCAGCCATGTAAAGATAATTTTTAAAATCAGAATTAATTTAAACTTGCAGGTGAACACATGGCTGCTGCATTCATACAATTTCTGCTTGAATGGCCTGTGCTTTTGATGTTCTTTGATTCTCTTTATAAATCCTTATTTTTCTTTCCCTTTGTGACCTATTCAGTTTTTGAATCCATGTAACTGGAGAAGCAGTTTTAATGGAATCATCAGCAGTTTTGCTAATACTTCTCAGAGTTTTGTAGCCAGGGAGTCATTTCTCCCAGCTCATCTTTATTTCCTCCTGAGCCTTGAGCATACTCTACTTTCCCTGAGGAGTGATTTTCAGGAGTATGATTTGCCCCCTGAGAAAGATTTCAGTGATTTGGTAGAGGAATGAACAGTATAAAGACTTCTTTGCTTTAGCTGTGTAGCAGCCATTTTCTTCCTTTAAAAGTTAAACCATCTCTTTTCCTTTTCCTACTCTGGTATGTTCTCCCACATCAACTGTTTTTAAAAAATTAACATTTAGAGCCACACCAGGTTGCTAAGAGTACATAGCATGCCATCGCGTTCCAGGACCACCAAGGCCTCTGCTCCTCCTGAGATCATGATCCCCATAGAGTCCTCCCAGATGGGTCTCTTATTTTCCTTACCTTTTTCCTTGAGGGCTCTGGAAGCATTTATCTTTTCATTTAAGACCATTTATATCCAGAAACCAAGCTTTAGTGCTTAATTTTCAGCTGACTTTAGTCTTCCATGATTTCTGTTTCAATGGTAGGGTTTTCTGGTGTTTGATTTTGTTTTCTCTTTGTTCTGAAACGTCCAACGTTCCTCTCCCCTTCATTACATCAGGACATAAAATTGATGCCTATCAAACCCTTAGTATAAGAGTCTGTAGTATGTCACATTCATGTAAGTACAGCTGTGCTTGTTTATCATGCCATAAACATGTTAAATGATTTTTATCTTTGCAAAAAGTAACATTAGTGTTCCCTGAAGCCAGGTCACATGGAGCAGAATAGGTATAAATTCAGTAAACATAAATCCTGTGTTTTTTCTTGTTTTCAAGTCAACATTTTTCTTTTTTTTTTTTTTTTTGAGATGGAGTCTCGCTCTGTCGCCCGGGCTGGAGTGCAGTGGCCGGATCTCAGCTCACTGCAAGCTCCGCCTCCCAGGTTTACGCCATTCTCCTTCTATACACATATTTGCTTACATGTTTAGAAGTTGTTACTTGATGATTAGGGTTGTGATGAATGATTCCATCCTTAGACCTAAAAAACTTGTTAAATTAACTTTTTGGTTCATATGGTGCACTCTAGTGGGGTCTACTTGAATTACAAACTGTCCTGTTCCCAGCTCCTTCCATCATTTTTGAAGACTGGGGAATTATCGGAGAGGCAGAAATTAGCTAAAAATATACTGTGGCATAATACATGATTTCTGTTTCAATGGTAGGGTTTTCTGGTGTTTGATTTTGTTTTCTCTTTGTTCTGAAACGTCCAACGTTCCTCTCCCCTTCATTACATCAGGACATAAAAGTTAATCATTTAAAACTGGTTAACTCTTTTGAATAAAAGAAACATAGATTCAGAAAGGAGGTGGAAGTATCCAGTTCTTTCTATTGCCTCTAATGAGCACTTCACCTAGGTCAATCCAGAAGATAAATTTCTACCCTAAGCAGATGTCTGAAGGAGAGAAGTAAATCATGCAACGTAACTATTTTGTGTTTACTTTGAAAAGGTTTCAAATCGATGTAAAACATCATTATCATCAAATATTTACAGAGCATGAGTTTTATACTTAAAAGTATACAAGATGCTATGATTATTTTTTCCTGGCCTACTACATACATTATAACTACTGACAAGCCAGTACATACAAGTGTATCTTTACATTTAATTGGAAAATCAAAATATAATTTTTTTTTGAGACAGAATCTCACTGTATCACCGAGGCTGGAGTGCAGTGGTGTGATCAGCTCATTGTAAGCTCAAACTCCTGTCCTACTGCCTCAGCCCTCCAAGTAGCTGGGACTACAGGTGCGTGCCACCATTCTGCTTTCCCTGGACTAATTTTTAAATTTTTTATAGAGATGGGGCCTCACTTTGTTTCCCAGGCCTCAAGCAATCCTCCTGCCTCAGCTTCCCAAAGAACTGGGATTACAGGCATGAGCCAGTGGGCTGGGCCCCTAAAATAGAACTCATAGGATGAGGTGTGTATTAGTCTGTCTCACCCTGCTAATAAAGACATACCTGAGACTGGGTAATTTACAAAGGAAAGAGGTTTAATGGACTCACCTCCTGATTGTGAGGAGGCCTCACAATCATGGCAGAAGCGAATGAGGAGCAAAGTCACATCTTACATGGTGGCAGGCAAGAGAGCTTGTGCAGGGGAACTCCCATTTATCAAACCATCAGATCTCATGAGACTTATTCACTAATATGGGAACACTATGGGGGAAACCACCCCCATGATTCAATTATCTCCACCTGGCCTTGCCCTTGACACATGGGGATTATTACAACTCAAAGTGAGATTTGGGTGGGAACACAACCAAACCATATCAAGGTGATAACATAACGCTGTGGAAAATAGCCATATTCTGCCAATAATGTTGGAGACCAGAGATAGTCTTCACAAAAATTTCTAGTCCATTTTCCTTTAAAGCACATTTTCATTTCTATGTGATTTTTTAAAAAAGAAAATCCAATAGACAATGTAGATATGAGGCTGTGCAATGTTGAAAGCAGAGAGGACTGAGAATTAAGAGATCTGGATTCTAGATTGGTGTGCTTTCACCAGCCAGCTTGGAGAGTGGGCAAGCCGATGAACAGCCTGGTCTTCCACTTTTTCATCTGTAAGACTAGGAGGCTAGCCAAACATTTCTTCATTGGTTGGTTCATTAGTTGATGCTAACTATGACATTGTATTATTCACAAGTAGAAACACTATTTTTCACGGTCCCTGAAAATCTGTGAGAAATTTAGGGTACTTTAACATTCGTATTAAAGTCCTGTCCCCAGGAGAAGGTTGTATTAACTAGTTAATACTAGCTGTTTGTAACATAATTCAGGCAAATAAGAATCATAGAAGAATGTTCTTTGAACATTCCCATTTGTTTGTAATGTTTACATTCTCTTGCATCACTAGAACTCAGTAGTTATGAAAGGCTTGTAATACTCATAACAGAGAGGAATGCTTAATTACATGATAGGCACTTTTTCTTTTTGATAAGAAAATTTGGATACAGATAGACTTCATCAAAGTCTGTATAGATCCTTCAGTTTGGCATGCATGGGAAATCATTATTCACACGTTCTTCTCATAATTGTTATTAAACGTATATTAATATAAAATATAATAAAGATTTTTATATATGACTTTAAATATCTCTATATGCCTAAGGTTTTAGATTAGGCCATAATAAAATGTGTGGATTCTGAATAATAATTTCTGGTTGTTACTTAAAATTTATACAGAAATATATTCTGCTAAATGAAACAAAGTTGAGTCAAGAATCAATGGCATGAGAGCTTCCTTGAGAAATGATTAAGTCCATCACTTTGCCCACCACTAAGCCTATGTGCTACATTATCTGAAGAGAAAGAGACACTGATCTATTTTTAAATTCCCCATTCTGGTAGGTTCCTCAGTCCTCCTGAGTAATGCCCACGTTCTTGTGTCTGCCTCTTCAGATTCCTGCCTCCTCTTCAGGATACGGTGGTAACTATGTCAGCATTTAAAGGCTGAAATATTAAATATCATAGGGTACATAATTTATGCTACAAATTAATCCCCACTTCATTCACATATTCCATTGGTTCTCTGTTTTGCTTTTATCTTTCCATGATTATCAAGTAGATGTAGTTACATAATATATTCACCTTCTGCCATTTAAAAAATAATAGCTGTTAGTGCTTAGTAGGTACTGGGCAGTATGTAAACACCAGGGTTAGAGTCAAGTAATTATTTTAAGATCTAAACTTCTTATTTTTTTGGTTTTATTAATGTCCCTAATTCCACAAAATGAATTCTGTGGTAAACGACTTAATAAACTACTACCAAACTAAACAGTTGATTCAGTCAATATAGTGACAACATGTAGTCAAGATTTAAACAAAGTTCTATTCAACAGCAAAGTCAGTTAAGAAACAAGAAAACAACACTAATAAAACTATATTTGGCTTCACACCAAACCAAGTATTTTGTTATATCATAATACAATTCTTGTTAGTTTCTCATATATACATAAAGCAAATTTTTAAAGATCACCAAAATGTTGAAATATTATTCACTCAAGATTGGTAAGGTATTTGTCCCTGATGCTAATCAAATGTACTGAAGTCATGATATATAATGTAAGCTTACTACAAAAGCTTTAATCATTTATGCTACAGTTTTACATTAAGGCACAAGCCAAGAGCAATTGAAGAATTTGCCGTATAGAGACCCAGATCAAGTTTCTGCATTTAACGAGCTACAAATGGACACTATATTTAGCTAATGTCTCAGAGCAGTAATTCAGTCATTACCTCTATCTTGTAAAAAGATTGTTGGAAACAAGTCATTTTAAAAGCTGTTAAAATATCCTAACTTGATGAATTCATTCTAAAAATGGATACTATATAGATTAGTGCAGGAAATATATAAATACTATAAGAGGATTCACTTCCCCAGAAATTCACATATAGTCCATCTCAGGGGAAAAAAGTTGATCCCAATCCGGTAACAATTACCTCCTATAAATTTATCTGTCATAGGTTATTTCCCATCATCTTGGTATGCTCAGACTCTATAAATAAATGCACAGTCAGAAATGTCACACTAAGGCTGGGCACCATGGCTCACGCCTGTAATCCCAGCACTTTGGAAGGCCAAGATGGGAGGATCTCTTGAGCCCAGGAGTTCAAGACCAGCCTGGGCAACATAGCAAGATCCCATCTCTACAAAAGTAAAAAAAATTAGCCAGGTCTGGTGTTGCGCACCTGTAGTTGCAGCTACTCAGGAGGCTGAGGTGGCAGGATCCCTTGAGCCCAGGAATTCAAAGCTGCAGTGAGCTATGATTGCACCACTGCAGTTAAGCCTGGGCAACAGAATAACACCTGTTTCAAAAAAATAAAATCATAGAAATATCACACTATGGCATTCTGGTTGACATTTGATCTGGCTAAAACAATGAAATATAATCAGATTTTAAAACTTGTTCTCTTCTGAAAATGTCGAAGAACTCAGAAAGAAAAATCACATCCACTTTCATGAAATATTCTAGTATCAGATGCATAAAGTGCTAAAAGCACCTTTCTAGAGGCAGAAGCATATAATACAATGAAAGACCTTGGAGGGAATATATTTATACACATCAAGGAGTCTCATTCTAGAAGAGCATGAATTTGCTTGAGTTGTTTTCTTCCTGTTACATAAGAGCATGGGAGTCAGCCAATGGACATCTTGCTACAGAGAATCGACAGATGCTTGCAGAGTAAAAGTGGGAAACAGCCAGAAAGTCCAAATTAGCAAACTTCATATTGACTATGGACAAAAGATTTGCTTTAATGAAAGATATTCAACTAGTTTTCCCGTTTTGACATAGGCCCTATGACTTTATAAACACATTTTATTATTTACTTCTTTAAGGTTTTTAAATAGCAATCCATATTCTTGTTTTCATAGGTGCAGTATTGTATTTTATTATACACCAATAAATGAACTGCAATATGTGGCCAGAAACACTGAATATTTCAATATTATAGGCATAGCATTGTTGTTTTTAAGATGCAGTAAGAAATCTGAGCATTTGCATGGGAATAGTCTGTTAGAAAAGTTTGTTAAAAAAAAAAAGAAATAAAATTAATATAAATTTTCCTGCAAATAATTATTACCTTGAAACACTACATTTCGTGTCCTTAACATTCCTCATTTTGTTCTAGTTATCAGCCTCTTTCCACCTTACCATGTAGTGTGATAGAGAGGGCACAGACTCTGAAATTTGACAGGTCTGCCTTCAAATCCAGCTCCACTACTTGCTTGCAGTGTGATCTTAGAAACTGTGCCTCAGTTCCATCATTTATACAAGCATAATAAATTTAATTTAAATGGTGTTCTGAGGATGAAATCAGAAAATAATGCTTGTCACACTTAGTAGGTAGGGGTATGGTGGCTGTTTCTTCCTTTCAAATCTCCCTTCTACCCTCAAAATAACAAAACAATAAAACCTGGGTACATCATGAGTATATTCTGGTTTTTGGTGGTGTAAAGCTTAAGAATACAAAATTAGTTTTAAAATATACATTTAGAGGAGAAAATAAATCATAACAAATTACACATTTTTAAAAAGCTGGTTAAGAAATGAAGCATCATACATTTTGATCACTTCATCTGTCAGCAATTTTGTAAGAGCATTTTTCTATATTGAAAAAAAATCAGACTTTTTTCCCAGCATGGTTCATTGAATTTTGGTTTTTAATATGTCTAGTCTGCATATTATTTTTCAGGATCATAACTGGTTATTAATAATGGCAGGTTAAATTTTAGAATTGTTGCCAATTTTAGAAGATTATTTATCAAATTTATTTAATTATACATTTCAAGATTTGGAAGAGTTTCAAGTTTTCTCTAGTGAAAAATTTTAAATAACTTTTAAATTGGCAACAATGGACCAACTTTTTATTGATATCGTCCTGTCCTGATGTTGGACAGAATAAGCGGTAGTATTTCTAGAAACTGTTCTTACACCTGGTCAGCCAGCAATTTATACCCAGATGTGACTTTGTACACCATTAAATACAAACAAAATATATCTTCAATTCAACTGTCCCTTAATAGCACCTCATACTAAAAAGGAAAAGTTACAGTAAAGAGAAAATTGTCTTATTGCCAACTGCAATTAAAATACCTTGCTATTGCAAAGTGTACAAAACATGTGACTGCATGAATATATGGTCAGGGTCCTGCCCAGGGCCTTGAAAGGAGTCTGTGTAAGTGAGGGGCCCTGAAGCATAAGCTTCATTAGCTTCATCTAAAATTCTTGTTTCTCATTTCTTTTCATTGTTTCTCTTCACTCAAACTCAAGTCACTTCTCTGCTTCCACACCCTACATTCTGACTATTAGCTTCATCACGACATTGAAATTGCTCTCTTGAATGCATTGACATTCAACTGCTTTTCCTCAATTCTAGTCCAACTTGGTCTTATCACATATTAGGTCATTGATCACATGCTACTTGAAACTCCTCCTTCCTTTTGTTTTCTGGTGACTCCTTAGTTCCCTATTTGCCTTGTAGCCTTGCAGCCTTCCTTCTTTACCCTTTCCTGGCTTGTCTTTCTCTTTCACTTCCCACCTTATATGGATCCCTACAGTTCTTTTCTCTGCCTTCTATACTTATTGTCCTGTGAACTCCAGAGAGAACTCTCAGCTCTCAAGGCTCTAGTTGTGACCTCTACCTGGATGATTTCTAAATCTCTAATTCTCATCTTAACTTTTTTGGATTGCTCCAATTTCATTTTCCCATCCATTTGAAGAACAAGCCTCTTCAATGTCTCATCACCAGCTTAAAAATCAGATGTTCAAAACCTACTTCATCCTCATTCATCCCAATTTACCCCATGTGTACTATGCCATTTGTAACTAACTAATTATTTATTGGCTTCTAATTATGTCATCTCCTAAAATACTATATAAGTTTATGAAGGCTTAGAAATGTATCCTCCTCTCCCTTCCTGCCCCTCTTCTCCTTCTCCTTCTCCTCCTTCTCTTCTTCCTTCGACTCCTAGATAGTGCTGGTTATACAAATGATATTCAGTAAACATGTGCAGATTAAATAATATTTTCTATAACACTGAGAAAAATTCTATATATCTACTTCTTGCAAAGAAATAGATCATTTTCATCCTTTTTTAAAAAAATTGACTTTGCAAGCTTAATACCTTTTAAACTTTCAGGAAATCTTAAAACATGGGTAAATAAGGAGAAAATCACTAAGATTTATGAAAATAATGACACATGCACAATGCTCCAATTGTTTGATCCTTCATTAAGTTGAGAAAATCTGTCGAACACTACCATCTGCCATCCAAGGATTACAAAATTTAAAAACACACTCAAATTAAGTCAATTAATGACTCACAACAGGGATACAGGTTTGAAAGACAACACATTATAAAATGAGTAATAAAGTGTAAAACAATGGCAAGGCAGAGAAGAAAGAGGAGAAGAAGAGGAGAAGGGAATGGAGGACCGATGGTGATTACCCAGTTGCTATGTCACTGCCAAGACAAGAAGATGGGAGGGAGAGGATGATTAAATTATTCTCTGCCCTCATCATTAGCAACCCACTGTTGCTGAGAGTCAGGAAAGTGTTCAATTTCAGGAAGAGTTCTTGTGCTTCAATAATATGATGATGTTTCATTTCTTAGTTAAATCGTCCATCAATGGTGGGGGGCAAAATGAAAAGGTTGGGAAGCCCCTAATTTACTCACAGAAACGTAGTTACATCCAAACAAAAGTGTCTGGTCCATGGTTGTTCATATTTTCTCGGGAAATAACCCAGCCCTGAAAAAGAAAAATGCTTCTGAAAAGAACTGGATATTGACACTGCATAACCCAAACTGGACAGTAAAATCAATGAAAGTAATAGCTACCCTCTATTGAGTTCTTAAGATGTGCCAGACACCTTTAAGAGCTATATACAGTTACTATTTCATTGATCCACACATAAAGTCTATGAATTAGGAATGATTATTATCCTAATATGACAGATGAGGAAAGTAAGTCACAGAGAAGTTAAGCAATTTGCCCAAGGTTACACAGTCTGAAAGTTTCAGAACCAGGATATGAACCCAGGCAATCGGACTTCAGACTTCATATCTTAATGAAGAAACTTTCATTCTTATTCTATGCTGATATACTATGGTGCATTTTAATGTATTTTAGGTGATTTTATTATTATATAGACAGAATAAGATGAATTAGTTGTATTATTAAAATACCAGTAAAGCCCTCAAAATTCATAAAAGTAGGTACAACTATTACAATCACTTCAACTTTAATAAAGAAAACTGAAGCATAAAGGAACTACAACTGAAAACAATGTAAAAGACTGACATACTTAGGAATTTATCATTTTTGTCTCCTAAGCAATCTCAGTTTGTATACCACTTTACAAGTAAGTTAAAAACTTTAATAAGCTATGGTTTTGTCTATTTTGAAATTTAGCTCATTGTTGAAAATGAAAAAAATAGAAAGTATTTATTTTCTACTGTTACAGAAAATCTAAATAGGCAATTTCTATGTAGTACCTAAATTTAGAAGGTTTTGAAAGGATTTATGAGATTTTAAAGTGACTAGGAGCACCTGCCACAAGCTATCGTTAAAAGGTTTCCTTTTAGGCTGGACACGATGGCTCACCCCTGTAATCCTCCCAAACACTTTAGAAGGCGGAGGTTGGTGGATTGCTTGAGCCCAGGAGTCTGAGATCAGCCTAGGCATATGGTAAAACCCCTTCTCTACAAAAAAATATATAAATTAGCCAGGCAAGGTGGCAGGCACCCATAGTCCCAACTACTCAAGGGGCTGAGGTAGGAGAACCTGAGTCTGGGAGGTCGAAGTTGCGGTGAGCCATAATTGCACCACTGCACATCCCAGACAACAGAGGGAGGCCTTGTCTCAAAAAGAAAAAAAGTTTCCTTTTAATTCCCTTTAAATTAAACTAAAACTAATATATAATAAGCCAAATTGCTGATGATCTCCTATCTTAGTTTGGCCTCCTGCGGACACAGACCCTGAGATGAGGATTCAAGTGCAACCAGTTTGTTTGGGCAGAGGAGGACATGATTAGATGAGAGTGAGGAAATGAGACAAGGAGGGAGGGCAGCAACAAAGGATGTGGTATGAAGTCTGCTATCACCATGTGTGAGTGGGGCCTAATCCCACTGGGCAAATACTGGTAGCCAGTATATACCGTGTTCCTCAGAAGAGCAAGGGAGCTGGGACATTTACACACAAATTCCCATCAGCCCATTCCTTCAGACATTGCATGAGGGCTGCTCTGGTGAGGGGCAACAATGCCGCCATTTGTCAGGTCTGCCATATGGAGGGCAGAGTGAGCTCCAATAGCAAAAGAAAGCCCTTGGTGCAGGTGCTGGTGATGGGACATCCAGCAACATATGCTACACTTCTCCTCTGTGCTACTTTCCATTGTAAAAGGGACTATTTTTTCTATAAATTTTTACATTCAAACATCATCTACTCTTGGAAATAAGAAAATAAAAGATCAAATTATCCAACAATTGGACTTTTTATCATGTTAGTTTATGTGAGGGCTTCACACAAGCAATGCCTAGACTCCCTGTTTCAAGCTGCTCTGGATGATTAAACACATGATGTCTTGTACAGAACAGTGGAGGAGTTAGCAGGAAGATGTGTGCCAGAAGCAAAATATACTGAGTGTATCCCTTATTGAAGATATCAGGACCGGGTGCAGTGGCTCATACCTGTAATCCCAGCACTTTGGGAGGCTGAGGAGGGTGGGTCACTTGAGGCCAGGAGTTCAAGACCAGCTGAGCCAAAATGGTGAAACCCCATCTTTACTAAATATACAAACATTAGTCTGACGTGGTGGCATGCACCTGTGGTTCCAGCTACTTGGGAGGCCGAGGAAGGAGAATCACTTGAACCTGAGAGACAGAGGCTGCAATGAGCTGAGATCACACCACTACACTCTAGCCTGGGCAACAGAGCAAGGCTCTGCATAAAATGTGTATGTGTATATATATACATATACACATTTACATCAAGATGCAGTCTGGAAAGTTTCTTCCTCTTCTAGCCCTTAGGTAAAATGATTGTTACTGTTTTGGGTCTCATGGTCATCACAGGAAGCCATTTATCCTTCTTACTTTATCTATTCATAAACCCTAAAGTTCCGTGGGCCTTCAAATCCTGTATTTATGAGGCAAGGGGATTTGCAGTCCTGAGAGAGGCCAAGTGGCTTATCATTGGTCTTAAACTGAGTTATGATTTAACTTGAGCAGAGCGGACTCCGTATCTGGTCATGGAGATGGGAAGATTTGGAGTAAGAAACCTGCTCCAGCTCACCCACCGTCCTCTAAGATGTACACATTGCCATCCCCACTTGCCTTCAAATTTGTCTCATTCTTTCCTTTCTTTCACATAAAAGTTCCCAAATTGGCCAAATGGCCAAATGACCAAATAGATGTTTTTCTTCTTTAGTGTTCTTGCTTCCTTGTGGCTGTAGGTTAGGAGTTGCATGTACTTCTTCAGGAGTGAAAGATATGTAGTAATGAGATAAATCCTCATGTGATTAGAAGATGTAAAGGACATTTCAACCATCCCTACCTGCCCTTGTACTCTATTTTTATTCATCTGTCTCTCAGCCATACACTCACATAGTTAGAAAAATAAATTTATTTGTATATCTTATAGTTTGCCTTGTTTTTATTCATATTAAACTTTTTCTCAGGCTATACCTTGATGCTTTGTTCTGAAACATCCTCACGCATTATCCAAACACAACTAATTAAAATTAATTTGAAAAATTAATTATAAAGACTCCCCAAGTTGAAAAAAATTCAAGAAATAAATGTCAGGCTTTTAACAACAACAACAACAATGAAAAAGGTGATGAAAATCAGGAAATCACATGCCTAAGTAAGAAGTGTGATTTTCACCCTCTTGTTGAATGCCTGGCAGGACTGCTCAGAAGATGAAAAAAAAAAAGATTAACTATGAGATTTATATTTGTGCTTTAAAATTTGTCCCTAGCCTGAAATCAGATCTCTGTGTTTACTTAGCCATAAGATGGAATCACATTACACCTCCAGCTGATGACTCACGGGAAATACTGGATGATTTTTAAACTGAAAAATAAGCATAACATTCTTTTTCTGAGCATCCTGAAAGATAGGGAGATAAGAGAAGGAGGATGGAAAATGTCTTCTCACAGTCACCACTCAATAATACTCATTAAGTTCTGAAGAAAACAGAAATGCTGATAGTTTTCTCTGGTCTGTACATGAGGAAGTGTGAAAAGATGCTGTTACATTGTAAGTGCATTTGTCTGGAGGTTTTCTTCCCAGCTGTAACTCCAGGATGTATGTACATGTGTGAATATATGCATGTATGTGAGTGTGTATATGTAAAGGGGAAAGGTATAGTCATAGAACTCAGAAAATGAAACATGAATATTTATAACCAGTCTTCTTATGTATTTCTCTTTTATATTTTTGGAGAGAAACATCATAAAAACAGAAAATATATAAACATATAGATGATTATAATAGAAGAGCAATATACAGCAAAAGTATCAGGGTTGCATATTGCAATTTTGCAATCCAAGCATTACATTAAATCATCATCCTTTGCTAGAAAAACATGCATTCCTATAAAAATTACAGTACAACATATGAATGCTACAGTGTTTTAATTCCATCAAGAATACTGGTAATCAGTAAACATTGATTGGACTTAGGATTGCCAAGAATATCCTGCCAATTTAGGGTTTATTGATTTACTTTGCTTGGTTATTTAGTCTAAGATGTTTCAATTATTTATTTAATGCTCTTGTTAATTTTATCTGCACCACATGTCTCTTTGTCTATAGTCTAGTAGACACTGACTCTTAGGCATGTACTTAAGACAGAGAATGTGTTCTATTTATATGCAAGCATGCTACCTCTACAGTGTGCTTAGATACTCAAGTCAGATAAAATCATGAACACCAAATTTTGGTTTCCTGGTGAACACTCATATTCTCCTTTTATGTCATATTATAAACTGAGGCTTGATATTCAAGGAGTACATAGGGAATCAGGACCCTTAAATACGAATAAAATATTATGACAAGGTAACAGCAACTTCATAGACATTCATACTTGCCAGAGACATCTTAAAAGAGTGGAAAATTGCCCTAACTATATCTAATAGTAATTCAATTAGGTAGAAATTTAAATTAATGACACAAGGAAAAGAACAAATTATCAGATTATTCTGGCATTACACAGAGACATTGAGATCTGTAGATAGAAAATGTAGCATGTTCTTACCCTGTAAAAATATAATCCCCTGAATCTACAGACTAATATTGTCCAATAGAACTATCTGTAATTATGAAAATGTTCTATAATCTATTCCATCCACTACAGTGGTCACTAGCTACATGTGACACTTGGAATGTAGCTAGTACAATGGATGAACTGTATTTTAAATTTTAGTTAATTTTGATTAATTTAAATTTAAATATCCTCATAGGGTTAGTGCTTTTGCAATATGTATATTCAATAGTATCAAGCATAATGTCTGGCTCGAGGTAAGTGTTTTATAAATATTTCAGTCTTTGTCATTCTTTCTCTGATATTCAGAATCATGTTTTAAAACTGTCTATTGCATGATTGATAATTAGTTTATGAATATATATCAGTTTAGAAAATCTTCAGTTATCACATATCATAGAATACCACATTTATGGAAGATTAAACCCTAGGGATATTTACTGTATTTTTCCAAGGTTTTATCAACAGTTTAAAAATGTCTTTCTTCCCTTTGGTTTCACCATTCTCAGCCTGTTGGACTTTCATCCATTTACCTAAGTGAGAGAGCAGGTAAGGTACTTTTACTTACCATCACAAGATAGCTGCTGTAGCTCCAGGCATTATATCTTCATATAATTGTCCCCAGGTGTAAAAATGTATCCATGGCAATTGTGTCATCCCTAGCTAGAGAGACCAGTAAAAGGAATGTCTGGGAAAGGAGAAGAGAGATTTCATGATTGGCTTAGACAATTCATCACTTAGGGTAGAGTATATTGCTATCCAAACAAAATTGGAATCTTGTTGGGAAAGAGAGACATGGCTCTTGAATAGGCTTAGGGAACATCTGCCCCATTCTTGCATTTTTGCTCATGACTGTATTTTCCTTGAAGGAAGAAATAACATCTTTATCCCCCAGAGTGCACAGTGGTCTTAAAAACATAGCAGTCACTCAGTAATTATGTGTTTGATGGTTGAATCCTTAACTGGTGTTTGGGACATTTCCTATGCCCTCAAATTATGTCTTTATTTTAGGTGCTTTTCAGAGTCACAAACAGCTACCTATTTTGTAAATATGAAAAGTTCAGGCCGGGTGTGGTAGCTCACACCTGCAATCCCAGCACTTTGAGAGGCCAAGATGAGTAGATCACTTTGAGCTCAGGAGTTTGAGACCAGCCTGGGCAACAAGGCAAGACTATGTCTCTATAAAAAATACAAAAAATGATCCAGGCGTGGTAGCTTGTGCCTGTGGTCCCAGCTACCTGGGAGGCTGAAGTGGGAGGATCGCTTGAGTCCGAGAAACAGAGGTTGCATGAGCCAAGATCATGCTACTGCACTCCAGCCTTGGCGAGAGAGCAAGACTCTTGTCTTAAATAAATAAATAAATAAATAAATAAATAAATAAATAAATAAATATTTAAAGAAGTTCAGCAGCACACTGAGCTAACAGACACATACATTTAACACACTTTGTATAGATTCCTAAAGAATTCAGAAGCCAAAATACAAATTTTGAGACTGAGATTGTTTTTATTACATCTGCCAGATGCAAACATTATGTACTCAGCTAAACTAAGAGTCCTTTAATTATCTTTTTCAGGAAGCCTTGCTGAGGGTGTAGATCTTAAAGCTACCACCCAGAGCAGCTTTCTGATGTCTCATGCTTCTTTATAACAGGAGTCAATCCCAAATAACAGTTTCTCTATCCATACATTATAGTATTTGTCTGAACACAAAGTAATTAATACTTCCATCAAGTAAAATCTCTGATTGCATCATATGGTCTGAGCTACTCTCAGGTCACTCTTCCATCTGGTTGGATTGATTTTGCCATTTGCCAGCATGTGCGTTTGTGTGTGTAGTGAGGGATGTGTGGGGCAGCAGAGGATTGTTGGGTGTTTGGAGTAACACGTTACCACATGTGCATGGTCAGGTTTGTAACGTGCACCCTATCACTCCACCACTGTGCTCAAGCAAGAAAAAGACAATTGCTCCTGGTCGCAACATTCTTGGGTTTAAATTCTGATACATCCCTATTTTAGTGTCTCCAGAGAGCATCAAGCATGGAAGATATACATGTTTTACAATTAATTGGGTGAAAAGCTATAGCCTAGCAATTCCTCAGCTCTGAAAGTAAAATTCTACAGTTTACAGAAATAATGACAACTCCAGATGAAAGTTACACAGAGCTTTGGAGCCAGTGGGGAGAAAAATACAGAAAAATGCATGCAAAATAGTCTCAGTCTATATGTGTATTCCCAGATTATGTATATGCAAATTACTTTGTACATAATCCCCAAACATTGAAATGGAAAGTGAAAAATTCCAAAAATCATCCACATTATTTGGTTATATGACATTGCACCTAGATGTTTTGCATCCAGCTTTTTACTTTTCTTTTAACTGTTCTGAAATTACGTACATGTGAGAAACAAATCTTCATAGATAAAAGGAGGACTGGTCCAATTTACACTGTAATTAATGCCAAAGATAGAAAATATTTAACCCAGAATTTTTGGATTGTCTGAAGTTGCTGTTTATAAGACTGTCCTAAGAAGTCACTGAGGAGATATAGATTGCATAGCAGACATACTGCAACTCATGAAAAGCCATTCCGTATGTATGTTGAAATAAAATACATGAAATAAAATAAGATATAGATACTTCACACAAGCCAAACGTAGCACTTGCAATGAATATCACTCAACAACAAACGAGAGTTGTGCCAACCATAAGTTTTACTTTTTAATCAGCTATTTGAGTATACCTTTTAGTTTAGTTTTGTTTTCCACGAAGAAAAAATGAAAATCTAAACTGGAATGAGCACTTAATATGCTCTTCTCATAGGGGCTACACTTAAATTAACAACTGTAGCTGCCAAGCTGGGTGGGGAGTATGGGGTGATGCAGGTGCAGAGAGGAGGACGATCAAAAGTGTTCACTTTGCTATTTGCTACTGTTGGCTCTGATTCATTTTCTTAGACCCATTTAACCCATGCCAATGTTTACCGCTGAGGGTGACAGAGGGCATTAGGGCAGTCAGTATAGTGTTGGCATGGAAGTTCTGAATGGGTTGAAATTCTGTTCCACTAAGGTTGGCAAATTGTCTGGGCTTGGCAGCTTGGGTCAATTGCTTAACTTTTCTAAGTCTCAGTTTCCTTTTGTGTAAATTAGCATAATAACAGTAATTATTTTATAAGATTATGGGCAGACTGAACAAAATAATCATAAATAGGCCGGGTATGGTGGCTCATGCCTTTAATCCCAGCACTTTGAGGGGACAACACAGGGGGATTCCTTGATTTCAGGAGTTCTAGACCAGCCTGGCCAACATAGGGAGATGCTGTCTCTACAAAAAATTTTAAAATTAGCCAGGCATGGTGGCACACATCTGTAGTCCCAGCTACTCAGGAGGCTGAGATGGGAGGATTGCTAGAGTTCGGCAGGTTGAGGCTACAGTGAGCAGTGATTGCACCGCTGCACTTCAGTCTAGGCAATGAAGTGAGTCTCAAAAAACAAATAAAAACTAAAAATAAAATCATATACGTTGGAGTCCCCCTTATCCATGGGGAACACGTTCCAAGACCCCCATGGATGTCTGAAATCATGGGTAGTATGGAGCGCTATATACATTCTGTTGTTTCCTATACATATATACCTATGATAAAGTTTAATTTCTAAATTAGGCACAGTAAGGGGTTACTAACAATAACCAAGAATGAAACTGAACAATTATAACAATATAGTGTAATAAAAGTTATGTAGATGTGGTTGGTCTCTCACTCTCAAAATATCTTTTTTTTTTTTTTTTTTGGAGGTGGAGTTTTGCTCTTGTCGCCCAGGCTGGGGTGCAGTGGTGCTACCTCGGCTGACTGCAACCTCCACCTCCGGGGATCAAGTGATTCTCCTGCCTCAGCCTCCTTAGTAGCTGGGGCTACAGGCGCCCACCACCACACCCAGCTACTTTTTTCTCTATTAGTAGAGACAGGGTTTCACCATGTTGGCCAGGTTAATCTTGAACACCTGACTTCAGGTAATCCACCCGCCTTGGCCTCCCAAAGTGCTGGGATTACATGCATAAGCCACCGCGCCTGGCCTCAAAATATCTAATTGTACTGTCCTCACCCTTTTTCTTATGGTAGAGAAGGGATAAAGCAGAATGGTGTGAGATTTCATTTGCTACTCAGAATTGCATGCAATTTAAAACTTATGAACTGTTTATTTCGGGAATTTCCCATTTAGTATCATCAGAACCATTGAAACCACAGAAAGCTAAACTGTGGATAATGGGGAAAGTGCTTAGCTCATGGTAAACTCCACAAATGTCAACTACTGTTAATATTATTTTAGTCATAGTAATAATAGGAGACAGGGGAACAAAAGGGAGTGTTTTATAGCCTATTCCAGACATCAATCATCCATCTATTTCTTCATTCAAAAGAAGTATACAGATTGTCATATTGCATGCCCACTATATTGAGGTAGACATAACTGCTTTGGGAACAACACAAGATCTTGGTAAGATTCTCAAACAGGGGATGTTTGTGTCTAAAACCTTCTCGCTCTTTCAGCTGCCCTCCTCTAGAGCAGCGGTCCCCATGGATTGGGGATGATTTAAAAGCATTCCATTTATCATTAGAGTCTCATAAGGAGCACAGAACCTAGATTACTCACATGCAGCAATTCACAACAGGGTTTGCCCTCCTCCGAGAATTTAATGCCCACTGATCTGACAGGAGGCAGAGCTCAGGCGGTAATGTTTACTGGCCTGCAACTCACAGGGACCAGTAGCTTTCCACCGCCCAGGAATTAGGGATCCCTGGTCTAGAGTTCTGTTATCCCCACTGCCCTGGTGGTTCAGAATCACTCACTGGAGTTTACCTTAACAGACAAACTGTCACCTCAGTCATCCCCACCAAAAGTCTCCTGGGCAAACTCCCATTCCCTCAGGTAGTTTTTTGGTGACTGGCTTGATTAATGCTAAGGTGTTAAATTTTCTGGTCAGTGTGTACATGTTTTTAACTCTTCCAGGGAATAAGCTTGCATTTCAAGAGGAGCACTGTAGTGACACCATGCCTTACACAATGGAGTCCTTCTCATGCTGGAATTTCAGAGCTCAGAGTGGGCCCATTGGAGAAAGACTCTGGGGAAGATAAGATGTTCCACATTTCACAAATCAAATCACACAGGCAGTTCTGTCTACATACAGGGATGGCTTGGCAAGAAGTAATGAGGTCCTGTTGAAAACTGAAGGAGCAGAGTGTAGTTGGAGAGATAAGAAATGTATCAATTAGACAATGATGGACTAAAACCCAATGGATGATAATATTGTTCTGAGAGCATATAAAAATGCCAAAGTTTTTTTTTTTTAGTAATGATAACTGATGTGTATTGAATGCTCACTCTGTAAAAGCATATTTTATTGTGGTAAAACACACATTAACATAAAATTTACCATTAGTGTTATTTGGTATATTCACAGTGTTGTACAACCATCACCACTATCTAGTTACAGAACATTTTCATCCATCCAAAAGGGAACCCCATGCCCATTACACTTCTCTTTCTCCCCTATCCTGTGGTAACTACTAATCGGCATTTTGTCTCAATGGATTTGCTTATTCTGGATACTTCATATGAATAGAATCAAACAATATGTGGCTTTCTGGGTCTTACTTCTTTTACTTAGCATGATATTTTCAAGGTTCATCCATGTTGTAGCATGTATCAGTACTTCATGCCTTTTTATGGCTGAATAATATCCCATTTTATAGATATACCACATTTTGTTTATCATCCGCCAGTTGGTAGACACTTGGTTTGCTTCTATCTTTTGTCTATTGTGAATAGTACTCCTCTGAACACTCATGCACACATTTTCATTTGGGCGCCTGTTTTCAATCATTTGTGGTATATACTCAGGAATGGAATTGCTAGGTCATACGTAATTCGATATTTAACTGATTGAGGAACCAAGAAGCTGTTTTTCAGTTTCCAAGTTACATTACCTCCGGCAATGTATGAGGTTTCTAAATTCTCCACACCCTCACCAGACCTGTTATTTTTCATTTTCCAAAAAATCCTAGCCATTCTAGGTGGTGTAAAGTGATACCTCATTTTGGTTCTGATTTGCATTTCCTTAATGACTAATGAGGTTGAACAACGTTTCATACATTTGGTGGCCAGTTGTATAGCTTTGTAATACAATTTTAAATTCCTTACCTCATGTAATTATTACCACAGACTTGACAGGTATTTTATAGATAAGCAAACCAAGGCTTTATAGATAAGGTGAAACAAATTGTTGAAAGTCAGGCAGAATCCAGTTCAAACCCATATATTTAACCCTCTGGGAATGGGGAAAATAAGCCCAAAACATGATGGGCTTGCATTATAAAGAGTACCTAGTCCTCTTGGGTTAAGAAAGACTTCCAAGGACAGTGTCATTTCAATAAAGTCGTGTGGGAAGCAATTGATCTGTGAAGCAAGGCATCCAGTGGAGAGGCCACACACAGCTGGGTCTCTGCACCAGTTGCTCAATGTGTTAACCCGAGGCATTCAGCTTTCACAAAAGGGGCTTTGGGAGCTTCTATAGGCCATTGAAAATTTATTTTTATTCAACAGCAGCAACAGCAGCAGCAACTGACACCACCTATCATAATTACACAAAGATCTAATATCTTCCGTAAAATACCATTTTATTTCACTAACTGGGTCACTGTGGTCAGAATGTAAAAGATGAAGAAGTTAGACTTACATAACCCACTAGGAACAAAATCCAGTGTTTCAAAGAGTTTCTGACCACTTAGGATATTCAAAGAGCTTTGATATGGGACTGGTGAATAAAGAACATATGTCCTGGGACCAGTACTTTCCTAATGCACAGACTGACCTGACTTGTGCATTAGGAGTCCACTTGCCCATGAGAACGGAGTCTGTGTACCAAGATGTGCCACACGTATCACCTATATCCATATATAGGAATTAAATATGCTACATACAAAGACATGCCATTGGCACACCACCTATTATTAGCAACTGCTAAGACTTTACACATGTCTTGTGATTATTCTGCCATTGATTATATAATTTGGAAATTAAATAATGCACAAATAATAAAGAAAGTTCCTACAAAGTGCCATTGATATAGTGGCTTCTAGGTAGAGCACTCCATGGTAAAAAGATGCCTAACGTCACATGGAGATTGAGCCAAATGTAGGATTTTAAGTTCCGGTCTATTTTATTCCAAATACTGAATAATATTTCACTCTCTGTGAGGTAGTATAAAGTGATGTATGACAGGACATTGTAAACTAGAGGCAAAGAGAATCAAATATACTTCAGAACTAGTTAGAGAAACCAAAGGTTTAAATGTTGGGTAACTTTAAAGTGCATTAGTGAATCACATGAACGGGACAAAGCTCGCTGCCTGTGCTCTGTGGGAGCACTGTATTTTCCGAGGTACTTGTGTAAGTAACACTGTCACATACCTTAAGCCATGTGGGGTGTTTTCATTAGCACGCAGAGGCAAATCTCTAGCAACACTAAAGCTTTCTGTTTACTTTAAAAGAAGTGCAAAGTATAAATGTTTACCAAATCTGGACTAGACTGCCTGGTCTCCAAACGAGTTTGGCTGTGATTTCTGTTTTCTTAAATGTATTTTGACATGAGTAGAGCAATGGGACAGAAAATAGCAAGATTCACTCAGATTCCTTTTTCCTATGATCTCTGCTTCCCAGAAGAAAGGTGAGGAAATTGGCAGTAATTTTCCTATCAAGAATGGTGTCTGTGTAACATCACTTGTGTTAGGTATACAGCATTATGTTTTTCATAAATACTTTTCAAAGCCAGTGATTTTAAAAAAAAATTTTCTTCAAGAATCTTCTCTCCTCATTAAAAAAAAATTATAATAAAATAACCTCTCAGCAAAAGTAACATTTATGTTAAAAAGAGGCATTACTGAAACAACTGGGAAGCATTTGCTGGTGCCAGGCCTATATCTGCAGCATTTGTTTCCTGCAGAGTGTGAGGAGATAAAGTGAGCTCTTTTGTCCTCTCCATCCAAAATACACATGACTCAAAACCCTGTCTCAGTGCAGGGCTTAATCAAAGATGGGACCAAACCGTGAACGCACAGATCATTCCCAACAAGATCTTTCCATATATGACTGGCTGTGGCATGGAGGGTATAATCGAGCTGAATTGACTTGAACTCCCTGGAGGTTATAAAAATGTATGAACTGTCAGAAGCAGTTTTACCTGTGTGTTTGAACTATGCAATTCCAAATTCAAAAAATAAAATGATAGTCTACATTGAAGTTTATGAAAAATTAGAAGAAGTAAACATTACTGGCTTTTAAAAATCTTCTCACCCCTAAAACATATTTCACTAAGAGTCACACACAATATAAACATGACCAAGGGTTTATCTCTTTGATGCTAGTCAAAAAGAGCTATGTTTTTTCTTTTACTTTTATATCATTTTAGTCTAACTGTATCGTATTTTTCTGGTTATAGATAGAAAATATAAACATTGTAGAAAAAAAAAGGGGAAAAAATACATTGCAGAAATTGTAACCCCAATTATAACAAATTTTCATGTTTTTGTCTATTTTTCTAGTTTCTTGTCTATGTTTGCATTAATGCATATGCGTAATATCTAGATATCTACTTGGAAAGTTGAGTTTACACCTTAAATACTTTTTGTCTCCAGTTTCACTCAACATTATAAAATGAGATATTAACATGTCACTAAATGCTTTTTGAGCATAAGATTTTAAATGGCCACACAATATTCTTTAACAAATTCAACGGTATTGAGCATGTAGGTTGTTTTTAATTTTTTGTTCTTGTAAGAGACACAGTGATAAGTATTTTGATACATAAATTTTAGATCCTGTCTCTGATTATTTTCTTTTGATAGATTCTGGAATTGGAATTGGTGAGTAAAATATAAACCTTTTAAAAGTTCATGATATATTTTTCCCTTACTGTTTTGAATAAATTGCATTAACTCCCACCACTGGTGGAAAAGAATGGGCCTATTTGTTGCAGCACATTTTCATCCAGATTTAATTATTAACATTTTAAAAATACTTTCCGGTTTGATATGCCAAAAAATAGCACCACTAGCCAGGCATGGTGGGTCACACCTGTAATCCCAGCGCTTGAGGAGGCCAAAGTGAAAGGATCACTTGAGGCCAGGAGTTTAACACGAGCCCTGGCAACACAGCAAGACCTCTATCTCTACAAAACATTAAAAAAAAAAAAAAAAAAAAGAATGAGCCAGACATGGTGTCATGCACCTGTACTCCCAGCTACTTGGGAGGCTGAAGTGGGAGGATCACTTGAGCCTGGAGTTTTGAGGCTGTCATGAGCTATGATTACGCCACTGCACTCCAGCTGTAGCCTGGGTGACAGCGTGAGACCCTGTCTCTAAAACGAATAATAATGACAGTAATTGGAGGAGTATTCGTTTGTATGTTTTCTTTCAAAAATTGTTTATTTCCTTTGCCTATTTTTTGTTGTTAATTTGATATTTTTCTTCATTTTTGGTTTTTAAACTAAAAATAAATGCTCATTATAAAACTCAAATGAATTATAATTATGTACAATAAAAATATCAAAATTACCCTTCACTTCTACCCCAAAAGCATTGTATGCATATTTTTATGCAATTACATTTACTTTTACAAAATACACAGACCTACAGGCATGTCTATAAGATATTTTTTGAACATAAATTAGATCACTTGCTTTTTTACTTAAAAGTATATTATGGACTTATTTACTTGTCACTCATCAAAATTTCTCACTCGTTTGAAAAGTCTATAGTAGCATTCTGAAATTTGGATGTTGCATAGTTTACTTCACCACTTATTTGTTTGTGTACATCCTTGTATGTACATTTTTATGCTCGTTGTGAATAAGGCTCTGGCCTATTTATATGCATCTTCTCTCTAACTGAATGTAAAGCATGGATCTAACTTTACACTTAGTCCTTTTCTGAGGGAAGAGGTTTCTCTTTTGCAGACTGAGAACACAGTTCTTACAAACTATTAAGTAGAATCAAGGGCAAAATAACAAACTCTGGTAAGCTCCATTCTCCATACTCAGAAATGACAGAACAGGATTCCTGGAAAAGCTGCAGAAGATGTCTCTCAACCTTCTCCCACTCCATTGTCATTCTGAAATCAGAGAACATGAGCACAGCTAGTCACAGCACTAGTGGGGAGGAGGGGACTGAGTCACCCTCCTGCTGCACATCGCTGCTGAAATAGTGGCTTAATGCCTTGGCTATTAAGCAGGTTGCCACTGGCCACACTGGCCAATCTGGCCCTATTTCTAGTGTAAAAAGCTCAAACAGCCTGTACAGAGAGTAGGCTCTTGGTTTCTGCCTCCAGGAGATAGTTTCAAGGCCAAAAAGCCTCTAGAGGGCAGAGGAAGGAGAAGCTGCCAGGTTCAGTTTCATTTTACCTCTTGCCTCTGAGCATTCTCAGACTGGACTTCCAGTAGAACTGCTTCAACCACTTGCTCAGCCTGCCTCAGGTGAGCATGATGGATGGATGCCCTGTCATGCAGATCCATCATTCACAAATTCTTACTCCTGGAAATCCTGGCAGGAGTGTGGAGGGGATCTCCTACAAAATCCATTCATTCATCCATTCATTCATCAATCACACATTTATTAAGTAGCTCCATAATTTCAGTTTCAGACATCTTTTTTTTTTTTTTATACTTTAAGTTCTAGGGTACATGTGCATAACATGCAGGTTTGTTACATATGTATACTTGTGCCATGTTGGTGTGCTGCACCCATCAACTCGTCAGCACCCATCAATT
>NW_012116955.1:780469-814615 GCF_000951035.1 Colobus angolensis palliatus
CTAGTGAGATGACCCCAGTACCTCAGTTGAAAATGCAGAAATCACCGGTCTTCTGTGTCGCTCGCGCTAGGAGCTGGAGACTGGAGCTGTTCCTATTTGGCCATCTTGCTCCGCCCTGTTTCAGACATCTTGTTGGGCAGCAGGGATAGAATAAGCTAAAAACATGGTATTTGCTTTTGAGAAGCTCGTTATCTATTATAAAGGGATAGATGTGAACAAATGATTATAATATCACATGGTTGGTGCTAGGTCAAGAGTGTGTATAGAATGGGGGAGGCACAAGACAGGAAGTGAGTTATATTATTTCTACTTGAGGGGTGAGGAGACTAGGAAAAGGGTCATGGAGGAGGTGCTCCTGAACCCTGGTGTGTTAGTCTTTCCAAGCACTGACTTCCAGTGCATCCCTTAAGCTATGTCTGACCTCAGAGCCAGGTACTAATGGTTGCCGGAGCAAATATCCACTAGCTAAGCATGGCCACCCCAGAGCCCAAGGTTGTGTATAAGCATCTAGCCCATGGAAAGCTTCCTAAACTAGAGACAAGTCCAAGCCTGGGAATACAGTGTTTCCAGGTCAAAGATTCAACCCTCAGAGACGACATGAATTTGAACCTATGATGGAGTTTCATTTGGCCTTTGCTGTCCGCACCCTCCTGTAGATCCGAAAGGCCTTAGTTCCACTGCCAAGGCTTACAGTAATGAGAGCCCAGAAATGTTATTTAGGGCAAGAATGCCATCAAGGTGAGGGATTTCTTAAAAATAATACTTTTCTGTTTAATTTTATGAGTAAAATATGGTTATTAAAAATTTGAATATGTTAGACCCTCATTAATAAAATCCACTTTATTTTAAAAATTAAACTTCTATCTATTAACAAGCTAACTTCAAATAATTAAACCTAATATCATGGAGCAAACATGCTTTAGAGAGTGGAATCTGGAGTCTATTATATTTGTCACAGAAAGAACACTCCCACACACCACTCATGTGTCTGGGGACAGGAACCTCCAGTTGCAGCAGTCAGCACTGGGGGCACAGAGACATTCATAAGGGCCCTGAGCCCCTGGATCTTCCAGTGTGACCTCTGAAGCCCCAAACAGCTTTGGCCAACAATAGAGATAAGAGTGTTCACACTTGCCATGTTCTGATTAGCCCATTTCAACCCCTACCTATTCAATGTGACCACTGGGGTGTTTAGAAGCCACCCTCCTGGGGAGGTCACCTAGAAAACGGTGATCCTGTTCGGAGGCAGTGACAGGCCTATTGCTGTGCTGCCTCATAGTTGAAACGATAGGAATTGACTTGATTGACTGAGCTCAAATTCCAGCATTGCCATTGACCAGCTGTGGGACCTAGAGTTAAGCTGCCCAGCCTCCTTTTTCCAATTTCCTTATCCTTGAAGTGGAGATACTAATAAAATCTTATTCAAGGGTTTTGAAGAGTATGCTATGTCTTCTAGGCCTTAGATCAGGGCCTGATACATAAGAAGCCTTCAGCAAATGTTGATTCTGATAAGCAGGTTGATGCTTGAAGGTGCCTATCAGAGCTTTTGGAGCATGCTTAGCTTTATACTTTCAAAGATTATAAAGGGAACCTGCCAGGCTATGTGGTGGTAATCAAGGCCCAAAGCCTATACCTTTCAGGCCATGAAGTCTCTTAGAGCAGTTTCTCTCAAACTTTAATGTGTCTGTGAATCTTCTAGGGGAATCTTGTTAAAATGCAAATCTGAGCAGATCTGAAATTCTGCAAGTTAAACAAATTTCCAGATAAGTTTGATGCTACTGGTTTGCAGATTATCCTTTTAGTGACAAGCATGTGGGTTTCTTCAAGATACTGGCTTCACAGCCTCTTTAGTGGACACACATTCATAAAAACACAGTCATATAGAATGTAATTGTAAACCTATATAACATGGAGTTTAAAAGCAGAAAATTTAGAATTAGACGAACCTGGGATTCATTTTGGGGTATATACTAGCTTCCATGACCTTAGACAAATTATTTAATGTACTTAGGCCTCAGTTTCCACCTCTGCAAATAGGGATAATGATACCTAGTTTACTCAGCTGAAAGACCTGTGTGAATTAATGTTAATACTGAAACACTTGGGCTGGGAAATCCCAGACTCCTGGCATCATGGAGGCAGCTCCTGGTCCTGTAATAGCAGCTGATCTGATCCAGACAGGTGTTTCTGGACGGCCCACCTTTTGTGTATTCTAAAAGTACAACTAATATCAACCAATATTTGCCCATACTTTTCTCTGCCCATTCCCTCCAACTTAAAGAAGATGCCCCAGTGAAGGGTTGTCACAGCACAAAGCTACTCTGAATTTGTCCCTTGAATCTCATCCAAACCCACTATCTTTAGTCTTCTATTCTCTGGGCCAAGGACTTTGTCTGGGCTATCCATTGTCCAGGTTTCATCTTTACCTCAGCGTTCCCACTGGATGCACAATTGTTCCCCTGGCTAGACTGGTTTCTCCTGAGGACAGTTTGTTCTCTAATACAGGTGCACTGATCTCATCCTCCTTTCCCAGAATGACTCTCTTAATCCAGACGCATGACATAATATATATTTTGGGTTATTCTTGATCCCCAATTAATATTTGGTTTCCACATTATATTTTAATAGTACAAGTTATAAACTGGTTATATCTTAGGTTTTCATAGATTGATACATTTTACTATGAAATGTCTGGAGGAAATAAATGAAAGTAGAGAAATATTTTTTGTCAGGCAGGTTATGACCCTCTCCAACCCAGTCTATCTCCACTATCATATTTACTTCAGCTTAAAATCAAAGCAGACAGATCCATTTTGGTTGTGGAGTATTGTCAAGAAACATTCTAAGGAGCACTTTCAATTCATTGCAAAACATTTATCCCAGCTAATTCAGTATACTCTAAATCCATTATTTTTGGAAACTACTTAAAAGGTGCTTGCTATACCGAAAGACTTTGCAAGAAATTTCCATAGGAATATGTTGTATTTTCTACAGTGATGGATCCTGCTTTTATTGTTATTAGGCAGGCAATAAGCCCAACATGTCATATTGTCTTTTAGATTTTTCTCTATTATGATATTTTTCTATCTTCATGTTTTTATTGCTAGGTCTCATGGTAAATTTTTAAAAAATCTAGACTATTGCATTCTTGCTCTGAGCTATGTGCTCTACTACATTGAATACAAATGACACAGATTTATAAAATGACACAAAAATCTTTATTCTGGGTCATGACTTAAAATATAAATTTTACTTTTAAACTGACTCTATATTCAGTCCCAAGATGATACACACACATGTATGCATGGCATTAATACATTTCTGTGAATAAACATGTAGGCTTTCTATAAAATCCCCATTAATTTAGTATATTCTAAGATCTCTATCTAGTAATCACTTGAATAAGAGCCTCAAGATTTAGGCTGCATTGTTGCATTCAACAATGATGATATGACATTATCCTTTCTCTATTGCATTTCTCCATCTAAAAATTAGGAGTGTCAGTTTTTATTCTTTATAGATCATTAGGGGAAAATGTTAGCTAAAAACTATTATACCAAGATTCTTGGTCTTCTCCTATTAGCTTGCAAATGTGAAGATCTGAAACTGGAGTTAGATTTTTGGTGTTGTGCTGGTGGACAGGCTTTTTGGACTGTGCCTTCCAAAAATAAGGAAAGAAAGAAAAGAAGACCCTGCTTTGTAGAATTTGCCAATTTCCATGGTGCAGATAGTCCTGCTATGTTGGATTTCAAGCTACCAATGGTGTAACAGCTAGCTAGTCAAATGTTAACAATCAGTTCTTGAAGTGGAGACTGACAGGGAGAGAGAGAGAGAGACAGATAGAGAGAGAGAAAGGGAAAGAGAGAGGGAGGGAGGGGAGAGGCTGCTGCAGCATGCCACTGGGTTTTGATACAGAAATGGTCAAAATTCTCATGTCACCAAGGAGGTGAGTGTGATAGTGGAAATTGATCAATTTAACATTAAAATTCATTCTCTTTATATCTGTTCCATAGGTAACAAACATCTATCTCATATAGTGTATGCAGAAATGCTTTGAGCATTTCAAAGAGCCATGTCTAAGCAAACATATTACTAAACACAGAAAATTTGAGTAACCTGTAACATAAAGCTAGGATTATGATTGAATTGTCATAGACTTTGACCAGAATCCACATCCATGTGACTAAAAATTCCCCAAAACTGGTATTAGGCATATATGTGTCTGTAAGAATGGGAAAAATAAAAAATTAATAGTTACATATTCATAATTCATTTTCCAAGTATGTATTTAAAAATAGGTAACCATTTCCATTTTTCTCTGTGTCCTACTCAATCCTAACATTATCCAATCTTCATCATTAACAGAGCTATGAGTTTTTCATCAAAATAAGTTGGCACTAAAATTATCATTAAAATATACCTCTAAGATTCTATGGATGAATTTGAGATTGTGAAATATTTCTTGCTATTCCTGTAAATTTTTAAAGCATCAGATTGCTACAGGAGCATGTTACCAAATTTGCCTGTCTTGTTTAATCAAAGGAAGGGATAACACTATGGAAGCTCCAAATATTCTTCTGAGTTGTATTGCATAAAATTTTAGGGTTCTTTTTTTAAGTCACAGGTTTGAAAATTTTTGCCCAAGATCAGTTCCTTAGCAGCTATGTCTAGATAATATAACCTCATGGTTTGATGTTATAAGCCTATATCTTTGCATAATGCCTATACAGAAACTTATCTTTCAATTAGAGTTGACATGTTTAAATTTCAGAAGGGCTTTAAGTGCTTACAATGTTCACTCAAAGAAATTAGTTAACTTCATTGCATGAAACTTTGCTATGATTATTGCCCTGAAGACCTTGCATACTTTCACATTTAAATGTGATGTAGATATCATAAAAACTATATGTAAAAAGTATTTATTACCTTAAAATAGATGTCTAAATTTAATCCAGATTAATTAGATGATTTTATCCAATACATTATGATATGGTTTGGCTCTGTGTCCTCACCTACATCTCATCTTGTAGCTTGCATAATTCCCAAGTGTTGTGGGAGGTACCTGGTGGAAGATGATTGAATTATGGGTGTGTGTCTTTCCTGTGCTGTTCTCGTTGATAGTGAACAGGTCTCATGAGATGTGATGGTTTTAGAAATGGGAGTTTTTCTGCACAAGCCCTCTTTTTTTGCCTGCTGCCATTCATGTAAGATGTCAGTTGCTCCTCCTTGTCTTCCGCCAATATTGTGAGGCCTCTCCAGCCATGTGGAACTGTAAGTCCAATAAGCCTCTTTCTGTTGTTGTAAATTGCCCAGTCTCAGGTATGTCTTTATCAGCAGCATAAAAATGGACTAATACAGTAAACTGGTACCAGTAGAGTGGGGTACCACTGAAAAGATACCCAAAAATGTGGAAGCGACTTTGGAACTGGGTAACAGGCAGAGGCTGGAACAGTTTGGAGGGCTCAGAAGAAGACAGGAAGATGTGGGAAAGTTTGGAACTTCCTAGAGACCTGTTGAATGGCTTTGACCAAAATTCTGATAATGACATGGACAATTAAATCCAGGCTGAGGTGGTATCGGATGGAGATGAGGAACTTGTTGGGAACTGGAGCAAAGGTGACTCTTGTAATGTTTTAGCAAAGAGTCTGGCAGCATTTTGCCCCTGCCCTAGAAATCTGTGGAACTTTGAACTTGAGAGAGATGATTTAGGGCATCTGGCAGAAGAAATTTCCAAGCAGAAAAGCATTCAAGAGGTGACTTGGGTGCTGTTAAAGGCATTCAGTTTTCAAAAGGGAAACAAGGTATAAAAGTTTGGAAAATTTGCAGCCTGACAATGCAATAGAAAAGAAAATCCCATTTTTAGGGAAGAAATTCAAGCCAGTTTCAGAAATTTGCATAAGTAATGAGGAGCCGAATGTTAATCAGCAAGACAATGGGGAAAATGTCTTCAGGGCATGTCAGAGACCTTTGCAGCAGACCCTCCCATCAGAGGCCTGGAGGCCGAGGAGAAAAAAGTGGTTTCCTGGGTTGGGTCCAGGGTACCTGTGCTGTGTACAGCCTAGGGACTTTGATGCCCTGCATTCCAACCACTCCAGCTGTGGCTGAAAGGGGCCTACATGGAGCTCAGGCTATGGCTTCAGAGGGCACAAGTCTCAAGTCTTGGCAGCTTCCATTTGGTGTTGAGCTTGCGAGTGCACAGAAGTCAAGAACTGAGGTTTGGGAACCTCTGCCTAGATTTCAGAAGATGTATGGAAACACCTGGATACCCAGGCAGAAGTTTGCTGCATGGGCAGGGTCCTCATGGAGAACCTCTTCTAGGGCAATGCAGAAAGGAAATGTGGGGTGGGGACCCCCATGCAGGGTCCCTACTGGGGCACCACCTAGTGGAGCTATGAGAAGAGGGACACTGTCCTCCAGACCCCAGAATGGTAGATCCACTGTCAGCTTGCACTGTGCACCTGGAAAAGCCACAACACTCAACATCAGCCTGCGAAGGCATCCAGGAGGGAGACTGCACCCTGCAAGGCCACAGGGGTGGTGCTGCCCAAGACTGTGGAAACCTACCTCTTCCATCAGTGTGACCTAGATATGAGACCTGGAGTCAAAGGAGATCATTTTGGAGCTTTAAGATTTGACTGCCCTGCTGGGTTTCTGACTTGCATGAGACCTGTAGCCCCTTTGTTTTGGCCAATTACTCCCATTTGGAATGACTGTATTTATCCAATGCCTGTACTCCCAGTGTATCTAGGAAGTAACTAACTTGCTTTTGATTTTATAGGCTCATAGGGAGAATGGACTTGCCTTGTCTTGCATGAAACCTTTGACTGTGGACTTTTGAGTAAATGCTGAAATGAGTTGAGACTTTGGGGGACTGTTAGGAAGGCATGATTTGTTTCGAAATGCGAAGACAGGAGATTTGGGAGGGGCCAGGGGCAGAATGATAAGATTTAGCTCTGTGTCCCCACCCAAATCTCATCTTGTAACTCCCATATTCCTATGTGTTGTGGGAGGAACCTGGTGAAAGATGATTGAATTATGGGGTCAGGTCTTTCCCATGCTGTTCTTGTGATAGTGAATGAGTCTCACGAGATATGATGGTTTTAAAAATGGAAGTTTCTCTGTACAAGCTGTCTTTTTTTGCCTGCTGCCATCCACATAAGATGTGACTTGCTCCTCCTTCCCTTCCACCATGATTATGAGGCCTCCTAGCCATGTGGAACTATAAGTCTAATAAACTTCTTTCTTTTATAAATTGCCCAGTCTGGGGTATGTCTTTCTTAGTAGCATGAAAATGGACTAATACACATTATTATTATTGATTCTATGATAATTTTAAAATGAGGGAAGGTAGTATTAGTAAGAAGACTATCTAACATTGACCAGAACTTGAAGTCTATATCACTGGAAAATTCTCTCCTTATCACATCAAAATGGGTTTTTTTTTTTCATCTAAAACATTTCACATGGACAAGTGTATAAAACTGAATTCCCCTCACCAAACATTTATTAATACAGCTTGTAGTTTAGGCACTGATTTCAAAACTGAAAGTACCTAAATGATCTTTTCTGGAGATGAGTTCAGGCTCTGGCAAGGAGAACTACCTAAATAAATGATTAGGTATATTCACAGTGGCATGGAAACAACGAGAGAGAAAAAATAGGCTGGGCTGTCCTGAGCAAAGGGAGTTTTGAGCTGAGCCTTGGAGCCTGATTAGAGGTTTAACCAGGGGGTAATTAGGTGAATTAGAGTGGGAGTAGGGGAGTAACAAAGGCAGAGTTTCAAGATATTTGATAAACAGTGATTCTTCTACAGTAGTTGGAAGATATAGAGGGGAGAGAGATTGGAGATGATATTGGAAAAGTAGCCTGAAACCAGGATGGAAAGAGGTTGGGTACTATGTGACCTTTCTATGACTGCTGTGACAAAGTACCATAAATTTACTGGCTCAAAATAACACAACTTTATTCTCTTACAATTCTAGAAGTCAGAAGTCTAAAATAAGTCTTATGGGGTAACATTAAGTTATCAGCAGGGCTGGTCCCTTTGGGGACTGCAGGGGAGAATCTATTCCTTACCTCCTTCAGGTTCTAGGGGCTGCCTGCATTTCTTGGCTCACGGCCCCTTTCTCACATCACTCCAAGCTCTTGCTTCTGTCATCACATCTCTTTCTACTGACTTTTATCCTCTTGCTCCCTCTTATAAGAACTCTTGCGATTTCATTGGTTCATCCAAATAATCCAGAATCATCTCCCATTTCAGGGTTCTTAGTCACATCTGCAAAGTCCATTTTATCATGTCTGGTAACATATTTATAGGTTCTGGAGATTAGGATGTGGATACCCTGCTCTGGCTTGATGGAAGGCATGATGTGAGGAGGCATTATTCTGTCTACCACAGACATCCTGTTGAGTGTTTTGAGATATATTAAAAATAATATATCTTTAAGATTATTTGGAACTATTATAGGTTCCTAAACTGTGGAATGCCTTGGTCAGATTTCATTTTATAAGATAACAATACCTGTAGGGTGGAGGGGAAGACTCAGGACAAGACCAAGTGAGAGATGGTGAGGAATGGGAAAGGGAGAACATTAAACAATCATAGTAGAATACAAATATTCAGTCCTTTTCAGAATGAAAACTGTTTCATTCTTTCTCCTTTCTTTGCTGAATTAGAAGGATGGAATATAATAATTTCCCTTTACTCCCTGGGGGAGTTCAAAGACAGCACTTCATGCCCTTGAAGAAAGGGAGTTGGCTATTTCTGCAACTTTTAATCTAGGCTCTAGATTTAATGAGCTATTGAAGTCTGTTGTGAGAGAACACAGGGTGTGGAGAAGGATAATGAGATTGCGGGGATGGGGAAGACTGAAGAGCAAAGGAGCAAAAGATAAGCGATAGTAGATGGGACCCCAGAAGCCTGGGGAATTGACCTGGGGGAAACAGCCCAATAAGGAAAAATGCCCAGTCCTAAGAGAGTGGGCCAGAGGAGAGACAGGAGTCCTCTTCTATGATGGTCCAGCCCTCACTGAACAAAAGCATTCTATCAGAGATTTCCTCCTGGGCTCACACAGCGTCTCTAGTCCCAAGGATCTGGGTGGGGTGGTATGACTGGTTCTGGCTCATTAGATGTAAGTGGAAATAATGAAGGCTACTTCCCGGCCTGGAACATAAGAAATTATCTATGCTTGATCCTGCTTTCCGTTTCACTTGGAAGACACCTGCGCTGGAAAGCTGCCTGATGAGGAACGTTTGCATTGGATTTCATCTAAGTGAGAAATAAACTTTTATTGGGTAAGGCCAGTAAATGTTAGGGCTTGTTACTGCAGCATAGCTTAGCCTGTCATGACTAAAACCCAGTGGATTTTACTTTTAATTCCTGAGAACTTCACTCTAGGGTCCCCAGCATCATACCCAGTGAGTACACAGTAGACGGGACATGTTGGTAAGAAATACTGTTATGAGATTCCTTCTGATTATCCACTGGTTATACCTCACTGCACTTAAGATGCCTCTGGGTCCAAGGGGAGTTACATCCTGGATGCCTAGTAAGGTAGTGAGATGGTAGAAAGGTCTAACATCTGTACTTGGGAAGACTGAACTGTCCACACTCCTTTGAGATGGGACACCAGTTACTGATATCTTGGCTACATTGTATTATGTTTATAATATTTAAGATTAGAATAAACAGGACCCACATAAATGTTGCTCACTGATTCCATGGACATGATCCCTGATCAGACTTTGTTTGGTCTCCTAAACATTTAGTCTGTCTTAGCCTGGGTTTTCTCTGAAACAGAGAATAAAACAAGGACTTGTGTACAGGAGGCTTATCTAGCATGTGATCATAGGAAGCAAGAGAAAGGGACCAGAATTACAAAAGAAGGAAGGAGGAAAACTACCACAAGGGTCTTATACCAAGTTATTCTCCACAGTGGGCAGCTGGGGCTTGATCCAAACAGAATCTGCTGAAGCATGCAGAGGCTGTTTTAGAATTTCTACTGAAGGATAGACAACTCAACAGGGAGAAATATTTATCCATCACCCACTGGTTGAGGTGGCCCCAGAAGGCACTGACTCCCCTGACTTCAGGGCCGTGCTTGGAGCATGCTGAGCTGTCTTCCATGGTGTTAAAACAGCTTCCCCCAGGCGGAGAGCAAAAGATGCTCAGCGCATGCTGTAGGCAAGGTGCTGTCAGTGTAAAACCATCTGAATCTTACACAGTACTGTTTGCCAAAGCCAAGGCTGCCAACAGTGCTGAGGCTGCAAGGATGTGAAGCAGGTGTGTGATGCACATCCCCCTTCCCAAAAGCACCCTGATCTCTTTATGGGGATTTTTAGGGGGCTAGGAATTCCTGGCTGTGATGTCTCATTGCTCAGAAGCTAAAACCCAAGGGTAGAGATTCATTCTCAGCCTGACCTAAGCTAACCTTATTGGTGAGTGAGTAAGTCTGAGAGGTAAGTTACACACGCATCAGAAGGTCCCGGCAGGATCAAGTCCAGTTTCCCACAGTAGTGCACAACTTAATAACATCCCTTTATAGTAGCTTAGGACAGGGAGAGGACATCCTCTGACCTTGAGTGTCTCTCAAGAGTATATAGCAAAGGACGGGAGCAATTTGGTAGTCAATCTTATACTGTGGTGACCTTGGCAGCGGCATTTTGACCAAGTTGTTCCAGGACACAGTCTTTGTTTCCTGTTTCCAGTACCAGCCATTCTGAGTTTCTGTGTTCTTGTCATTCCATAGCTTGAATTCTAGCCTCCGATTGAGTCTATGAGCCCCTGATATTATCCCAATAAATTATCTTTTCCTTAAGCCAGACTCTGAGATAACAATTATTAAATAAGATAGAAGACAGGGCGACTAGCAGGGCAAAGGTTGAGAAGTAATTTTATGGCACATTTGTCAGTAGAATTGTCAACAGAAACCAGCTCTGACATCATCTTGCTAGAATTAACATTAAGAAAAAAAAATCCCTCTAGCTTTTACCTCAGCAGTTTATCAGTAATAGTCTATCAGAATAAGAGTACACATTTCTGATTTTATACTGACCTAGAGATTTTTTGGTTTTGCTTCAGTCCAAATGAACTTCAGTCATATGATTAAAGAGATATTCTGGAAACATGGATTGAACCCATGCATTTGCCTCAGGTCTTTCATGAATCCTGCTCAGATGATGGTAAAGGAACAACAACAACAAAAAGGCATACATGTTTAAGGTCAAAGAGAAGAGGAGTGGATGAAGGACCAGCTACTGACTCATCAGTCTGAAGAAAGCTGATACCTAAACCAGCAGTGGGAGAAGGAAACAGCCAGAAACAAGCTGATTCATGCTGCAGAGCCCTGGGAAGGCTTAGGGATTGGAGGCACCCGGTACTGTTGAAGATGAGAAAGTGTGGAGATGCTGAAAACAGAATTAGCTGAAAATCTGTATTTGCAGGAGTTAGACTCTTCCTCCCCAGCACATACACCAGGTAAATGCCCTTTCCCGATCACAGCTGAAGATTGGAAAGGTCAACTCTGACAAATTCTGGATTTGAGAATAGAAACAGCTGAGGTGTGGGTCAGGCACCATATTGAAATGAAGGGTGTTTTAAATATATAGTACAAGGAAGTATCTTCTACTCCCAAAATTTTAGATAGACTGCAAATAATCAATGGGTATATAAATTCCAGAATTTTTAATATCTAGGTATCTATTTTAATACAACTTTTCTTAGCTATCACCTACAAATACAACTTCAGGGTCTGGCAGAAGTGAGACCAGCCTTGCTCCTGATAATCTGCTCTGGGAACTGGATGAAAACATGACCATAAACTCCAGCCCAGAAAAGAAGCCCTGTTTTTCATAGACCAGCCACCTAGATGCTGTGTGGTCTAGTATGTACTTCTAGTGCTCCACTCTAGTCACTGATTATTTATAACACAGTAGTTACAGAGCACAGTAACTCTGTGGAATTGAATGGCTTGAATCCACACTTAAGCTCTGTGATTACCTATCCCTTAAGCAATCTTGGACAAGTTACTCAACTTCCCTCAGTGCCTCAGTTTCTTTATCTAAAATAATTTTTTTTTTTTTTTTTTGAGACGATGTCTTGCTCTGTTGCCCAAGCTGGAGTGCAATGGCGCGATCTCGGCTCACTGCAACTTCCACCTCCCAGGTTCAAGGAATTCTCCTGCCTCAAGCCTCCTGAGTTGCTGGGACTACAGATGTATGCCACCATGTCTGTACATGTGCTACAAAAAAATAATTTTTGTATTTTTAGTAGAGATGGGGTTTTGCCATGTTAGCCAGACTGGTCTCAAACTGCTGACCTCAGTTGATTCACCCACCTCGGCCTTCCCAAGAACTGGGATTACAGGCATGAGCCACAGTGCCTGACCTCTTCCAAATCTTTATTGTAGTATGCCTGGGACACACCTCAGTTTTCTATTAAAAAAAAAAAAACTCAAATTATGTTGCTGTCAAAGACAGAATTTCAAGAGCTTCATTTACAAATACTATAGATTGCTTTACTCTTTTCCACACCCATAGATTTAAATATCAAACAGAACTCTGAATGATAGGATTGCTGTATTTTTACAAATTAAAATACTAACACCTAGAATGCCAGCTAATGCATTCAGGAGGAATGATGGAGCTAGAAAGTTGTAATTTTGAAACAATCATCATAGTAATAAATTTAGGCAAGAATCATCAATGGATGCTAAAACTAGTGGTAAAAGTTTAATGAGAAACAAGGTAGCTATAAAGTCTCAAAGTATCTTCCTATAACTACTTATTAATTAACAAGGGAAAATAACTTCACAATGGAGAAACTTGACAGACACTAACTTAAGCAAGTGAATAAAGTTCATATCACAATAGTAGGACAAAGCCACAGTATGTGACACCTGTTGGGATGCATTGAAAAAGATACAATGTCACAGCTGACTTATTCCTCCCAAATTTGCATAACTTGAGTTAATCATGAAAAAAATCAGATTTACTCAAGTTGTGGAATATTCTACAAAATAATTGGGCAGTACTTTTAAAAATGCTAAGGTTATGTAAGACAAAGAAAGGCTGAGAAGCTGTCACAGACAAAGGGAAACTAAAGAAACATGCCAACTAAATTCAATGCATGATCCTGGATTGAATCCTGGGCTAGGAAAAGAAAAAAGGTATAAAAGACATTATTGGAGCAATTGATGATATTTGAATACTGACTAGGGGGATTAGATAATAGTTATTGTATCAATGTAGAATTTCCTGATTTTATCAATTATGTTGTGGTTATGAAAGAGATTGTTGTCAATTTTGGCATAAACATACTGAAATATTTAGGGATAAAGGGGCACAATGTCAGCAACTTACTCTCAAATAGTAGAGAAAAATAGGTATGTGTATATATAGAGATAGGACAACAAATCAAGCAGGGCAAAATGTTTAATAATTGGTGAACCTGGGCAAATGACATATAGGAGACTTTGTAATCTTTTCTTAAGTTTGAAATTATACAATATCAAAAGTTTTGAAAAGTGCCATGGCCGAAAGATTACCTCTCAAATATAATCTTCTCCAGGTGGCATTAGATGATTCAGGTGACCACACTAGATCAATTTATCCCATTATCTCATATTTCCAAACTTAAAGAAACCTTGCTCAGTGCTTGAGAAAACTTGCTCAAACTAGGCTCAGTGCTATGAACAAAAGAAAATAGTTCTAGACTCCCAGATTCCACTAAGTCTGTAAGTATGAAGGTAGGGAACCAATTTTTTAAAATTATTCTTCCAGTAAAACTTATTGCAAGTAGTTTTAGGTAATATCTTCTATAAAACAGTGTGGCAGAATCTGCTATTTGCCACTCCAATATTCATTCTTTGATTCTTCCTTGGTAATGACCACCCTGATTTTTAGGTAGGGGTAAGTTTGCTCACAATGAAGGCTATATTTGACAGCTTCCCTTGCAGCTATGTGTGGCTAAATTGCTAAATTCTAACAAAGAAGACCAAAAAGAAAGGTAATATGGCAACTTCCAAGACACCTCCTTAAAAGACATCAGGCACAGGTCCTTTTACCTTTCTTTTTTTCTGCTACTATATTATCATCTGGAGTAAAAATGTGATGCCTGGATCTCTAGCAGTTATCATGGGCAACACAGGCAAGGTCCATACGCTAGGGATGGTGAAAAAGAGAGACAGAAGAACCTGATTTAAAAAGAGCTGATATACCAACCCTAGAATGTCAACCTGGTAGACTATTTTAGACGAGAGAAAAATTAACTTTTATTTTGTGTAAGTCACGGTGAATTTGAGTTTCTATTATATATCACAAAACAGATGGTTTTTCAAGAGAAAAAAAGGTGGGGACTAAGGTCTCACTTAGACTTCTAACCCCAATGACATTTTTGGGAGTTGGTTCACTCCATGAGGGTGGAGGCCATCAATGTATCTTCCTAGAACCTAGCACTCTTCACATAATTTCAGTTGATGAACATTTTTAGAAAAATAAAGTTTCTTTTTAGAAAAACAATTTCAAAATGTTACCTACGTACAACAACATTAGAAATTCATCTCTGTTTGGTACTGTTTGGACCATTATAAATTGCTACAAAGAGCAAATTCAATACATTTCTTTCCCTATAAATCTTTGGTCAAAAATAATATAATCACTATCTGATCTTCTAACTGGTTGAAATTATGAAGATAATTTTTCATTATATCATTGCTTCCATAGAACTCTTCATTAATAGATCATAAAGTAAGGTGAAGCATAAATTACAGGCTGAGTTATACCACAATAACAACTCCAAAATCTCACTGTTTAAAACAAGAAAGTTTTACTTCGAGTGAGCAGGAACCTCTGTTCCCTATCTTCCATTTTCAGGCCAATGGAATCTCTTCCCTCAAGGAGGAAGAGAACATGACAAATTGCTCATTGGGTCTTAAAATTTCCATTCAGAAATGAGACACATCACCTCTATTCATATTTCATTGACCGAAGTCACATGGCCTGTTTCAAACAACAAAGGTTTACTTCAGGTGAGCAGGAAGCTCTGTTCCATATCTTCCATGTTCAGGCCCATGGAATCTTTTCCTTCAAGAAGGAAGAGAACGTGATAAATTGCCCACTTGTTCTTAAGGTTTCTGTTCAGAAATGAGACACATCACTTCCACTCATATTTCATTGACTAAAGTCACATGGTCATATCCAACTTCAAGAAGCAGTCAGTGAAATCCTACCATGTACTCAGGATGAGTACCCCAGAATTACTGGATAATACTACCTACCAGATACAGCATCCCACAAGTAATTCTGAGCTCATATCTTCTCATTTCAGTCTTCTAAATTTGTTTTAATAAAGTTTAGAGGTAAGAAAGATTTGGTTGGCTAATACAATGAGCCAGCTATATTCACTTTGATCATGGAAAGTGAAATTTTCCTGAGAAGCTGGAGAATTAGATCTAACTCTCCTAATCTGTCAGTATTATCTTGTAACTAGCTGATGATAAAAAACAAATCAGTATGACTTTTCAAAGTCTTATCATTGTAGTTTGACTATGTTATCTTAGATCAGTGATTTAAGAAGTGTGCAGAAATTCTGAGGGAATCTCCAGAAAATGCAGTTAAGAGGTCCACAAAATCCTTCTTTTTCCAAACTCATCTGTTTGACACTGTATTTTCTCCATGTACTTCAACCAAGACAACATACTGTAACAATGCAGAGCAGACATGAGAATCCACAATGTAGAGCAGACATGAGAATCCACTCACCTCATATTAGGCAAAATATTTTTAGAGATTTTCAAAGAAATCAGTTGTGGGAAAATACAGGAATTTAAAAAATACATATTTTATGTTAATATGCAATAAATGGTTGGTAATTTAAAGGAATATGTATATAGCTTTTATTTTAATTTTAATACAGTAAATATTGATAGATATAATCCACATAAACCTGAGGTTTGTGGGGTCCTTAATAATTTTTGTTTTAGTTTTTTGTTTTGAACTAATTTTCTTCACTAACTTGTAAGAATTTAAAGGGTTCTCAAGACCAAAAGTTTGAGGACCAGTATCTTAGATAACACCTTGTTTGGTAAATTTCAACTTAGTCTTTCAAAGCAGGTAACTACTAAATAACATTTTCTCTGGAAGATTTTAACGACCAATGGTATAATTATAACAATTTGTAGTTATGTACACAAAGAACAGAGCATTGTGAAAAACCCATCTAATTACTGGGAAAGGTAGTTTGACCTGTCTATCCTGAAACACCAAATCTACTGCATATTTGGATTGCAAGAGAGTATGTTCAGTTAATCCATTGAATAGTACCTGAGACCAGGAGCTAGTCACTGAACAAGGATCCATGCACCTACACATGACTAAAACTTACCTAAAAGAGGCTAAAATTAAAATAAGCAGTTTTATATTCTCATATAACAAGAAGTCCAGATGTTGGATATTTCCACAGATGGCTATTCCATAGGTGTGACAGCATCAAAATACTCCCAGGATCTTTACATCCTTCCAATCTGCTAGTTTCAGCCTCTTGGCTCATGTAAACTGGCTCCTTTCATGAGCTCCAAATCCTGACATCAAAAATAAACACGACATGGGGTAGTTGTATTTCTCGAGTGGAGTCTTTCTCTTAGGCTGTAAGAAAGACTTCCCAGAAGCATGGTGCACCTTAACATTGGTTCCTTTTCAAGTACCCTTGGTCAGAACTGTATCATATGACTGCTCAAATTAATCACTGGTAGGGGGAACAAGGTTATCATGATTGGCTTAGACAAATCATGATTCTCCCTTTGTGGTTGAGGAAGGACCCAGCTTTTCCAAAAGCACTCCTGCACAAAATTGCTGTTCTCTTAGTAAGAATAAGAGTGAGGTGGGGAGTAGCTATGGGATGAGTAATCAGTAAGGTCTTCGACAATTACAAAAACTGGAATGTCTCATTGCAATAACTAAGACTATCATGGAATAATAATAATTCAGGGAAGTTTTATGAAGATAATATTTCCCTGTTTTCCTTCTGTCAATTAATATAATAAATGCCTAACAGCATTAAAAATTTGTAGTTTCATTTTTAAAAATCTTCATTGGTAGCTCATTCTTAGTTTGTAGTTTTCTGTAAGTTCTCATATATATTTCATTCAGTAATAACAAAAAGTCAGTTCTATTCAATCTCATACTACTCCATTTTTGTTTCCTTACTTAAATTATCATACACTTGTCATTGCCAACATTATAGTATCCTACCATTTAAACTTAATACTTCCAGTTAAAATTTGTCTCTCTTGTTAAACTGGGGTCATTTATAGGTTTTAAAAATATAAATTTCATTCTATAAGCCAAGTAATTATCTAATCTAAGTAATTAATAAAAGTCAGAAACAAATACAGAAATATATTATCCAATATGGCCTTCTTTCTCTGGAACAACCCACATACCAGCTGTCTGCTCTACTACTAATAGTAGGAGCCAACTAGGGCTGGGAGATATTTTCTGCTAGGATTTTGTTAATTTGCAGCTAATTTAGAAGATGATCCTCTGTCATTTTTCCTTCAGGTCTCAGTTTAAATGTCATCTCTTCTGGGGCCTTCTCTGACCACCTTGTTTAAAAGATGCCTCATCCAATTATTTTCTATTAAATCACTCTTCTAATTCTGTCTATAGAAGTCTTGCAAATCTGCAATTACCTCCTTAATGTATTTGTTTATTTTCTATTTCCCAACTAGAATGTAAACACTGTGAGAGCTGGAAAACGTGTTAGTCTTATTCTATACTGTATGCTCAAAGTTTAATCTCGTGCCGGCTCATAATGACTGATCAATAAATATTTGTTAATTGAATTTAGTTTTCTTTCCCGAATCACCTCTCACTGAAACATTTTATGCTCTATTCTGAAAGAAATTTTAAAATAAATCTTAATGTTTGTCATATTTTGGTCAATTATATTTAATAATACAGGATATTAAATTTGTATAGTTAATGAACATTTAACATAAAGTGTCAGATGTGGTAAAACATTGTAAAAAATAATTTACAATGGAACAGATAAATCTCTTTTTATGTCTGATGGTACCTTTTTATACACTGCATTTTTATTTTACATAATTTATTAGGTATGATAAATTAATCTATTTGGGGTTAGCACAGAAATTTTAAAATGTCTAGAAGTGAAGCCATCAAGAACCATGATAGTTTATTTGGCCAAAGCTGAACTTTGCAAATATTTTGTGTCTTCAACATACTTTGAATTGAAACCACCTCTCATGAACTCTCATTGTGGTTTTATTAAATATTCAGTTGTAACTAATAATAAGAAATATGAACTATTTTAAGGCATTAAGTATTTTATTAAATAAATACATTAACTACTTTATTCCTGTTATTAACTACATAGGAAAGTTACATGAGAAGCACAGTGAAATCTGGCTGTTTTCAGTGGAGATATTCCCATGTATGAGTGTGATTAGCACAGACTTGCTAAATCTCTCTCTGAGCCATCTGTGAGCACCTTCTTGGTTTAAAACAACACACACTAGCTCTGCTCAGTTCTAAGTCAGTTTTTACCACAACTGTTATCTTTATCTTAAACCTGGGAAGATTCTCAAATGCCTGAAGCTTGGAAATGCCACCTTTCACTAAGGATCTGAACCTTACTTAAACTGAAAAAAGAGTTATATTAAATCAACTATCTCAAATGAGATTTTATTGGCATGAAGTGTTGACCACAAAAGTTCTAATGCATTTGTAAGGAAAAAGTAGAGAATATTTAGCTTACTAGTTAGTTTAGAGCATATGCATGTGTTTATCATTCTAACAATCCTAAATGAAATTCCTAGTCACTTGAGCTCGCTTGCTTCTCTTTAGCTCAACTTCAAGTTAGAGTGATGCAAACCTCTCTTTATAGTGGCCCCAGTGTGAGGTCCTGGGTTTTGATGAATCAGCAGTAGTGGAGACTTTTCTGGAAAAGACTTGGCAGTAAATAACCTACTCCATAGCTTGACGGCCTAGGTCCTTACTGCAGACGTGGTACAATTTTTTTCTAAAGAACGTGTTCTGATCACCATGAATCAGAGCATTCAAGTGGAATTTCCAGAATACTGCACTGTAGCAAAATTACCTGGAACTGCCCAGAGAACTGTAAACATAATGTAAATTTTAAAACAAATTCTAAAGTTACAAGAGACATTATGACAATCACTTTGTCTACCAAAAATAAGTGTTTTAAAAACCTGCAAATCAGGAACATTTAGAGTAGGCTTGATTTTGACTGTGGAGTTCAGTTCTGCAAGCCCAGACTGAGTGCAGTTAAGCATCAATCCTTTTTTGTCATATCTAAGGTTTTTATATTGAGCTGCGCTTTGCATATCATAAAGATCGCCATTTTAACTGTACAAGTGAATGACATTTAGCAAATTTACAGAATTGTGCAACCATCAACACAATTCAATTTTAGAAGATTTCCATCACCCCAAAAAGATCCCCCATATGCATTATGTTTAGGGTTTTCTATTTAATTTTTCCACAGCTTTTCTGTGTGAAAACATAATGCCATAATTGAAATAGAATACCACAAATGTTAATAAATTTGACAGCTGGCATTCAGACACAACTGAATAATTTGCCTGGAAAATAGCAAATTTTGTATGTACAACTTTTTAAAAAGGAGTCTAGCTAATTAAGCAGATACTAGTTTTCCTTAAATAATATTCATAAGATCATGAATAAGAGGAGATGTGTATGAACTGAGACTAGCTCTGCTCTTGTTATAAGCAAATCTGATATTACTTAGGAGGCACATGGTGGCAACAGCAGCTTTGAGTTATTATATTCCTCTCATTCCTTCACACTTCTGTTTTTCACCTTACTTTCTAAGTGGAGAATCAGTCACATTCGGGCTGATGTCATCAAAATGGGTGGGGCAACACCAGGTTACATTCAAAGTGGGAGCCTAGTTCAAGCTCCAATTTTTCTTTTAATTGGTTACTGTTTTCTGGATTATATAGAAGCTCATATGAATGTTTTAAATGTGGTCCTGACTTCTTCTCTTTTTCCTCCTCAGGGACCATCATTTAGTACCCTTTTGCCAGAGTATACTTCCTTTCTCACATATTATAGTCATGCAAAGAGCCAAATATTAATAAATAATAATAATAAATAAATAAAAATTAAAAAGCATGTTAAGCCCACAAGCACCATGTATAAGGTAAATTTATAATACTTTCTCTTAGTAAAATATAAAGTTTGGTGGCACAGATGTTTGTTACAAGGCAGCTCCATAAAAATATAAGAATTTTGTCAGTTTTGTGCATTTAACATATCCCAAGATCCTAAAATCGTGCCTGGCACATAGTAGGTATTCAATAATACTTGTTAAATAAATGAAGTTTTAAAAATGCTTGTCCTGGCCGGGCGCGGTGGCTCAAGCCTGTAATCCCAGCACTTTGGGAGGCCGAGACGGGTGGATCACGAGGTCAGGAGATCGAGACCATCCTGGCTAACATGGTGAAACCCCGTCTCCACTAAAAAATACAAAAAACTAGCCGGGCGAGGTGGCGGGCGCCTGTAGTCCCAGCTACTCAGGAGGCTGAGGCAGGAGAATGGCATAAACCCGGGAGGCGGAGCTTGCAGTGAGTTGAGATCCGGCCACTGCACTCCAGCCCGGGCAACCGAGCGAGACTCCGTCTCAAAAAAAAAAAAAAAAAAAAGCTTGTCCTAATGGACTATTAAGTTTGATCCACCTCATTGGTGTGTTATGAAAAGTGTGTTGATATGTTACATAAAATACATTTTAAAAATGTACTAGTGGAACTCAGTATACAATTCTAAAGTAAATTTAAACTGTAAAATGAGTAAGTTATACCTCAGATTATGTTATTTTATGATGCAGTATTTCTCTATATTTATCTTACAGAGCTTTACATCCTCATATTGCACACAGTTTGGATAAGAATTACATATCTATGTTCTAAAATAAATATAATGTCGCTGAAAATTGTACTGGTTTTCTCTTCTTTAGGTACAGCTTATAGTTAATATCCTCCTTAATGATTTAGCTAAGAAATTCCATCTTTGATGGAAATGATAAACAATGCAAAAAAAAAGCTAAAAGAAAAATAGCATATTGATCTCGGCCTCATGAAAATCAGCTTCAAGATCTCTATAAATAGGTAGCATACATTAAATTAACATATAAACGGTAAGTTTAGGATCTTTTTAATAATTCACATTTCTATTTCTCAGTTTACTTAAATTTGATCAAGTAAAACTCTGGCCATATTTTTATTAATTGGCTCTCCTTTTTTCCAGTAATGCATTTTTTTTCACAATTTTAAGAAAACTGATATTCTCTCAGATTCATGTCTCATCATTACAGTAGATCCCTCCTTCTCCACGCCAGAACTAGTTACCTTGATTAAACTTGTTTCCTGGGAGTTCCCAGACCTGGATTATGGTCATCACTGATTCAAACACTCCATTCTTATGAGGATTCTCTTCAGGGCTATTGCTCTCATTTTTTCCTTCCTCTTTGGAGACCACGAACCATCATCCAGCCCCTGTCTCTCCAGAAGCATCTCCTCTCCTGACTGCTCTCCTCATTTTGTAAGCATACTTTTGTCTTTGCACCCTAAAAACAAGATCCCTTAATGGACCCAGCATTCTCTGTTTTTCCTCTCAAAAGAGTTGCTCAACTCACTATTTTGACTTCTTCTTCACCTCTAATCTACAACTCAACTTACTGTAAAAAAAAAAAAAAAAAGGTTCTGTCCCTATACAATCAAACGATACTGTTCTAAAGTCACTTATAACCCCTTATAAGGGGTTACATTGCCAAATCCAATTAACACTTGTCCTTATCTATGTGACCTCTTGGTAGCCCTGACTGCGTTGGACCTCTCCTGCCTTATTGGAGTTCTTTCATCCCATGTTTCCACCACACCTGCTTTACTGAAACACTTTCGCACCTTGCTTTACTGAAACACTCTCTCTTCTCTTCCCTCCTCCTCCTCCTCCTCCTCTTCTTCTTTTTCTTCTTCTTTCCTCTCTTTCTCCTCTCTTTCTCTCCCTTTTCCTTCCTTCCTTCCCTCCCTCCTTCTCTCTCTCTCTCTCACTCTCTCTCTTTCCCTCCAGAGTTGTGCTTTGTCACCCCACTGCAGCCCCAACTTCCTGTGCTCAAGTGATCCTCTGCCCTCAGCTCCCTGAGTAGCTTGAACTACAGGCATGAACCACCGTGCTTGACTGATTCTTTACATTTTGTTTTATAGAGATGGGCTCTCATTATGTTGCCCAGGCTGGTCTTGAACTCCTGAGCTCAAGCGATCCTTCCATCTTGGTCTCCTAAAGTGCCAGGATTACAGGAGTGAGCCACTGTGACTGGCCTACTGATGGACTTTCTACCAGCTTCACCACTCCTTTTCAATGAGATGGGTTTTTTTGTTTGTTTGTTTTATTTTGCATATCCTCTCACCTTACAATCAAATGTTGATCTCTAGGCTACTGTCCTTGGTCCTGGACTCAACCTACACAATTTCCCTGGGAAAACAAATCAATTCCTATTGTTTTAATGGCCATTTTTTTTGCTGATGACTCTCACATTTAAATCTTTAGCCTTCAATTCTCTACTAAACTCCAGACCTCATGTCTCCAGTTGTCCTCTGAATATCTTCTCCACCTACATGTTACTGAGCCTTCCAAAGTCTTAGATCTATTCTCAGTTCTTCTCCTTGGGATGACTGTATTTTACATGTAGGAAGGAAGATGAACTGAATATTTAGTAGCCAGAAGGGCAGATGATGGCACTCCTATATGTTGTTTATTTCTGTTTCTCCTCTTTCTGAACACATGGCAGAATTGCACTTCCTTGCTTTTTGAAACTGGTGTGTCATGTGACTTGTTTTAGCCAGTGAAATGTGTGTCCCTTCTAGGCAGAAACCTCTGAAACCTTGTACTCAAATAATTGTATTCTTTTCTCCTTGTACATTCCAGAGGGAAGAGGCTCCATCAGCTTACATCCTTAAGTGAAGACGATGTAGAGCCGACCTCACACCAACCAAAAATGGATATAGGGCATGAGTGAAAAATAAGCCTTTGCTATTTCAAGCCTGTGAGATTTTGGAGTTATTTGTTACCACCAAATAGCCCAGCACAACTGACTGATTTAAGATTCAAAACCAAACTCATTATTTTTTTCCTGCACATCATGAACAGAATAAAACAACATAAGAGGACCTCACCTGCTCTTTATCCTATGCTCCCTGTTTTCTGAGTCTGTATTTGAACCATCACCATTTACTCACTAGAAACCTGGGAATATATCCAGACTCCACTTTCAAGTCCACCTACATCTTATGACTCCAGTAATTCTTCAGGTTCTATTTCCTAAGTATCCTTCAAATCCATCCCTTCATCTCCATTCTTAGTGCACATCTTACAATCTCTTGCCCAGACTATTACAGTGGCCATTTAAATGGACTCCCTGTCTCTAGCCTTTCCTAAATCCATTTTCTATATGGCTGCCAGAGTGATTTTTATAAAATGCCATTCCACTTTCCTGCTTAAAATCTTTCATCAGTGCTTACAGAATAAAGTCAAAATGACTTAGCATAGCATTTTATGCTCTTAATAGTCCAAACCCTTTCTATCTTTTCAGCATCTCTGCTCCAGAGATATCCAGTTCCTTTTCCTCCCACTCCTGAACAACCCAGACAATACCATTCTTTGATTAATCCTTCCACAAATATCAACTTAGATTTGATTTACTCTAAGAAGGCTTTCCTGGTTATCCCAAACAGACTTAATTTCCTCCCATCTATCTGCCTAAAATGCGCTTTTACTATTGAATGTGTCATTTTATTTTTTTTATTTTTATTTTTTTGCTTATGTGTTTATTGTAGTGGCCAGAGTTTGTAATAATTGTAGTCTTCTCAAGGTTAAGAAGAATACCTTACTGTCCTTATCTGGAAAGCACAGTAGTTAGTACATTACAGCCACCTCAAAAAGATTTTTTTTATTTTTATTTTCATTTTAAGTTCCGTGGTACATGTGCAAGATGGGCAGGTTTGTTATATAGGTAAACATGTGCCATGGTGATTTGCTGCATCTATCAACCCATCACCTAGGTATTAAGTCCAGCATGCATTAGTTATTTTTCCTAATCCTCTCTCTCCTCCCACCCCAACCACTGACAGGCCCAATGTGTGTTTTTCCCCTGCCTGTGTCCAGGTATTCTCATTACTCAGCTCCCACTTACAAGTGAGAGCGTGCAGTAGCTTGGTTTTATGCTCCTGCATTAGTTTGCTGAGGATAACAGCTTCCAGCTTCATCCGTGTCCTTGAAAAGGACATGATCTTGTTCCTTTTTATGGCTGCATAGTATTTCGTGTTGTGTATGTACCACATTTTGTTTATCCAGTCTATTACTGATGGGCATTTGGGTTGATTCCCTATCTTTGCTATTGCAAATAGTGCTGCAATGAACATATGCATACAAACATTATGCATGCATCTTTGTAAAATAATGATTGATATCCCTTTGGGTATATACCTAGCAATGGGATTGCTAGGTGAAATGGTATTTCTGGTTCCAGGTCTTTGAGGAATCACCACACCATCTTCCACAAAGATTGAACTAATTTACATTATGGAACAGAAATAATAAGACATTTTATCAGAAAGGTTAACATCTGTTAAGGCCTTATATTTTTTACAGAGCGTAAAATCCGTTGAAGGCTTACTATATGTCAGGCACTGCAAAATGCATTCCATAAGCTTTATTTTATTTAGCCTAACAATAACTGTACGGGATGGAGACATGCATTAGGTGTCTATCCTTACTGATTTTCTTATCAGAAGCAACCCAAATCTCACCTTCCTGGCAGATAGATCATTATAGGCTCTTAGCTACTATTATAATTAAATTATTTTCCTATGCAGTAGCTGAATGAAGAGCAGAGACAACTATAGTTTACAATCAAGATTTTTGTCTAAACTTTTAAGAGAAAGTCCAGTTTCATTATTTAAAACATTTTGAAAAAAAAATTATAACATTTATATATCATCTTTCCCTCGATGCATAACACTTTTTACAAAGTTTAGTGGTAGATAAGTGAGGGGTAACTCAAATCAGAGAAACGGGTGCAGACATTTGATTAACTTGTCTCACATCATAACTTTTCAAGATTTCATTATCATTCCACAACACCTGCCTTCAAAAAAGAACTTTGTAATTACCATTGAGTGACAAAATAGCAAGTAGTGATAGAGGTGTATAGACAAACTCAAAAGTTATTGTAGGAGGATACTGATAAAATATTGGGAAAAATCACAAAAGACACGGGAAGGTAATTTAGAATTATATGCGCAAATCACATGACTCCAGTCTCTGGCTCTCTTAGCCAGAACACTGAATCTTTTACAATTTACCTCTTGTTGCCAATAATTTTCTATTATCGTCAGATAGTAATAGACTGGCGTATGAACATAGTTTATCAACACATTTTTTAAAAAACTGACATTCCTTTCTTAAGGAGTCCATCCATTCACCCAATTAAAAAAAAAATTGTTCCTGGAAGAGGAATTAAGTTCATTCCTTTGAATTCTAGTCTGCATCCCAGCTTTTAGAACAGGGGATGCAGAACCAGTTGATTTGCCACAGGCCAAGCAAGTCCTGAGTTTCCAGCGAATCAAGCAATTAACCAGTTACTTGGCTTTTTGCAGAAATACACAAAACGTGTAGACTCGCTTAATTCCGTCTCCTCTTCACTCGGAAATTGGCTGCTCGGGCGAATGTTGTTTTTCACCGCAGCCATGTGTCGAAGGGCGATTAACATTCGCTCGACAAAACCCCATCCCGGGCCATTTGGAAGTTGCACGCGTTCACACCCGGGGCTCAGCCTGGTGCGCCTTCACGCGCAGCCTTTTTGTTTATGCGGTTAGCAAGGGAGAGGGGCGGAGAGGGAGCGAACCTCTCAATGTGCAGCAGGCTGCGAGGGCTATATAAAGCTCGGGTCTCGGACCTACTGGAACTAGCCAAGATTGCCCGCGAGCTGGCAGCGGCCTTACGCCAGTCTCCGCGGCGCCATGGAGACCGCAGGAGGCGCAGAGGGCGCAGAGAGTGGAGCCACTGCGTGCACGGCCACCGACCGCACTACGCTGCGCGCGGCCGCAGACTCCGGGTAGGCTTCTCCGCGCTGGTCTGTGCCTCCCAGCTTCCCCCGTCCCTCCCGCCTGCGCCTCCCCAGCTCCTCCCCTCCACTCTCCATCCCCCACTCCCTGGTGCCAGCGCTCGGCTTCGGGATCCTTCCGGGTCTGGGCTCACGTCTCCTCTGCGCGCCTTGCGCTTTCCATCCGGCAGATACGCGGGCTTCTGGAGACCCTGGGTGGACGCCGGAGGCAAGAAAGAAGAGGAGACGCCGAACCACGCCGCGGAGGCGGTGAGTGTGCCACGCATCTCAGGCCGCGCCTCCCACGGGTGCAGAAGATTGACCAGGGCTCTCGGGACGCAGTGCCTGAGAGAGACATGCGAGACACCGGTCCTGCCTCACGCTTAACATCCTGCCTGCCAGTGGCCATAACGGTGCCGACGCGGCGGATGCGTCCTCTGGAGCGATGGGCCACAGGCACCCAGCCGGGAGCGAGGCTGCTGAGAGCCCTGGGGTTACATTCCCAGCGGGCACGAGGAATACTGGGTCGTTCACTTTTCCACTTTCTAGAAGGAGGTGGGTGATAACTGGATTCACTTCCTTTCCTCTTCAGATGCCCAATGGCCCTGGAATGACCGCAGCCCCAGGAAAGCTTTCGCAATTCAGGCACCCAGTCAGGTGAGTGACAGGCCTCCCCAAAGGTCTCCTGCTTCTCCAGCTCCAGGGAGGAGCCACGGGCATCGCACAGTCCAGCTTTGCAGCTGGTCCTGCAGCCTCTCTCTCTCTCTGAAAATCTGGCTTCAAGGTTACTTATCTTTTCACTCGCAGAGACCCGTTACTCATCAAATTGAAAAAGGTAGGGGCTCACGGTCTCACGTAAAGGGACCATTGATCAATACATACTCAATGAACTTGATGAATATATTACGAAGAGGGAAAGGGGATGCTATGGTAAAAGAGCAGTGTCCTCTTGTGCTGGCACAACAGTTTTTGTTTTTAAATCCTAAAGGGTTCGAATGAAATTGACTTGGCATCAGGCAGTGTGTATGCTGCTTTTGTCTTGCAATCTGGAAGGAAGAATGGGATTAGCAGTTACAGTCTTACAGCAAATCAAGTTTGCCCTGTAGGAGAAAATAGAAATGTAATGAAAATCCTAAAGATTACTGAGGGTGATTATAGAAAGGGTCAAAAATTATTTAACATGAGGAGCTAGTTTACTGTTCCTAGCCACTTCAGGAAGTCAGCCTTTATCTAAGATTCTTTGTCACTTTTATTCAGGTGAAATGTTAATAATTCTGCAGTTTTCCTGCCTCCCAGAACTGTTAAATGAAGAGCTGAATGATGTTTGTAAAGTGTCCGTGGTGGTAAATAGCACATAGAAGTCATTACATCTAATTTCCTACCATGTACTAGCACTAGTGAAGGATACAGAAAAAAGTAGTCAAAGCACATGGCAAGTGTTGTAATGAAGTTTAGTTTGGTTAGTTTTACAAGCATGGGCATGGCACGAAGTGCCTAAATCTGTGAGTGGTAGGGGGAATGGTCAGGGAAGTGTATATTATAAGTAGTGGTTACCTGGCTGAGTCTTGGAGAAGTTAATCAGATGAATGGGAAGTGGGAGCAAAAGAAATAGCATTGGAAAAGGGAAGCAGGATCATGAAACAGTGTGGCTCCTTGTGGGAACTCCAAGGAGTTTAGATGTGTGAAGTTGTGGTCATTTCAGCAGGGTAATCAGATGCCAGATCTTGCACACTCTTGTACAGAGTTTTGTCTTGATCCTGTTTGTAGTGTTGGGAACCTGTGGGCTTTATTCCGAAGGTAGTCTTGGGGGTTATACGTTAAATAGGCTTAGGACATCAAAAGTAAAACTGGAAGTTCTGCAATTTTTCAGGTAAGAAATGATGACGAACCATTGTAAGACACAGGAAGTGAGGATGGGACTGGATGAATCTAGGAAATACTTAGAAGACAAAATAGATTAGGCTTTATAATGTATTGGATATGGTAGATGAAGAAGAGGTAAAAGACCAGAATGGCTCCTAAGTTTGTGGCTGGTGATCAGGTGAATGCTGTACTAAAAGAATGGAAATTAGGGCCGAAAACAGATTTGGGAGGTAAGACCATGAGTCAAGTTTTCCACTTATCATATTTAATGTGCCTATGGGGCATCCAAAGAGTGATATCCAGTAGAGAGCTGCATATGTAAATTAGGGTCCCAGAGTCAAGATCTTAAGTGGAAATATTGACTTGGGAGTCCATGGTAAATGTAGGGTGGGGAAATCATGACAGTGGGCCAGGTCATCCTAGTTTGTTTAGAGGGAGGGCTGATGTTCTCAATGAAAACCTGAGGTAAGGCCAGCATCTAACCAGTACACAGAGAAAGAGAGGTCCGCAAAGGAGACTGAGAAGAATCAGAACAGCAAGAAACTCAGAATAAGTATGTGGGCCCTGGGAGGAGAATGGCCCACAGTGAGAAATTCTGGAGAGAGTATCATAATGACTAAACAGCATTCTTTGGGTTTGCCAGTTCCAGTTACCCATTAGAAAATAAATTGTTTCTTATATAAGAAATTCCCTTCTTTTCTGAAGTATGGATACAATTTAATTGTGCTTCTCTTACATTTTATTTTTATTCATTTATATTTTGACTAATGTGATGTGTTTTTTTTATTCAGCTGTCAACTTTTTGAGGGTAGGGACCATGATTTATTCATCTTTAAATTGTGAATTATGTTGGCACAAGGGATCACTGAAATATTTATTGAATGACTGAATAATTGATAGTTACTTGTTTAAGCATCAAAAATATAAACTTTTTATGATTTTTGCTGGAAACATTTATAAACTACATTGTTTTTCTGCCTTTTAAAGTGGAGCATACTGAACATAATGCAATCTTTCATTTATTGGAATGACTCCGTTGTATGAATATATGGGCTGTTTATCCTACACGAAAATGACTACACTGTACTTGGTGATTCAGCCTTATCTCTCCTCTTTCTTTTCCTTGATGAAGACCAGAAGGCAAGATTAGTATTTGTCAGATTTTTGAAATTCTGAGGTAATCATACTTACATGCCAGTTATTTGTATAAAACATATATATAATTTCTCAATATTTCATATGATATTCACAAATTTAGTTGAATGAGAAGACAGGCAGGCAGAATCAAAGTTGAGGCCAGAAGTAGTCTTTCTATGCCTCAAGTTGTGAGTGCATAGACAAAATTTTTAAAATACTGTTTTTTATACATTTCTAAACTTACATTGTCTACTTCTATAGGAGTTAAATCTGTGAGTTTTAAGTAAGATAATAGGTAATTTCCACCTTTTTGTAAGGTGCATAATATTTCGTCATCTTTATAAAGCTGGCTATCATCAGAGTTTTTAATGTACTGGTAGAACTCAATTCATTTTTTCCAAAGGAATTTAGAAACTGTAAGACAAATCTTCTATGTATTGTAAGAATAAATATATCCATAAGACACAAAGTAAGATAAACATTGATCTTATGCTTATCCAGGGTTTAGTGTGAATTTGATCCAATTTACAGCTTGAATAAAGACTTAAAATAATCAAACAGTTATTGATACTTGGGCAAGTAGATTCCATGAAAGCTGTGATAGTAGCATATTTTAACTCTATATCTGAAGACTATATACAAATGTCTAAGTCAATTGTTAAATATATGGAGCTCTTGAAAATTTGACCATTTCATGAGTTTAAAGATTCTGAATGTGAAAAATAAAATATGTTGTCTGCTTTTTTCAGACTATTTTGGCCAAAATCAAAGTGTTATGATTACTTATATCAAGAAGCAGAAGCTCTTCTGAAAAATTTTCCAATTCAAGCCACAATTTCATTTTATGAAGATTCTGATAGTGAAGATGAAATTGAGGAGCTGACCTGTGAAAATTAATCTGATTAGCTACTTTTGATTATATCCAGAGCTTTTAGGGTTTAAATTTAGTGTACAAATGTATCATAATTATTTTAAGCTAATTTATTTGTATATAAATTATTAATAAAGTGAAATATTTTATAATTAATCTGGTATTTGGCCTTTTTTTATCCCTACACTAGAATTGAATGTTGGAATCTAAAATAGGTGCCATCTACAAATGTCTTGATTGCATTATAAATATTTGCGGCTTACAAAGAATAAATTTTTCTCTTCATTAAATTGCAAATTTATATTTAGTTATAATTTTGCAAAGAATGACAGTATTTAATTCTCAAGACTGAATCTTTTAACATCTGCTATTTCCTACTGATGCCAGTTGGATGTTGTAGTTACAGATTAGTATTATCTTATTAGATAATGAAGAAAATAGCCTTATGTTAGAAATCACTCATTTATTAATAAAGATTTAGCAGGTGGAAAAAACACATTAAATCATTATCTGTAATTGAAAAAGGGAATCAATCTTAGGGCTCTTAAATTATAGATATTTTACATAAATGATGAGCAAAGTAACTCTTATGTTAATACTCCTTTTCAGTCCTTAAATCCAGTAGTAAAATAGTATGGATGTTTAATACTTAATGTACTACATCGAGGGATCCCTAGAATTAAAACAAAATGTTTAAATTTGAGTGATTGATATGGATCTAAAAAAGTGGAGTCTAAAGGCCAGAAGTTGATAGTATCTTCCATTTCTGTAGGGGAGCTAAGAAATTTGGAAAGTATGGAACATTCTTCAACAATATTAACTTATCCTTGTTCTGGTTCTCTGCTTTTGTTATTCTTATGTAAAAGTTTTCTCATGAGAAGTGAAATAAGTCTCAGTGGTTAGTTTTTCTTATGTAGACTCTAGAAGAATATGTCATCATTTAATGAGAGAGAGAGAACACTGCAGCAGTTTGCAAGGTCAGAGTAATACAGTTAATTATAGTCATGAGGTTCTTTTAGCTCAAATTCAGTCTTCTTGTAATAAGCATTTCAATTACAAATAAAAATGGATAGCGGTGAATGTCGTAGGTGGCTACCAAGCTAAGAAATGCCTCTTATTTGAATGGCCACATATAGTCACACACTTTTTCTTCTGATTTAAAAGATTCTACAAACATAACCTTGATTTTTAGGCACTTTAAGAACTAAGTAGTTAAACAGAGAAAGTTTAAAGCATGACAATATGTTTAGAGTTAGGAAAAGTTAGTAATTAAAGGAGGATGGGGAGGATTATTTAGAACTATGTTTCTTCTGAAAACTTTCTCCCTTATTGAATTCTACTCTCAAGATCTATGTGCTCCTCAAGGGACACACAAAACAAACAAACAAACAAACAAACAGTAAAATCAGATTTTGAGCATTAGAGCCTGGTGTTTACCTACAGTGTTTGTCCTTTTCCCATTAATATGTTGGAATAGTACGAACAGCCACTGCCACTTATTCAGTACCTAATATTAACGAGGCACCGCAGTATGTAGTTTACATATGACCCTTTAATCTTTAATAAACCCATTATGTAGATGGGGAAAATGAGACTTTGAGATACTAAAGTAACTTGCATAAGACAGCTCAGTCATTAAGTGCAGAGATGGCATCCAAACCAAATCTGACTTTTAAACGTTACTTCATCACCACAGCTGGAGGTGAGCTGCATCAGTACACAATTCCCAGGGAAGACAGGAAGTTACATAAGGAGGGAGAATTTGTGAGTGGGTGAATAGAGCAGAAGGAGACTTTACTAACGTCTTACCCGCATTCATTAGTCCTCAGCATGCTTAAAGTTGAGGTTTAAGGATGCTTAAAGGTGAGGTTTTCTTCTTACCCTACAGTAGTGGCTGTTGACATTTGATATTTTTGCTCTTAACGGTGTGAGGTGCTTTTTCCAGTACAGTCTAGTGCCTTACAGGAAAGAATTTCAGAGAAACTAAAATGCGTTTTTGTCCATATTTCAAGTAGTGTATTTTATTCCATATTTCAAGTAGTGCGATGGTACTGCTTAACAATGAACACACATTGCTGTTCCGGGTTAGCAGGATTAAGAATTTGTTCCCAGATTCGGTCAGCACCAAGGCTAAGGAACAGCTTCACTCTCTAATCTTTCCACGAAATAGCTGTCACCTTGCTCCGGTGCTGAAGTGCGGGACGCGGAACTAACTGAGCATGCGTACTTCCTCCCTACCGGCCCTCCCTCCGCCCCGTTGGCTCCGCCCTCCGCGGACGTGCTGCGTCAGAGCGCGTCTCACCCCTGGCGACCCCGGAAGTGGGTCGGGGGCTTGGCCTCTGCCCGGCCGCAGAGCCGGAGCTGGAGGTACTATCCTGTCCGGCGGCGAACCCCGGGCAGGGCCCGGGGCTGGGGTTTCAAGATGCTGAACGTCCCTTCCCAGTCTTTCCCGGCCCCCAGGTCGCAGCAGCGTGTAGCCTCCGGGGGGCGTAGCAAGGTAAGCGGGTGGCTCCGTGAGTCTCTCCCCTCGCTGCGTTTCGCGCTTCGGCAGTCTGTTCTCTCCTTCCGCCCCAACTCCCAGCTCCTGTACACCTCTCTAAGCTGTCGTTCCCTGCTGCCCTTGCCTACAACCTCTTTCTGATCCCACTGTCTACAGTCCCTAAACTCTCCTTACCTCCCTCCCTTTCCCCTAGTAGCCCCTCTTCTTTCTGGTCCTTTATCCCGCTCTGTCTGTTCCCTTCCTTCAAGTCCTTTCCCGCGATTTAAATTTATATGACAGAGCCAGGCACTGTGCTTGCGGTATTATAGGCGCTCGGTATTAGCCTCCTTCCCTCAACCTCATCTCCTCGCTGGTCTTTTGTTCTTCACTGCCTGAAGGAGTTGTACCACATCACTCGATGTGGGTTCCCTTGCAGGAGGGAAAGGCTTGGCAGTGGCGACAGTGACCGTCTGTGCAAGGATGGGGACTTGAGCTGGGGAGCTAGGTCAGGTTTACAGACACTATCCAAGTCATACTGCCTTTCTTTCTTCCCCGGGTACCTGATTGTTTTATCATTGCCTTTTCTACTGTTATCGCTTACTAACTTTGAAGCAAATATAATACTCTTGAGTTTTTGTTGAGCACAGTTGTTAGCAACAGGTGGAATACTGTGCAGATATATTCTGTATTTGCAAAATTCAATAAAAATTGTGTTCTTTGTTCTTTTGCGAATGTTGTTTGTTCCTGTTTATGTGTTAGTTCCTCATTCTGTAACCATATCTTTATCTTTTGTTCGTGACACTTCCACCTACTTGGGCCACTCGGTTAACTCTTGAGTCTTAGCATCATTTGGAACCCTTATCGATTTTCTTATTTTTCTCCACTTAGACTTGGCGTTCTGATTCTAGTTCAGAATGAATATAGGTTCAGGGATCTGTAGTTTTCATTAGCTTTCCAGAGATTTCTTAAGTACTTATAGGTGGCCATGTATATTTTTAGTGGTTTACATGTATTAACTTTAATCTTCACAATTATCCTGTGAGGTGAAAGCTTTTATTGTCTCTATTTCACAGAGAAGGAAACTGGCTAAGAAATGTTGCCTTAAATTGCTTAGACTTGTGTTGTGGTTCTGCTGTGAAATTTCATTTACTGATTCATACATCAATCATCTAGCCATCCAGTCATGTCTATTTTTCTCACTGGTTTTTGACCTATTTCTTGAAGCTAAATACTTGACTGAATAACATAGTCTTTCCAGATAGAATCTCTGAATTAGAATATGAGTTGCTGCCGTTCTTCGTTAAAAATACCAACTATGTTCTTAGCATCCATTTAAAGGAGAACACTTAGACGCAAAGACAAAAAGTCACACAGATGGCGATGGCAAAGGTGTGTCTTTGGTCCAAAAAGAAAACACAATAAGATTTTTGTGCAATTCTAAGGAAAACTCAGACTCCACTCTTTTTCCTCTTTTCTTTGTGAAACAAGATGATGCTGAGAGTGTAAAAACTGAGTCAGGTTTGGATGAAATGGGTAGAAGTCCACCAAAAAAAGTCCAGGACCAGACGGATTCACAGCTGAATTCTACCAGAGGTACAAGGAGGAGCTGGTACCATTCCTTCTGAAACTATTCCAATC